>NC_031967.2:38634881-39001501 GCF_001858045.2 Oreochromis niloticus
GCAAAAAGATGAACTCATTGTCGGAGCAATGTGATCCGGCCCATCATTCGGAAGATGAAGGCTGATACAAAGTACTGGGAGCTTATTAACTCCAATTACACTGGCACTGATTGTGAAGACTTTCTGCAGTTGATGAGCTGTATCTCACGGTGGTCTGGTCCTGTGATGCCAGATAAAATGGGTACAGTCAGGTTGCGGAAGGGCATCACTCTCCTGCCACAAAAAGAATATGTAGTTTGGGGAAAGCTGCCACCTTCTGCACTTGTGTCTCCAGGGAGTACTGTGGTTGTGGAACCCACGTCAGCCCGTTCCACTCCAAAGAACATAATAGTGGGGCGCATTATAACACCCATGTGGGGAGATCGTTGGGTCCCTATGAAAGTCCTTAACCCAACACAGAGTCCTGTGACGCTTCGTCGCAATGCTAAGATTGCTGATGTCTTTCCTTGTATTGCTGTAGAAGACCTGCCCATCACTCAAGGTCTCTGCGAGACTCTGACTGACCAGTGTACCAGTTTTCCCCCCTCATCAGACCCTGTGCCTGACTCTGTGCAGCTACTCAAAGACGCTGGGTTGGCTGATATTGACATTGAGGGCTGTGAAGTGTCAGATGGGTGGAAGAGGAAATTGGTGGAGCTTGTGTTGACTTACCAAGATGTGTTCTCTAGAGACAAACTGGACTGTGGTGAGGTGAAAGACTTTGTCCATCGTATCCACCTCACTGATGACCGCCCTTTCAGGCTTCCCTATCGCAGAGTGCCCCCGGCTGACTATCATAAGTTGCGAGAGGTGCTGTCAGACATGGAGATGAAAGGCATCATCAGTAAGTCCACCAGCGAATACGCCTCACCACTGGTAATGGTTTGGAAAAAGTCAGGTGACTTGAGATATGCACTGACTTCCGCTGGCTCAATGCCAAAACCATTAAGGATGCTCACCCACTGCCCCATCAGGCTGACTGTCTTGCTGCCCTTGGTGGGAATGCTTTCTTCAGCACCATGGACCTCACATCCGGGTTCTACAACGTTTCCCTCCATGAGTCTGACAGACGTACACGGCTTTCACTACACCTCTTGGCCTGTATGAGTACAACAGACTTCCCCAGGGTCTATGCAACAGCCCAGCATCTTTTATGCGGATGATGCTCAGTATCTTTGGTGACTTGAACTTTTCCAGCCTCCTGTGTTATCTTGATGACCTGCTGGTCTTTGCACCTTCAGAAGAGGAGGCCCTAAAACGTATTGAGATTGTCTTCTCTCGCCTGAGGACCAGCAACCTCAAGCTGGCGCAGAAAAAATGTCACTTTCTCAGACACTCTGTGAGGTTTTTGGGTCATGTAGTGGATGCTGGTGGTGTCTCGGTTGATCAGGATAAAGTGAGGGTTATCACCAGTTTTCAGAAGACTGACCTCATGGATGGTGACGGTTGCACTCCTTCTCAGAGGAAAGTGAGATCCTTCCTTGGCATGTGATGTTTTACCAGCATTTCATTCCAGGGTGCTCTCGTGTTGCAAAGCCACTCTTTGCTCTAACTGCCGGTCAGAAGAGGACTAAAGGCTGCCATGGGAGTCGGAAACCTGGAACCTTTCGTAAGCTCACCCCTCAAGACTGGATTCCTGCTTGCGAGAAGGCATTTGAGGAACTCAAAGGTGCACTCCTCAGCTGTGCGGTGCTGGCACATCCTGATTTTGAGAGGCCATTCATCCTTTCAACTGATGCTTCCATGGATGGGCTGGGTGCTGTCTTATCCCAGGTGCCAGCTGGTGAGGAGAGAGCAAGACCTATAGCCTTTGCTAGTAAGTCTCTCAGCCGCAGTCAGGCCAAATACCCAGCACACCGGCTTGAGTTTTTGGCTCTGAAGTGGGCTGTGTGCGATAAGTTCAGCCACTGGCTCAAGGGTCACCAGTTCACTGTCTGGACTGATAACAACCCTCTCACGTACATTCTGACTAAGCCAAAGCTGGATGCCTGTGAACAGCGTTGGGTCTCTAAGCTTGCACCATACTGCTTTGAGATCAAATATGTTCCCGGAAAGCTGAACATCGTGGCAGACACCCTGAGCAGGGAACCGTTTGTGAGGCCTTTGGCCCAGCGCTCCTGTCGGAGCCCTACTTTGAGCTGCTAGAGCAAGTCAGTGATGTGAGAGATGCCAGTGTCCAAGATGCCTTCCGTTTGACCTGTCAACCTCAGTCAATACACAGTGCTCCACCCTCTGCTGTGCTTGATGTGTCTCTGTCAACTGATGACGTGTCTTCTCTCATGTCTTCCCTCTGTGAGTGGGAGTCTGCTTCTCGCCAGCGTGCAACATCCCTCGCTGGTCACCTGACCTCCATTAGTCCACCTGACTGTGATGTCTCTCATGTGCTGTCCCACTCTGATCTCCTGTCTCACCAAACAGGGGATCCTGTGATCTCCAGAGTAGCCCGCTATGTTGAGCGTAAGCGCAGACCCTCCAGACGTGAGCGCTATCACGAGAACCAACATACATTGCGGCTCCTGAAACAATGGGACAAGCTCACATTCCTCAATGGTGTCCTCTACAGAGTTGTGAGGGATCCACTGACAAAACACAAGAGATTCCAGTTTGTGGTACCTGACTCTCTAAAGCAAATGGTGCTGTCTGGCATACACGACAATGCTGGTCATCAAGGTCAACCTCGCACACTCTCCTTGGCTCGTCAGCGTTTCTTTTGGTATGATATGGAGAAGGATGTGCGCAATCATGTGAGAAGTTGCCGCAGGTGTGTTCTCAGTAAGACCCCAGAGCCAGCAGCTAGGGCCCCATTGGAAAGCATTAAGACCTGTGCTCCACTGGAACTTGTGTGCATTGACTTCTGGTCAGCTGAGGACAGCAACAACAAGTCTGTGGATGTTCTTGTGATTACTGACCACTTCACAAAATTAGCACATGCATTCCAATGCCAGGATCAGACAGCTAAGAGAGTTGCTAAAAAGCTCTGGATGGATTCTTCTGCGTGTATGGCTTCCCTCAGCGCATTCACTCTGACCAGGGAGCTAGTTTTGAGAGCGAACTGCTTGCGGAGCTTCTGGTTTTGGGTGGCATTGCCAAATCCCACACTTCACCGTACCACCCCATGGGTAATGGTACCACGGAGAGATTTAATCGCACCCTTGGAAACATGTTACGGTCCCTCCCCCTCAGATCTAAGCAGAAATGGCCGCAGATGATACAGTCCATGACGTTTGTGTATAACTGTACGGCACACGAGACCACCGGCTTTGCGCCATTCTACCTGATGTTTGGGAGGGTCCCAAGGTTGCCAGTTGACCTAATGTTTCGGGATGTCCTTCATGATGACACCATTTGTGACTATGATACCTATGTCAAGTCACTGATGAATGACCTGCGCTCTGCCATGCTCCAAGCCCAGGAACACAGCACGATGGAGCAGAGACACCAGTCAGATCAGTACAACAGAAAGGTGAAGGGTCTGCCTCTTTCACTAGGGGACCAGGTGTTGTTGGCAAACAAGGGAGTCAGAGGAAAAAGGAAGCTCTCTGACAAATGGGAACCTGTTGTGTACACGGTAGTCGACTTGGATCCTGCTCTTCACATCTGCCGTATCAGAGACAAAGAAGGTCATGAGCGTGTGGTGCATCGCAACCTGCTCCTTCAAGTTAACTTTTTGCCCTTGGACACAACATTGAATGACGATGCTGCACATCCTGCTGTGAGCGTTGTCAGTGGCCCCCGAGTCTGACCTGGATGGGTCTGTGACATCTTTTGGGGACACAGGAGCTGTACCTCCTGCCACCCGTACTGTGGATTCCGTCTCCAGCATTGGCGAGTGTGATGACCGCACACTATCATGGATCCATCAGCAATCCGCCGCTGACCCAGTCGAAGATGGTGTTCATGAGACCCCTCCTATGATGGTTGCTCCTGATGTTGGTGGGCTGGCTGGTGATGGAGCCTCCCCAGACTCCCCTGCTGCTTTCCCGTCCCACAGTTTTCATTCTCTTGAGCCCCAAAATGTGGACGTGGATCAGGGACTGACTACACGTTTTGGTAGAATCATTAAACCAGTTCGTCGCTTGATTGAATCAATGGCTCAACTCGAGACACTCCTTGGTGTTGAACCTGTTCAAGCAGCGGTTATCGATGTGTGAATTTGTTTATTGCTGTATGTTGTCCATTGCTATTGTTTTGGTAAAGAATAATAGAGGCACAGAGTTGATTGTATTTTGTTGGTCTGTGCAGTTTGATGGTGACGCCCATAGATATTATGGCCTGTTTTGTGTGGTGTAAATGGCACCTCATTTTGTTATTGTGTGTCCTGGGATCTTGCTAGCGCCGGAGCGGTCTCAGGTCTCTTATCCTCCTTGGAGGAAGCTATGTTGCTGATCTAATTCACTGTATATGTGATGTGAATTTGTTTGAGGCACTGTATCTGTTTATTGTGGGTTTATACATTTTTATTTATTTATTTTTTTTGTGTACTCTTAGGATTTTGGTGTATTCTTGGGGGTGAATGTAACAGGGTCATAAATCACATTGTTATAATTACACAAAATGTGTTCTAAACCCCCAAACTCTTCCCTTTATACCTGACTTTTAGGACCTCCAAGCCTGTAGCTATGTTCATTATCAGTTAGAGCCCCTCCTCATTCTTTTCTTCTTCTTCTTTGGTGCAACCATATAAATACAGTGTACCCCTTTTGCCTCTCCCCTTTTCTACAATTCCCCTGTGGGAGAGGTTGGTGTAATTTCTTTCCAACACTGTAAAACACTCATATAATGCATATTTAGCCACCTGGATGTTTCCTGATTGTGATTTAGTTCAATTATTGTCATTATTAAGCCTGTTTTTTGTTAGATGTTACAAATGTGTAGTATGTGTGTGCCATATGTGTGTTCTAGGGCAGGGGTCCCAACCCCGGGCCCCGGACCGGCGGTACTCGGGCCGTGAGTCGTTTGGTACCGGGCCGCGAGAGTTGAGGCTCGTACCGCACAGAAAAAATAAATAACTTACATTAATTTCATTTTATTTATTATCCGACTCTGAACAGTGTTTTATTTTGAAAAAGACTGAATTCTCTCATTTACTTCCGTCTATGACTGACTCTTGACGCATGTCAAGATACATTATTAGTAGCTAATATTAAACCTACAAGCTAGCAAAATGAGTAAAAAACAGATGTCTTTGGAGGGTTTCTTTGCAAAGGGAAAAAGGCCCAGTGAGGAGACAGAAGAAGAGTGTACGACAACCACTAAGAAAAAGAAAGCTGCATTTAACAGACAATACCAAAATACCTACTTGAAATATGGATTTATCGCGACAGGCGATTCCCATGCACCAAGCCCGCTCTGCATAATATGCGGCGACCGGCTCTCCAATGAGGCAATGAAGCCTTCAAAACTGCTTCGTCACTTGGAGACCAAGCACCCAACATTAAAAAACAAGCCTTTGGAGTATTTTGAAAGAAAAAAGCGGGAACAACAGGGACAGAAGCAATTACTGAGGGCCTCCACAACAACAAATACAGGTGCACTGAGAGCATCATACTTGGTGGCTAACCGTATTGCTAAGGCTAAAAAGTCATTCACTATTGGTGAAGAATTGATCCTTCCTGCCACTAAAGACATTTGCTGTGAACTTTTTGGGGAGGTGGCGGCTGAAAAGATAGCACAGGTGCCTCTGTCGGCTAGCACCGTTACCCGTCGCATTGATGAAATAGCAGAGGACATTGAGACACAGTTGTTGGAGAAATTAATACATCACCATGGTACGCTTTGCAGGTTGATGAGTCTACAGATGTGGACAATAAGCAATACTACTTGTTTATGTGCGATACCTTTATCAGGAGGATTGCATGAGGATATGTTGTGTGCACTATCGTTGACAACCAAAACCACAGCTGCAGAACTATTCAGGTCACTGGATGATTATGTATCAGGAAAACTTAAATGGTCTTTTTGTGTCGGCATATGCACAGACGGAGCTGCTGCCATGACCGGACGGCTGTCTGGTTTGACTACTCGGATTAAGGAGGTTGCACCTGAATGTGAATCTACACATTGTGTCATTCACAGAGAAATGCTGGCAAGCCGAAAAATTCCACCAGAACTTAACAGCGTATTGAATGATGTTGTTGGAGTTATTAACCACATCAAAGCACACGCCCTCAACTCACGCCTGTTCGAGCAACTTTGTGAGGAGATGAACGCGGAGCACAGGCGCCTTCTCTTGCACACAGAAATAAGGTGGTTGTCCCGAGGGAGATCACTCGCCAGAGTTTTTGAATTACGAGAGCCGCTGCAGAGATTTTTCTCAGAAAAGAAGTCACCGCTGGCAGCACATTTCAGTGACAAGGAGTGGGTCGCAAAACTCGCTTACATATGCGACGTATTCGGCCTACTAAATGAACTCAATCTGTCCCTTCAGGGGAAAATGACAACTGTCTTCAAGTTGGCAGATAAGGTAGCTGCATTTAAAGCCAAACTGGACTTGTGGAGACGACGCGTAAACAGAGGCATATTTGACATGTTTCAAACTTTGGCTGGATTTTTGGAAGAGACTCTGCCTGAGCAATCATTCTCCCAGCTAGTGCAGGATCACCTGTCTTTGCTTTTAAAAGAGTTCGAGCGCTACTTCCCAATCACAAAAGACCCACGAACCGACAAGGAATGGATCCGCGACCCATTTGTCAATAAACCGGGTGAATCCAGCTTGCCTTTGCAAGAAGAAGATCAACTTTTGGAAATAACGAATGATGGCGGCCTTAAAAGTATGTTTGAGACATCAGCTTTGCCGGTATTCTGGATAAAAGTCATGGCGGAATACCCCGAGATTGCCACAAAAGCACTAAAAACCCTGTTGCCGTTTCCAACATCATATCTGTGTGAAGCGGGGTTTTCTGCAGTAACAGCGACGAAAACAAAATTGAGGAGCAGACTGAACATAAGCAACACACTTCGGGTGTCATTGTCCCCCATTACGCCCAGGTGGGACCGTCTCGTTGCAGAGAAACAAGCACAGGGCTCTCACTGATTGAGCGTTATGGTGAGTTATCTATTTTCTTGTACTTTTATATTTGTTTTGTAGTTGTGTGTCCTATTTTGAAAGAAATGTTTACGCGTTACCATAGCAACCAGAGTATTAAGGGGGAGAGAGGAGGCTGTTACTCTCAATGTTGTTGGTGCATTTCAGGAGGATGCTGCTAATAAAGTTACACAATTACACAGTGAATACGCGTGTAATATTATATTTACAAAATGCCACAGTTTTTGTCTTGGTCGTATCATTTTATTTTGTTGTATTTATCCGTGACACCTGCCGGTCCGTGAAAATATTGTCTGACATTAAACCGGTCCGTGGCGCAAAAAAGGTTGGGGACCGCTGTTCTAGGGAACGTGAACACTAGCATGAATAGATAATTCTTGCTAGCTTGGAAGTTGTGGTGGGTTAAGCTAACCCTCTTCCCCACTGTTTGTGTTTGGTCATAGGAGCTGGAGTGGGCAAGCTATTTATTTGGAGGTCTTTCTTTCTTTCTTTCTTTTACCGTTTTTATCAGGTATGTCGGATTTCATGTTGTTGTTTTTGTTTTATCAAATATGTTACGTGTAAATGCATATTTTATGTTTAATGTAATAATAAATGCCAGCCCCTTTTCTACAATTCCCCTGTGGGAGAGGAGCTGGAGTGGGCAAGCTATTTATTTGGAGGTCTTTCTTTCTTTCTTTCTTCTACCGTTTTATCAGACACAACGCAGAAACCCACCGGTTACACTGATGACTGATCATTATTGGTGGTATGGCGTCCGTTTAGTTGGGCTGCGGTCTCCTCATCTCTTGTTTCTCTCCTCCGTTTCCGGCCCAAGAGGAAAGTCAGAGGACCAACGATCCCAGATGTTACAGCTGCTGTTACAAGGACTGTGATCACTGTGATCCATGTCCTATCAGAGGACTCTGATGGCTGTGAGGACAAGAAGACAGAAACCAGGCATGTTAGTGAGTGTGGTTTGTGCGAAGGTTTCAGCCAGCGTAAATTTAAACAGAAAACCAAAAACACAAATGTTTCTGTGCAGTTATGTTATCTAATATCAGTCTCTGCTTCCAGGGAAACGTGTCATAATTAAAAATGTCCCCTTACACACAATCACAAACAGACAATGAGCTCCACCCGTGAAGTGAACTGACTGTGCAAGGCATCAAATCCAGGTGTTCGTGGAAAGCCTGCGTGCTGTGATATCACCTCACTGTCCTCCACTCAAACACTGACCCTGCTCTGAAACACTGACTGCAAATCTGAGTTATTGGCGCGTTTAACGAGCCATCAAAGTTTACAGTTCAGTGTGTAGCTATTTAAATGTGGTTGGTGTACTCACCGTCGGTGTGGTTGTAGGCAGAGGTGTGCTACCGGCTGCTGTGGGGACTTGAGGACGGACTCGCAGGCGGACAGCAGAGCGGTGTCTCTCCCACTTGTCTATGTCACAGTAATAAACTCCTTCATCTTGTTGCTGGACTCTCTTTATGGTGAGGGACAGGTCTGCTTGTCGGTCCCACTCTGATGGTATCGACACCCGGCTTGTGTCAACGTCTTCCCCGTATGTGATTCCTCCTGTTCCATCCAGCTGAAGCACCGCGTTTCCATTTCTCCTCCAGCGCGCAGATTTCACCGACTGGCCCGCGGTGACGGAGCGGCACGGGAGTGTGGCATCCTCGCCCTCGGATACAGCAACTTCAGAGGGGACAAATACTTCCAGCTTGATGGCTTCCAAGTCTTTGCCGTTGCACGTAAACTCGTACAGCCCTTCGTCGTTCAGATCTGCGTTTTCCAGGATGAGAGAGAGCCCACTTTGATTCACGCGGTCTGGATGTTGTGGTCCGGGTTTCCAGACGTTTTCCGGGGAGGCGATCAGCTGCGTACTGGCATTCCTTCGCAGATTCAGTCTTCCCCGTCCCTTCAGGCACTCCTCTGACAGCCGAAACTCAACTCCATCTCCTAAAGGAGCTTGGATCAACTTTCCGAAAACCTCGCTGCATAAAAATAGAAGAATGCACACAAAGCTCAGAGTCTTCATCCTGTGAATGAGGAGGTAAAGTGTCTAGCCCGTGTGCTACGGGCTTTAAATAAGGAGAACGTTACGTAGGCAGAGGCACGCTAACGGTGGCAGCACCGCCCACCGAAGGCGGCAGCTTTAGAGCAGCGAGCAGGTTTTGAAACGGATTCCTGCCATCACGAGTGATTTCATTCTCACTGAGTTACTCATACTCATACCGTAGTTTTGTCGGGGCCTATCACCTAATCAGTGCATAGAGGGGGGAGAGGAGAGGAAATAATGATATTTCTTGCAACAGAAGCCTCATATAACATTAAACACATGCAGAAGCAATGACAATAATAATAATGACTGTATTACGTCTATATTCTATATTATCGCATGTCTTATTATTAAACGTCTGTGTGACTTTAATCATGAATAATATAGAGACTTTCTCTCTTTATTTATTCTTTTAGTTGTAGACTACAGCTCTTTTGTCAATACTTGCTGTTTTTAAATGAGCTAATAAATGTTTTGACTCAACTGTGACAATCAGCTGCGATTTACTTTAAATGCATGCAGTTTATTGTGTTTATTCACTGTAATAAAGATTATTAGTAGAACGGGTCAAAAAAAGGCAAAAGGACGGGAAAAAGGGAAAGTGACGTGCTGCGCTCCGGTTAGCTAGTTTTCATGTTGGACGGTAAGAGGGGAGCCGCAAAGAGCGGAAAATGTTAAAATGTCCGCACAGTATGTGCGTTAAACCGGCTACAGACACGAGGACGTTACTCAGTAGTCTTTTATTCATCCCGGATACTCCTGCATAACTTCAGGTAAACTGTTTTGTTATTATTATTATCACGATTATTATTATTATTAATAGCATTTTAGCTCCTCGTTAGCTTTGGTAACATGCTAACAAACCTAGCCTTTTTGGAGCTGGTCGACATTTACAAATCGGCTGTTTCTATTCTGTCAATTCTAGCCAATCATTTTACGTTTCCGAGGATAGTAGGCGGGGCCAGGTACGTATGTTCTTTTAGAGCAGAGCTACAGAAAAATGCCCAAGGCGAAGAGGTCAAAGTCTGGCTGTACTTCACAGCAAAAGATGCAAACTCAGCAGCCTGCAACAAGTGCTTTAAGGTGATACTGTGATACTGTCATAGGAGGTAACACCTCAAATCTGATGAAACACCTGGCGGCATAGCGTTTTTTTGTTTGTTTTTTAAAGCCGAGAAATGCGCCGTGTTTGATAGCTTGCTGCCAGACCTCACACCGTGCACATCTTCTGCGGGTGTGGTGCCTGTTATCGGACCCGGAGTTAGCAACATCCCCCAAGAACCCGAAGAGTAGAGTCCTGGCCCCTAGCCCTGTCAGCCTAGCAGAAATGATGACGGATGATGATGGCAGCAGCAGCCGTTCTTCTCTGCGTGAGTAGCTTCATGTTATTCGTGTGTAATTAACGTTGAGTACGCTAACCACATTATTAAATTAATGCATGTGAGGTGAACTAGCAAACACCGTTGTAGTTACATGCGGCTGTCTTCTTGTTTGATGGCAGATACTCCCTTCACCCTGGCCAAAAAGGCTAAAATGACCAAAGAAAAGGTGGAAAACAGCTAAACATGAGAGGTTTTTGGACAAAGTTTGTGTTTTTTCAATTGTTTAAGCACTGCTTTCAGCCAAGAGTGATACCATATATGCCCTGAAGAAAAGGCTAACATTGTTATCTTTTTACAAAAAAACAGCTGAACATGAGAGGTTTTTGGACCAATTTTGTGTTCTCCATTCTTTAAGCACCGGTGTTCCAGATCAACTGGCGTTTAGATTAACTGGCGTTGGTCGAACAGATGTGAGGCAGACTTGCGTTTCAGGAGCTGCTACAGACAAACCAGCAAAAAAACGCCAAATGTGTCATCTGTGACACTTGTGAGGTTATCTCAAACACACTCCGTCAGTCTTGATGCCGTTAAACAACAAAATGTTTAAAAATGTCGCGAGTTTACCTGGTGATATCCTCATGCGCGACGCGATCGCGAAAACAGCAAACAATTAACACCACGCCGGTGTTGTTCACAGGACAGCAACAGTAAACGATCGGGAGACTCTTGTCGTCGTTATCATTCCCCTCGCACGTTTTATTTCTCCGGTTTCAGCGTTTTTGCTGCACAACTAAAGCGTGCAGTTTACTTTGTGTGCACCAACATGGACTCGAATCAACCAGCGCCACCTCTGTCCAAGTGCCACAGCCTACAGCCAGATCAACTTGTGACACACATCTGCACCACGTCTGAATTCGTTTCATGCACAACACATTTGTACCTTTCAATTGTGTGTTTGTGCGTCATGCAAAGAAACCTTTGAAATCAATGAAATGATATCATGTATTGTCAAAGGAAAACCTGGAAGGAGAGTAAGAAACACAAACTCAGTTTATTTCGTGTACACGGGCGAAGCTTACTGCGTCGCAAGACACAAGCAAGTCGCGCAGAGCCTCAGTCCGTTCTTTATTTTATAGCAGAGAATAGATTACACAGCATCTCTAGGTGGAGCATACATAATAGAAAAACATCTCTAGATATGGTTATCGCATGAGTGGCCGTTATCCATAAGACAAGAAGGACTAGTATGTTTTGTCATATCAGCTTCAGGTAGAACTGTCTCTATCTGAGCGTGTGTGACGTTGTAACTTCCTCACGCATGCTTCTGTTCCTTAATCTGTAGGTTGCAGGCACATCATGTTCTCACAAGAAATTATACTTAAGCAAAATAAAGGTTATCAAAGTAAGTAAATGTAAAAATCTCTTAACATTCCCTCCTGTTTTTGCTGATTTAATTTCTTCATAAAACATGCTTAAAACATCAAAGTCTACTTTCTTGCTGTCTGCATTTTCAAGTAGCTCATCATTGTGCATGTGATTTTAATCAAACATGGTTATATTCACGTTATAATTTTAAACAGTGGCATTTTCATCATTTTCATCTTCACTCTCATCATTAGGTTCTAAATCAAGTGGAATACTGAGTATGCTGCAAGTGAGGTGTTAATCATTCGTTTGATTATGGCTTTTAGACATGGGATAATACATGTGGCAAAGAAGCAGAACAAAATTAAAAACACTCCAACTCCAATGAGTAGTCTCTTCAGTACTTGTAGCCATGAGGCGTTGAAAAGCCAGGTGAACCACTCAGTGGTGTTTTTCACATAGTCCTGACTTTGGGCTTCCTTCAGTTGCCTAAGGCATTCAGAGCATCAGTCATGTTTGAGGAATGCACATTGTCCAGGATGTAGGTACAGCAGGTGTTGTCGAAGAGGACACATAGTCCTCCTTTCTCGGCGAGAATCATATCCAATGCTACTCTGTGTTGCATTACTGCAATGCGCAGAGCGTCGATTTCTTGGTTTTGTTCGTCGTTGATTTTACATGACGCGTTCAGAAAGAGTCCAAAGCGATAATCCAATGTTTCAATCCTTAACATGTTTTTTCCAGTTCCAACCCACGGAAACAGTGAGTGGAGGACCTTCTGTCCAGTGGTCCATAGTTTGAATTCCTCGGGCACATCACTGCCGTACACGGGGTCGTGTGGTTGGATACCTGGAGATGTTGATCTTCCTTTCTGTCGTGTGGTTGGGGTTGTTTACAGCGGTCATCCTGAAGGTGTGGTCTGATATGAAGATGGGGGCACAAACTCCGGTCCAGCCTGGGGGTAGTATGAAATAAGCACGTTGTCCACATAGCCAGGCCATTCCTTGGACCCAGTAAGTGCCATTTGAGGGCCGGTCGTGTTCACAGGGGCACCTTCTCCACTTCCAGCGGTCTGATTACAGTTAGTGGTGTTTCCAAGCGGTCTGTTACCGTTGTTTTGCTGGTAGCACATGGAGTGGTTCTTCCCTGGGGTTTGGTCCAAGAACACTGGGAAGTGAATGGATGTGTTCCGGTTTGTCACGTTGAAGTTGATCCAGAAAAGTTGGTCACACGTTCCATTGTCAAGTCCAGCGTCTTCAATGGTGATTATCTCGTGTTGGGGTGGTCCCTGAAAGATACTAAGGAAGTTAAGCGAGTAGATGGTAGATGAGCTTGTCTCGTTGATGATGATTTTATTATGCTGATAGCCAACGCCCGAAAAGCTGGCGGCACGTTTGGCTTGTGTTTTGTTCTTTATTGTCCTCGAAAAGTGCGAGGAGTCCTGCTAGGAGCAGGAGGACAGCTGCTAGGACGGCGAGTGTCTTCATGACAGCCAAACACACCTAGATCCTCGGGTGAGTAGACTACTGGCGAGAAGTAGAGGGCGGGATATACCCAATCAGCCCTCTCTTCACCAGGTAGATCACCAGAAGGTAGGGGTGCTGGAGTCTATGAGTCTGGGCTGTCACTCACTTTCTTGCAGTGGCTTTGGTGAATCCAAGATGGTCTCTCTGCTATCTTACAGGCGGTTGGTGTGGTGATAAGCACTTGGTATGGGACCTTCCCAGCGGGGCGAGCTCCAATTCTTTCTATGGAGAACTCGAATCAGGACCCAATCACCTGGCTTCAACCTGCAAGATACTGGAGAAGATTCAGAAGGCAGTTTATTGTTCAAAACAATATCTTTGTTTTCTAGTAGCTTCGACATCCATTCTGCTAGTGTGGTCTCTCTGATTGATTTATCTAAAGGTTCACTTGTGATTGGCAGTGGAAATGGTCTGCCATGAATGATTTCAAAAGGTGTGAGTTTCTGAGAACCCTGTGTTAGTCTCATCCACATTTTTACTAGGCCTATACACTCAGGCCATGGTCTCCCTGTTTCTTCCATACATTTTCTAAGTCTCTGTTTTATTGTGCCGTTAGTTCTTTCCGCTAATCCTGCACTTTGCGGGTGATAAGCACAGTGATTTTTGATGCTGAATCCTAGTGCTTCAGAGACTTTGCTGATTACCTCATTGACAAAGTGTGTCCCATTATCTGATCTTATCAGAGTGGGGATGCCATATGTTGGAATAAAATGGTTACATAAGCATTTTGCTACTGAAATGGCATCTGCTTTCTTTACTGGGTAGATTTCTGGCCATTTTGAGAATACGTCTATGATCACTAGAGCGTATTTTGAGCCTTGGCATTCATTTAGTTCAATAAAATCCATGTGGATTGTGTGGAAAGGATGAGGTGGTGTGGGAAAATGACCTCTTTTTGGTCTGAGATTCCCTTGTGCATTGTGTTTTTTTGGCAAATCATGCATGTTCTGACAAATTCTTTTGCTGAAGTTTCGAAATTTAGAGTAAAAGTGTTTTGGAGATTATATCTACTATCCCTCCTGTTGACACATGGAGAGTAACTCCATGTGTCACTAAGGCTGCTGTTTTGTGTAGAGATTTTGGAAGTATTGGTTTTCCTTCACAAACCATCAAGTCATCTTTTAGTTGCGCTCCGCATTTCAGCCATTTCCTTTGCTCAGCTGTGGGAGCTGCTTTTTGTTCATCCTTTAAAACATCAAGTGGTATTTGTGAGGGTGATGTTGACATTAGTGTGTCTACAGTTTGTTGTGCCGCTGATTTTGCAGCTTGATCTGCGAAGTTATTGCTTTTGTTATGCTTGAGTTGTCTCTTTGGTGTGCTGCACATTTACATATTGCTAGCTGTCTTGGCAGAGTTATTACTTCTAAAAGTGTTTTTAGAAGATTTCTGTGTTGTACTGGATGTCCTGTGGAGGTAACCATGCCTCTATTTTGCCAGATTTTTGCAAAATGGTGTACTGTAAATGTCAACTCGTGGTTTGGTTTCTTCATCTAGCTTTCTTATGCAGCAATGTGCGTCGCCATCTTCCAGAGTGGGAAGAAGTGTGCTAGGGTTTAGCTGTCCACACTTCGGAATTCTGATGTGTGACTGTGAGAGTAAAATGTCTACATAGGAAAGTTGTCGTGCATGTGTGAGGTATGATAGATTTGCTTGCAGTAAGATGGAGGTCACAGCATGTGGGACTTTAATGATCAATGTGTGTCCTAAAACAATATCAGCGGACTTTTTAACTGCCTCTGCTGTGGCTGCACAAGCCTGCACGCACGTAGGCAGACCCAATGCAACGGAGTCTAATTTACACGAATAAAATGCAAGTGGGCGTTGTTTTTCCCAAAGGCCTGTGTTAGAACAGCCTTCATATAACCTGCACCTCCATCTACATGCGAGTAGAAAGGCTTATCATAATCAGGCAAGCCAAACTGTATTTGTCTGTAATGCCAGTTTCAAGTTACTGAATGCTTCTTCTGCTTTCTTCTTTGTAGATGCAACACTACATTTTGACTTAAGGCATTTTAGGCAATTCCTTTTTCAAAGAACTCACACATCTTACATATTTCAAACTTTAAGTTAGGAAAAAACTTGCATTGCTTACAGTCATAGTCACAGCTCTAAAACTAGGCATTAAAATCATATGCCTATCATTATATGTCACTGTGATCCACAAGTATGATCACAAATTTGTTTTTCAACCAACAAAACAACAAACAAAACAAAAACAAATTGCCAATGGATGAAGGCTTTACAACATGAGCCAGGACACAAAAGAAAAAGAAAAAGCTGCTGCCAGAAACAAAGCAGAAGTGTGAGGGAAAAAACTGAGCTACAACAGCTGCATGTGTGAGCTTTAATATGCAGCTTCTGCTCTAAAAAACAAATAAAAAAACAAATAAAAAAATGTGCACTTGCTCATCAGCTTGGTAGTGTCCACATATTTAATCATTTTATTCAGCTTCTCAAACCTGTAGCTTTAGCTGTGTGTACAGGGTTTGGCTTATTAGTGTTAGTATAGGTTTGCTCTTCATCTCAAAAGTCTCATCTAGGATGACAGGTTTACACCAGGTCAAGTGTCTCTATGCACTTGATTAGTTTAGGTATTTTCCTTATTTTCTTCATCTCATATATTTTATACTGAGTTTGAGCAACCTTAAGCTTGAATCAGACTACTTTTAACAATCATCCACCTCACATCATAACTGACTGAGGTGCTCTTCTTATTAATAGTATGTCATTATAATGTTATTATTGTTTTGTTTTTCCTTTTTTTATAACAGCAATAGTATATTACAATACACTACTTTATACTAATACAATAGTTTATTATTTTATATTTCATTATGTATCCATCAAGGCCGATGTGACCTGCAGTTTCACACCTTCCAAGCTGGAGACATTTGCTTTCCACACTCTTTCCCTGGCTGAACAATGACACAGCCTTAATATACTTACGCATTCTCTATTTTATTTAATATGTTTGTGTGAATTATCTGCTTTCATTATTCTGTTCGTTCAGCTTGGTTGTCTTCCCAATTTTGTTTCATTTGTTAGTACCAATTTACAGGTTGTTATCCTCCTATTATTAGTTTGAATACATAAGCTCTAATTTAATTTACCCTTTGTTTATTCCACTATGCATTCCTCTTGTATTTATGTGTATTCAGTTGGGTCTGTATCCAGCCTTTTTAAACTTTGATCTCTAATCTTTTACTTGATGAGGATTACTATGTTCTTCCTGATATGGGTGAATGTATAGTGGGACGTTTTGTTTTCTTAGGCTTTCTCCATCTACAAGCACTAATTGTCCGGCGCCTGACATTTTTTTTCTAACCACTGCTCGTCAGCAGTGAGTTTTGGTGGGCTGATTACCCATTGTTACAACACAACTGCAGAGCTTTCTCTGGTATGAGACTCAGGAGTGGTTGCTGACACGGCCTCCAACTCCGAGCTACTTGCGGAGCGGTGTCAGTTTTACGGGACGGAGCCCAACCTACTTCTCCTTTGTCACCAGTACTTCAGCGTCTTACAGCAAATAAAATAACAATAACAACTGGAAGCAACTCAGCAGCGTATTGTGCTGTAAAATTAGTTTACTTCCAACAGACAGAAAAATGACATACACAAACACATATATTCACTCTTGTTTCTTTATGCGCGTGGGTCCTTGCGGCGGACCAGGCCAGTTTTAACTTTTTCAAGTTAAGTTTTAGACGTCTTAAATCCTTACAGCGGATTACTCTCTTTGTGCACCCGTGCAGTGGGTCAGCCTAATGCGCTATTAATCCTTGCGCGGATAAGACCTATGCGCTTCTCTTTTGTGCACCCGTGCAGTGGGTCAGCCTAATGCGCTATAATCCTTGCGGGGATAAGACCTATGCGCTTTTTAAACAAAGAGTTTGTTTCTCACCTCTCCAAAGGATCTGTAGTTAGGACGGAGATTCCTCACTGCACCCAGCGCTGTGGACCGTTCTAATCACCCTGGCCTAGACCGAATTCACATTCTAGGGCTCTCACCTCTACCTAGAGAGGGCTGTCGACAGACTTCAGGGTCGGCTTCTCACGGCGTCAGGATGCACTGAGGGTCTCTGGTTAGGAGTCACAGCCAATCAGCTGTTATTTCCCATCCGGCTCGGAGACAAGAAATATGTCAAAGGAAAAAACTTAGAGAAGCAAGAAACATGGCATGTACATGGGCGAGGCTTACTGCGTGGTAAGACACAGGCAAGTTGCGCAGAGCCTCAGTCCGTTCTTTATTTTATAGCAGAGAATCGATTACACAGCATCTCTAGGTGGAGCATACGTAATAGAAAACATCTCTAGATATGGTTATCGCATGAGTGGCCGTATCCAGTAGCGGTTTTAGATACGGCGACACGGGCGGTGCCCGGGGCGGCATCGTGATGGGGGGCGGCATCACGGGCATCGGCAAAAAGAAAAGAAAAAAAGCTCGTACTCATGCTGCCCCGATGGCAGCCAGCGCATATTGGGAATGCATAGGCACCGATCGGTTTTCTATCGCCCATTTGCTGGGCGTCAGGGCGCCCTCCGTTTGCGAGGTGCGCCTGCGGCACAGGGAGGAGAGGCGGGGCGGCGGGGATTCTCTGCTGGCTGGAGCAGCATCTAATAACCAACTCGCAAAATAAAACAAAATAAAACAAACAACAAACATGAAAACACCAGACATCATGATACAGACTTATAATTTGCACCGATGTTTTTTCGAAATTCTATACACGAAAACTGAGCGCGAGAGCCTCGGTGCGCCTGCTCGCTGCTGAAGTCAAAGTAAACTTTATTGTCATCTCCGCTACATACAGTCCAGTATATAGAGAGACGAGACGACGAGGCTCCAGTTACAGCAGTGCAAATAACGAACAATAAATATAGTAGAGTAAGAAATAAATATACACTTAGGACTCGGGTAAAGGGATCAATAACAATTTAAAATTTATAATTTACAGTTTGATGATTTAAAGTCTCACACATAACCCGTGGAAAGGGGAAGGGAGCCTGCTTCTTCCAGATAGAGCACATTTCATTCATAATGATGTAAATCCAAGCCCATTATGTATTCATGAGTTGAATCCTGGGTTGTGTGAAATCTCAGAAATACACCCTAGACAAATTAATCTGTGAACTAAGGTGTAGATCTGTTAGGTTATGTTGTGGTGATCCTCTGGTTGAGGGATGGGTGTTCATACTGGAGTGCAAAATTAAAACCAATGGAAAATGGACAAGAAAAGTTCAAAGCCAATAGGTGCTCAGTTTAGAAAAAAGAGAAAAGAAGAGGAGAAGAAATGAACAAAAAATACAGGTAAGCAGATGTGTCATTGGATAATGGCAGGTCATTGTGACACAATCAGAATCAGAATACTTTATTAATCCCTAAGGAAACAATGTGGGTTACAGTTGCTCCAAGAAGAAATGGTAAAAAATAGTAACAGTAACAGACTAAACTCCAAACAATACATTATGTTACAGATTTTAATATCAATTAGTCAGTGTCAATTGTTGATTTGTCCTGTTCTCATTGTATGACGAATTATGATGGCTGTTTGGTAGCTGTTTGCATACTATGCATACTCTCTCTCTCTTCATATGTGTGTGTGGACAACAGTTTTATGTTAATGTACAATCCTTAACATGTTTTGTGTGGTGTGTGTGTGTGTGTGTGTGTGGTGGTGGTGGTGGGGCGGGGGGCGCCAGAGAGAGTGTTCGCCAGGGCGCCAAACAGGCTAGGACCGCCACTGCCGTTATCCATAAGACAAGAGGAACTAGTATCTTTTGTCATATCAGCTTCAGGTTGGAACTGTCTCTGCCTGAGAGTGTGTTACTTTGTAACTTCCTCACGCATGCTTCTGTTCCTTAATCTGTAGGTTGCAGGCACATCATGTTCTCACAAGAAATTATACTTAAGCAAAATAAAAGTTATCAAAGTAAGTAAATGTAAAAATCCCTTAACATATACTATCATGAGGGAAGTATTGTAATAAGAGCCTATCGTGGGCTGTCTGGGGATTCCCACCTCTAGTTGCCCACTGTTTTTATTCGCTGATCTGCAACATTAACATCCTTCAGCACAGCCCCAGCAGGTAGCCAGTGTAAACACAGTGATTCAAGTCATGATATTTATTGAAGGCTGTGGGAGTGCTGCTGTGGGGCTAATTTGGAGCTAACCTCTTTATGTTTCCTTTAACAAGGTGATTCTCCTCAGTATTACTGGTCAAGAACTGCACACAATCCCTACTGTAACTGTGTGTGTGTGTGTGTGTGTGTGTGTGTGTGTGAAATCAGTTACAAGAGTAAAGCAGCTCATGTTACATGTCAGGGCTCTAGACTAACTGTTGCCAGGGTTGCACTGGTTTGCCTAACTTTGGGCGCACCCAAATTTTTCAACTGCATCGCTTAACACCACAGTGTTACATGTGCACTTTTTGGGGGGGGAAATTGCTGTCCATATAAACAATATTGATTTGTAAATGATTAACTAACAATCTTGTCAACCCAAAGTTCTTTATTTGGAGCACAGTTCTACAAGAAGACAAGTTACTGAAAAAGTCCTTGTGCTTAAAGTGCTTTGGGACTCTTTGGTAATATTGTAGACAATGTTAAACTTAATCATCATCACGGCCTCCTCTGATTACCTGTTTGCTGCTGCCTGCCACTAAAAGGCAGTGGGGAGAGGGGACACCACTTCTGTCCACCTAAGCTACTCACTGGAGATGGGTATCGTCACTGATTTCGATAATCCATTCGATTCCAATTCACAAGGTCCTGATTTGATTCGATTAAGTTTTGCCTCAGACACTCAGAAATATTATTATTCTGATCATTTATCAGTACTGATACATGTGAGACTTCATCAGAGGTGTGAGCATCACAGCAGATGCCTTTGTGTCAAAGTAACTGAGGATAAAAACAGAAAACATGAAGGAGAGAGAGAGAGAAAGAGAGCTGTGCAGGAGTGTGATTTTTATCGTGATGGAAGCAAAACAGCAAAAGTAGGAGGAAATTAATGACCACATTTATCAAATGTGCATCGCAGTTTGGATCTTCTTTTGCTGCTGGTTCAGTCAGTTTTGGTTGGAAACACAAAGCGCGGACCCGCCGACGCATCAGAATCAGTGAGCTGTCGGCTTTCAGCCCCGACGGCGTGTCCGTGTCGTCAGGTGAGAAAGCCGAGAAAGAGAAAGCTGATTCTGATGCGTCAGGTCCGTGCTCTGTTTACGTCTTTGTGTGGAATCCGTGTACCTGCTCTCATTTGCTGTTTGATGGTTTGTGAGCTTTAACCTGAGATTCTGGCGTTTCTGACAAAATACATTTATATTTAAAAGTCGATTCAGGATTTAATCAATTGATATCGCTTTATTCAAGCTACTCACCTCACTCTCTCCACCTGCACAGTCAGTCAGAGAGGTCCCACCCCTGACTATCTCTGATTGGTTTAGACCACGATATGGGCATAATGTGTCTGTTGTTGACCACACAGAGACTTTCATTGTTGCAGAGACTTTGCAGAGTGATGGAGATGGTTTGGTGGTCCAGGTGAAGTCGTCTGAGATGTCACCTCCAATGTTCCCTCTAATGTTTGATGTGTCTGAGTGAACACACAAACTCCCTGAGCGATCCCTTGGACCACTGTGAGCGACATCAGACGTGTGCACTGTGGTCACGCCAGCATCGAAGCCATCCAAGTTACATGGTTTATTAAAATAATCAGATCAGAGCGTTTACATTTATGTTAGACTAATTTTAATTAACTGCTTTAGCCCACTTACAATGAAATAAAAAAAATCTAGTCATCTATTGGAAGCAAAAATAACTTGAACTCCAATTTCGAAAACACAACTTTAAAAAAAAAATGTTTTTAGGCTCTGACTTGTATTATGGGTATGAGTCTGTGGTCTGGGAGAGAGTCCTATAACTCTGTCTGTAAAATACAGTAAATAATGACCAATGTTGGGCAATTAATTATATAGTTACTTCTTCAAAAAAGTAACTCAGTTTGGCAAACAACAAAGGTTTTTGGAGCTATTTTTTTTAAATGCAGCCAAGGTGGTTTAAAATAAACATTTCAAACTATTTACAGAACAATCAGCTGTTCTGCATCAAATCTGATTCCACACAAATTATTTGTGCCACTCCAAAAAAATTATTTCTGTCCACTATGAGATAAAGGAGAACAACAGTCTGATACCTGCAGGCCTGACAACAGGAGATGTATCACTGCTGTAACACCTGTAACAGTGTGGGAGCTCAGATTACGTCTGCCGTGTTTCATGAGGCACAGCTGGTTGTCTGCAAATCACAAGGTGTTTGGCTTTCTTAATTCAGTGTAATTGATTAGCAAAGAATACCACATTGATTCAGTAACTCACACTGCCGTGTCTGACATAGAAGTAAAAGCCACTCGCCATTCTCATCTGACAAAATATTGTTTTGTTTTTTTTATAGTCGAGTTATAGAATAGAATAGAATAATCCTTTAATTGTCCCACAAGGGGAAATTTGGTTGTAACAGCAGCCAAAAAGACACATATACAAACAAACAGTACACAGGACACAGAACAGAAACATACACAATTTTTTAATTATTTACATTAAGGACAATGGTTACTATATACAGAGAGTACTGTACAGTTATTAAATTAAATAAAAATATCTACAAATAAGAGGCAAACCAGGTTGTAGTGCGAATCGGTTGGTTAACTTACAGTGCTGATGTAAACATCTATGATTGTTGGGAGCAGTTCTGATTGTACAGTCTGACAGCTGCAGGGAGGAAGGACCTGCGGAAACGCTCCTTCATGCATCTAGGATGCAGCAATCTCTCACTGAAGGAGCTCTGCAGTTCAGCAACATTTACATGCATGGGGTGGGAGACTCTGTCCATCAGAGATGTTATTTTGGCCAGAGTCCTTCTGTCTCCCACCACCTGCACTGGGTCCAGGGTGCATCCCAGAACAGAGCTGGCCTTCCTGATGAGTTTATCCAACCTCTTCCTCTCAGCTGCCGATAAACCGCTGCTCCAACATACAACACTGTAAAAAATGACAGATGCCACCACAGAGTCATAGAAGGTCTTTAAAAGCGCTCCCTGTACTCCAAATGACCTCAGCCGCCTCAGCAGGTAGCGTCTGTTCTGACCCTTCCTGTAAAGAGCATCAGTGTTGTGGCTCCAGTCCAGTTTATTATTCAGGTGAACACCCAGGTACCTATAAGAGTCCACTATCTCAATGTCCACTCCCTGGATGTTCACCGGTGTCAGTGTGGTGGGTCTGCGTCTCCGGAAGTCCACCACCAACTCCTTGGTTTTCCCGGCGTTGATCAGCAGGTGGTTCTGCTGACACCAGCAGAGTTGTACCCTTTATCATATTCAAGAAGGTGGAGGTGGCAGCAGGGCAGGATGGGAGAGCAGAGAGGGAGAGGAGGCATGGAGGAGCTGTCCACAGAAGTGTCTGTGGCACGTTTTTTTTTTTTTTTTTCTGCCATGTGACATCCTCACACAGAGAGAGGAGCAGGCTAATCAGCAGCAGTGTGGCAAACGGGGGTGATTCAGATGAGCAGATAGTTATTTAAATGCTGTGGTATGAACACAGTTATGTATGGACAAATCCCATGTTTGCTGGGTAGTGTTTGCGTGACCCAGCATTTGAACTCTTTGACCTCATAAGCTGTCCCCTACATGATGATGTGAGCCTTTAATGTTCATCCAAACTTGTTTTTTGTTTTTGCTTTTTAAATCAACTTTGAAAAGTTTTTTTCTAGTGAATATCTCTCTATTAGCTGTTATTATCTTATAATATAATATTATCTAATAATATTATTTAATAATATTGAAACTATTATACATCCTGTGAAAAAAGATGCTGCAGTTATTTTAAAAATGCTTTAATTAGTTTCAAATAAGATGTTTGTGTTGATCTCTCGCAAACTCATGAAGTTATGAGGCCTCAGAAATACTAAAATCATAAATCAAACTTTAAGTCTGCCTTTTTATTTACAGCAAGGTTTATGATAAGAATGTAAAATGTTGCTTGGCTGCATTATATGGATCATAGTGTATGTAAATTTAGTGAAGTCTACCAAACAAGAGAGCAGCTGGTTCAAGTCCAGCCCTGAATAATATTTCTTGAACTTGTGGCAACATTTAGTATAAGTCAACAGAACCGGCTCTGAGCTGCTTATATTTAATTTTAATTTCAAATCAAAGCCACATAAAACATTTTAGACACTTGAGATAAAAATGGTGGTCACGCTCTGCTCTGACTAAGCTCTTTGTAGAGGTTAGGTCACAAGTTGGTGCATTATAACTAGAGCTGGGCGATAGATCGATAACGATATGTATTGCGAAATAACTTTTTCTCGATAGAAAAATTAAACTATTGCGATAGGCCTCATCTCTCTTGTCCTCTTAAAAAAATAAAAAAAAAAGAACAACCAATCCAAATTAAGTAGCGCAGAGCCGAACCAATCACCGCCGCAGCGTCACGTCACGTTACTTGTTACGTACAGCACAAGTGCCAAGGTGCACATGTGTATTTGTTTTGCAGCCGTGCAGCCCAGATAATGGAGGTAATGGAGGAAATGGGTGTGCCGACTAGAGAAAAATCAACCGAGAGCGTGAGCGAAGGTTACCGAAGAGAAAACAGATGATGGTTCCAATGCCGGAGAGATTGTCACTTGGTGTTCGCTCGCTTTGTGGTAGAGTATCACTTCCTGTTCAAACACAGTGGTGTTTCTGAGTAGCTTTTCTGCTTAGCAATTTAATTTAAATCTTTTGATACATCCCTTTTTCATAGTATAATCTTAACGTGCTTCATCTGAATCACCCTTTCTGTGTGCTCACTACCTAATTTATAGCCAAAGTATTCACTCACTGTCTCTTTACTGTTTCGCTAGCTTAGCTCGGCTCGTAGCCGACTCGTTAGCACCATGGCTACTTCACCTGTCCCTCCTGTACTTTCCTGCTCATTGTGTCAGATGTTTAGTTACTCCTCGACCTCCTTTAGCAGTAATGATACCTGTAACAAATGTAGCATATTTGCAGCTCTGGAGGCCAGGATTACTGAATTGGAGACTCGGCTTCGCACCCTTCATTCACCCGTAGCTAGCCAGGCCCCTGTAGCTGGTGCAGCCGAAGATAGCGTAGGCCCCGCTAGCTGTTCCCCGGAAGACCCCAAGCAGCTGGGGAAAGAGGGCGGCTGGGTGACGGTGAGGAGGAAGCATAGTCTTAAACTGAAGCCCCAGGTACACCACCAACCTGTTCCTGTGTCTAACCGTTTCTCCCCACTCGGCGACACACCCGCCGGAGCTCAAACTCTGGTAATTGGTGATTCTGTTCTCAGACATGTGACGCTAGAGACACCGGCAACCATAGTCAATTGTCTTCCAGGGGCCAGAGCAGGCGACATTGAAGGAAATTTAAAACTGCTGGCTAAGGGTAAACGTAAATACAGTAAGATCATAATTCACGTCGGCAGTAATGACACCCGGTTACGCCAATCGGAGGTCACTAAAATCAATATTGAATTGGTGTGTAACTTTGCCAAAACAATGTCGGACTCTGTAGTTTTCTCTGGTCCCCTCCCCAATCAGACCAGGAGTGACATGTTTAGCCGCATGTTCTCCTTAAATTGCTGGCTGTCTGAGTGGTGTCCCAGAAACGATGTGGGCTTCATAGATAATTGGCAAACCTTCTGGAGGAAACCTGGTCTTGTTAGGAGAGACGGCATCCATCCCACTTTGGATGGAGCAGCTCTCATTTCTAGAAATATGGACCAATTTATTAAACCCCCCCAAAATATGACTATCCAGAGTTGGGACCAGGAAGCAGAGTTGCAGTCTTACACGCCTCTCTGCAGCTTCTCTCCTCCTGCTAACCCCCCAAAAACCCATCTCCATTGAGACCGTGTCAGCTCCCAAACAGGCAAAAAACAAACTAAAAACCAGCAATAAACAACTTAAACATAAAAAATCACAAAGAAAGAACAATACAGTATCCACATCTGAACCAAAGAGTAAAACAGTGAAATGTGGATTATTAAATATTAGGTCTCTCTCCTCCAAGTCTCTGTTAGTACATGACTTAATAATTGATCAACAAATCGATTTACTCTGCCTTACAGAAACCTGGTTGCAGCCGGATGATTATGTTAGTTTAAATGAATCAACACCACCGAGTCATTCTAACTACCAGAAATCTCGAAGCACAGGCCGAGGGGCGGTGTGGCAGCAATTTTTCACACCAGTCTATTAATTAACGAAAGACCAAGACAGACTTTTAATTCATTTGAAAGCCTGATGCTTAGCCTCGTCCACCCCAGCTGTAAAGCTCAGAAACCAGTCTTACTTGTTATCATCTATCGTCCACCTGGGCCTTACACAGAGTTTCTCTCTGATTTCTCAGACTTTTTATCTGATTTAGTGCTCAGCTCAGATAAAATAATTATTGTGGGTGATTTAACATCCATGTAGATGCTAAAAATGACAGCCTCAACATCGCATTTAATCTGTTATTAGACTCAATTGGCTTCTCTCAAAATGTAAAAGAACCCACCCACCACTTTAATCACACTCTAGATCTTGTTTTAACATATGGCATAGAAACTGAACATTTAACAGTGTTTCCTGAAAACCCTCTGCTGTCTGATCATTTCCTGATAACATTTACATTTACAATAATTGATTACACAGCAGTGGAGAGTAGACTTTATCAAAGTAGATGTCTTTCTGAAAGTGCTGTAACTAAGTTTAAGAATATAATCCACCCACTGTTATCATCTTCAATGCCCTGTACCAACATAGAGCAGAGCAGCTACCTGAACGCTACTCCAACAGAGGTCGATTATCTTGTTAAAAATTTTACCTCCTCACTACGTACGACTCTGGATACTGTAGCTCCTGTGAAAACTAAGGTCTCAAATCCGAAGTACCTGACTCCGTGGTATAATTCTCAAACACGTAGCCTAAAGCAGATAACTCGTAAGCTGGAGAGGAAATGGCGTGTCACAAATTTAGAGGGTCATCATTTAGCCTGGAGAAATAGTTTGTTGATTTATAAGAAAGCCCTCCGCAAAGCCAGAACATCTTACTATTCGTCACTGATTGAAGAAAATAAGAACAACCCCAGGTTTCTCTTCAGCACTGTAGCCAGGCTGGCAAAAAGTCAGAGCTCTGTTGAGCCAACAATCCCTTTAACGTTAACTAGTAATGACTTCATGAACTTCTTCACAAATAAAATTTTTATCATTAGAGAAAAAATTACCAATAATCATCCCACAGATGTAATATTATCTACAGCTACTCTTAGTACCATTGATGTTAAGTTAGACTCTTTTTCTCCAATTGATCTTTCTGAGTTAACTTCAATAATTAATTCCTCCAAACCATCAATGTGTCTTTTAGACCCCATTCCTACAAAACTGCTCAAAGAAGTCCTGCCATTAATTAATTCTTCGATCTTAAATATGATCAACCTATCTCTAATAATCGGCTATGTACCACAGGCCTTCAAGCTGGCTGTAGTTAAACCTTTACTCAAAAAGCCATCTCTAGACCCAACAGTCTTAGCTAATTATAGGCCAATCTCCAACCTTCCTTTCATATCAAAAATCCTTGAAAGAGTAGTTGTCAAACAGCTAACAGATCATCTGCAGAGGAATGGCTTATTTGAAGCGTTTCAGTCAGGTTTCAGAGCTCATCACAGCACAGAAACAGCTTTAGTGAAGGTTACAAATGATCTTCTTATGGCCTCTGACAGTGGACTCATCTCTGTGCTTGTCCTGCTAGACCTCAGTGCTGCATTCGATACTGTTGACCATAATATCCTATTAGAGCGATTAGAACATGCTGTAGGTATTACAGGTACTGCACTGCAGTGGTTTGTATCATATCTATCTAACAGACTCCAATTTGTACATGTAAATGGAGAGTCCTCTTCAGACACTAAGGTCAGTTATGGTGTTCCACAGGGTTCAGTGCTAGGACCAATTCTATTTACATTATACATGCTTCCCATAGGCAGCATCATTAGAAGACATAGCATAAATTTTCACTGCTATGCTGATGACACGCAGCTCTATCTATCCATGAAGCCAGGTAACACACACCGATTAGTTAAACTGCAGGAATGTCTTAAAGACATAAAGACCTGGATGGCCGCTAACTTTCTGCTTCTTAATTCAGATAAAACTGAGGTTATTGTACTCGGCCCTGAAAATCTTAGAAATATGGTATCTAACCAGATTCTTACTCTGGATGGCATTACCTTGGCCTCCAGTAATGCTGTGAGGAACCTTGGAGTCATTTTTGACCAGGACATGTCCTTCAGTGCACATATTAAACAAATATGTAAGACTGCTTTCTTCCATTTGTGCAACATCTCTAAAATTAGAAATATCCTGTCTCAGAGTGACGCTGAAAAACTAGTTCATGCATTTATTACTTCCAGGCTGGACTACTGTAATTCATTATTATCAGGATGTCCTAAAAACTCGCTGAAAAGCCTTCAGCTGATCCAAAATGCTGCAGCAAGAGTACTGACAGGGACTAGAAAGAGAGAGCATATTTCTCCTGTTTTGGCTTCCCTTCATTGGCTTCCTGTTAAATCCAGAATTGAATTCAAAATCCTGCTCCTCACATACAAGGTCTTAAATAATCAGGCCCCATCTTATCTTAATGACCTTGTAGTACCATATCACCCTATTAGACCACTTCGCTCTCGTTCTGCAGGCTTACTTGCTGTCCCTAGAAAATTTAAAAGTAGAATGGGAGGCAGAGCCTTCAGTTTTCAGGCCCCTCTTCTGTGGAACCAGCTTCCAGTTTGGATTCGGGAGACAGACACTATCTCTACTTTCAAGATTAGGCTTAAAACTTTCCTTTTTGCTAAAGCATATAGTTAGGGCTGGACCAGGTGACCCTGAATCCTCCCTTAGTTATGCTGCAATAGACATAGGCTGCCGGGGATTCCCATGATGCATTGAGTTTTTCCTTTCCAGTCACCTTTCTCACTCACTGTGTGTTAATAGACCTCTCTGCATCGAATCATATCTTGTTATTAATCTGTCTCTCTTCCACAGCATGTCTTTATCCTGTTTTCCTTCTTTCACCCCAACCGGTCGCAGCAGATGGCCGCCCCTCCCTGAGCCTGGTTCTGCCGGAGGTTTCTTCCTGTTAAAAGGGAGTTTTTCCTTCCCACTGTCGCCAAAGTGCTTGCTCATAGGGGGTCATATGATTGTTGGGTTTTTCTCTGTATTTATTTATTATTGTGCTATCTACTGTACAATATAAAGCGCCTTGAGGCGACTTTTGTTGTGATTTGGCGCTATATAAATAAAATTGAATTGAATTGAATTGAATTGTCGAACGGAAGGGCCACAGAAGTTCCGTAGTGTGAAGGTATTTCGGCTATTTCAAGTTTGACAAAAAACAGAGTAGCGCGCACTGTAAATTGTGCCGAAAGCAAGTCTGGAAATACAATAAAGCGGTGCATGCTCAATCTCTGACTGAAAGTACTCATTCGTCATTCGGCTTTTGTCAGACTAAAGTAACCGTTAAGACTGTTTGAAAAGCTAAGCTATACAACAAGGAGAGATTGAGAATTTCCTTTTAGTTCTCAGTTTATTTGATATTGACAAAAGTTAGTCAATTTTGTCTGTTCTTCTGTAAAACGACCTAAGATTTATTTTTAGAATTAATATTTTGTTTCTAAGTGGAATTGACAATTTAGTGGTCTGTTTTGTTTGTTCTATTTTGAAACTTAAATGCTTTAGCGGCTGCCTTTTGTGTAGTTTGCAATATTTGCCTTTATTTATCTGAAAAAGTCTCATGTTCCTTAAGTACATCTACCCTGTTGAACTTATTATGGGAAATAAATATTTAAATCAAAACAAGCTGCTGATTATTTCACATTTTCCTTGTGAGCAACGGCACATTTAAATCTTACAAATATAGTTATTTGGCTTATATCAAGATATATATCGTTATCGCCTGAAATGAAAAAAACATATCGTGATATGAAAAAATCTTGTATCGCCCAGCTCTACAAAAATCCATCTCAGCCCTGCCCGTCGGGCTATCATAGGAAGGAAAAATGTATGTCAATGCTTTTGCATTCTTTCCCAAATGTAGCTGGGTAATTATGTCGTTGGCATCGATGAGCCTCTGTCAATATGTGACATATTGAAATCGCGTTTGAATGTTCTTTGCTTTTCCTTTCACTTTGCGATTGTGCGAACTGTGTGTAATGAGCGGCAGCACTGATTGATGAATGACAGATTAATTGCGCACCAATTCCTCTGGCATCGTCTTATCAATCGTTAGCTTACTATTCAAACGTGACAAGTGGAATCTCCCACAGCAAGCTTAAACATGTGAGAGGTTGATTGCGCAGAGAATCGCTGACCGTTATGTAAGTACATGTGTAAAAGCAGCAGGATTTACGCAGGTATTTTAGTTCTGCAGAGCCAAATAATAAAGGTCAGGGTGAAGAAGGGGCAGCCAAAGAAAAGCCTACCACAAAACGGAAAAGTTATGACAAATCAAACAATGAGGGAAAAAGAAAGCGCAGCTTTTTTGGTTTCATGGACAAAAGAATTTCTGTGGCTGGAATATGACGACCTAAATAACATCATGTTCTGCCGGGTGTGTTGTAAGTTTCCCTCAATTTCTGAGTCGACAAACGCCTTTGTTACTGGGACCAGTAATTTTAAGAAAGACCCCATCAGAACTCATGAGAAATGCAAGAAATGCATTATTGCTCAGTCTGCAGTATTTTTCCCAGAACAAATACCAATTGCAAAAAACTTACTAAAAATAAACCTGAAAAGTCTGTTTAGAACAGCGTACTATGTTGCAAAGAGTGAACTACCATTGGCAACATTTAGCAGTCTTTGCAAACTTCAAAAAGCAAATGGCCTCGATCTTGGTTCCACTTGCCTCTTACCCTTGATTTCAGTGGAAATTTCAGATTCAGGATCTGACACAGACTGATTCATGTTCTACACAGTTCTTACAAGTTCATAGAAATTTCTGTTCAATTAGAACCAAGTATTTGAGTTGATGACTGTAATTTTTATACAGTTGTTGTGATCTGTATTTTAATTTTCTGATTAATTTTTGTTTCCTTTACAATATTATACATTAAAGTATAATATTGTAAAGGAAACAAAACATCAATCAAATTGTCCTCTTTTTTTTTTTTCCGGCTACTTAAATTTATTTTGGGCTGCCAAAAACTGAAGAGTGCCTGCCCGAAGGGCTACCAGGGATTTTGAAATTTTGCGAGCCCTGCCATCCATGTATAGAAAGACAGGGATTGTGAAAGAAACAAAAAGAGACGAGGACTGAGTGTTGTTCTTGTTCCTGAAGGTGGTTCTTTGTGTCTCTGACGGTGTGTTTGTGTTTATGCTGCAGAATCAGGCTGGTGCTGAACATCAGGCTGTTAACTGCAGAGCATCAGACCTTATCTGTGGATCCTCCCGACGGTTTCTCTCCCAACTCCTGGAGTTGGAGGACATGGATTCATGGAGGACTTCAGCTTCTTGCAGCTGCTCCTGCTGATAGATGTCATTGCTGTCTTCTCCCTCTGCACTGGCTGCTACGTCTTCTTTGTTTCTGCTTTTCTCTTTGTCATGACTGTGAATCAGGCAGCTGTGCTGAAAATATGATTGTTCTCCTTATAATAAAAGCTGGAAGCTGAAAATCCTGCCTGTGCTGAGACATTTTTTCATGAATGATCTTCACAGCAAAAACAAACACAGGACAAAGGAAACTGTGGGTGACGTCATCTTTAGTTCATAGAAAAATATATAAAAATATTAAAGACACCACATTCATTTTAAGAGCCAAAATGAGTGTAGATCATTGAACCAAACAGCCTAAAATGTGTTATCATTGTTATTAGTATTGTTAATATTATTTATCAGCAATATGGACAGTTGAATGTTTTGGCACCTGCATTATTCTCATTTTCATTATCAGTTCTGTTCATGGCTGATTGTTGTAAACTTGTTATAACAGAGGGGAGATGGGGCAGCAGAAATGAGGAAACGTGAAAAGTTTGAAGAAGCTGTTGGCAGTATTTTATTAAAGTATCAGATTCATTCATTGAAGTCTGTTCTGGGTTGTTGGGGACAGGAGGCCGAGCTTTCTCCCGTGGGCCACACGCAGGCCTAAACAAGAAGCTGCAGTGATTCTGCACCGTGGAAAATGTTTAAGTCTGAAATTAATTTTATATTCATCTTCTAATGTAACCTAAAATCATCCTCAACACAAACATAACAACTTGTACCTAAAAGATTTATTCAGTGACATTGAGGACCTGGCGCCCAGATATGTGGACATCACATTTTGGGTTGTCTAGACCAGAATACTACATTTTGCTCTACAAGGTCCTGATATCCACTCACGAGGACATTATACTGCCACTGTTCTATTGAAATTTAAAACAAATGTCCTCTTATGTGGATCTCATTTTCTCAGAAACAAAAATTAGGTTAAAAAAAAATAAATCTGGTAATTCTTTGTTTTTACATTCATCAGGTGCTGATCAGCCCAAATATCAAAGAGAAATTAAAAATGCATGCTGTGGAAGAGTTCAGGTCTTAGGAGGTTAATGCTCACTATGATCTTTGAGACTTTGGAGAATAATATTAACACAAATGTGTCCCAGAAAAAAAATAATAATTCAAATTATTTTTGTGATTGAAAAACGTTTAAATGTTGATGTGATTTTGTTTTTCGTGTTTAATTATTTGGAAGGAGGCTCCATGATGGAGCACTACGGGACTAAATATTGGTGTTAACAGAAGGACTGCATGTACACTGAAGAATACTTATTATGAATGATTATAGTAATAATTCCTTACTCAGACATTCATTGAATAGTTTATTTAATGTAGTATAGTCTGTATAAATACGCATGCAGTTGAATAAAATGTATAATAAACAAAAGGATTATTAATGGAATGTTCCAGAAATGCAAACTTGAAGTCTGAAGGTTCTCTGTCATCCAGGTCATCGTAGTCTAAGGAGCTTGGAAAGAAAAGCGTCTGGACTTCTTTAAGTTGCTTGAAGACGTTTCACCTCTAATCCGAGAAGCTTCTTCAGTTCTAAGGTCAAATGGTGGAGAGTCCCAGATTTAAACCCAGTGGGAGTTTCCCCCCAGACGCTTTTCTTTCCAAGCTCCTTAGACTGCAAACTTGAAGATTAAATGAACAGAATAAAATACATATTAATATCAATTCCCTTTCCTGCATCCTCAAACACATTCAGAGATATGTTTTTAAGACGCTGAAAATATGCAGCTACCAGAAATATATTTAACTAATGAGCGCAGGAGCAGGAAGGTCCACGCAGCTGCGGTGGGTGCTTCCACCAGCATCCAGCCCACAAGGCCGAGAATCCAAATGTCCTCCACAGGACTGACTGGAAAGTAAACTTGTCCAGGCTGGCAGACCAAAGTTCCTCCTCTGCTGACAGCTACTCAGGGTCCTCGTCGATTGTCCCGTTTTCTTCGTCGGCTGCAGAGAAAGGGGAATGGTAAATGGTAAATTGCCTGCATTTGTATAGCGCTTTACTTGAGGACCCCAAAGCGCTTTACACTACATTCAGTCATCCACCCATTCACACACTGGTGTGAATGTGTGTGTGGCACACATTCACACCAGGACTGGCAGGTCCACGTCTTTATACGCGCTCCTTTCGGTGCTCTGTCCATATATGACACACAACCACACCCGGAATTTCACGCTGCTCTTCTCGTTTTCGTGCGACACCTATGAAGTCATGAGGCCTCGGTCAAAGTCACTCTGCCCTCTCATCCAAATTATACTGATGTTGTTATAGCGGACGCTCTGGACCACTATCTCTGAAACGTGATCCTGTACTGTTCCCTGGTAATAACGTCCGGTCAGAGACGGGAATGATGTCAGACTGGAAGAACTTTATTTACAACGAGCCCACATCGAACGCACACTCTCGCTGGCGAGTAAGGACGTGGTTCTGTAATTAATCCAAATAAGAAATAACATAAACATCTCTCTTGCTTGTCTATCATTTCTCATACTTGAGTATTACAGAGAACACCATACCAGATTACAAAGGGACAGATCCAGATACCAGAAGCAGAGCTTAGAGTAATAACATAACAGGATGGCATGAACACAGAATCATAATCAGTTTAGGCCAATTCCTTCATTTGTGAGTCAACACCACCCTCTAGTGGACACAATTACTCAGTCAAAGGCCGCCATGTGTATGCAGGCTTTATAAACAAGAACGGGTTCGTATGCTAACCTAGTAACTCCATCAGGTAAAATCTTTGGGAACATTAACTCTCCACAATAACTGAAACAACTTAGAAATGAGGAATATCCTGTGGAGCCAGGCTACTACTTATTCCTACAGCATAGCTACTAACTCAAGGCAATAGTAACAGATGTCTACATTGGTACATTAACAGTAACAGACATAAATACATTCCCAACGTGACTTACTGGTTCTATGAACGCACACTTGCCCGCCTTAGTCCGATTCAACTCAGCGTTACACTCCGACTACACAGCAAGGAGAGAACGGGTGAGCACTCTGATTGGCTGTTGGCCCCTGAGGGGATCATGCTCCTCCCATGCAGGTAACGCATGCCCTGGCCGGAGGACTTTTTAACACTTAGTTTGACACCATCGAGTAAAACGTCCAAAGAAAAATGGTTTTAAATGTGCTGATATGGCTTTCATCCAGATGTAAAGAGAGACTGAAAAACTATTAAACAGCTGATAGATGATCATCATTAAGATCAGTTAAAAATAGCACAGCAGTGACTGAGAGCACACAGAAGATAGAGACAAACACAAATGTTAGAGATGTCTTACAGTATACAGCAGTTTAATGGTCCTGCAGATTTAGTAATAGTCATAAATGCCCCTATTTTCCTTTTGTTGTTGTTATTAAGCTTTAGTTATGAAAAAATGCTTTATGAAATAAAGTGCTGAATTGGCAGCAGGAGAGTTTATCTGCTGAATACAAGTAAAACTGACTTTATTTTACATTGAACTTGTGCTTTACGCAATTAAAATGAAATGTTATTCAGTAGTAATTTTTCAGGTTGATTCCTCCATGTGTGAGTGGATTCAAGCGTTACATCAAAAAGCTGTCACATTGTGTCACATTAAGACTTTTTCTTTTGCTATTTCTGGCTTCCTTTGGTAAACATTCTGACTGCAAAACCTGAAGTTCAGGACACATCTATGGTTCGCGCTGTTGTCTCGATAAGTTTACTTGTGAAACTCAATGTGAAACAAACATTTTAGTACTCAGAGATAACATCACATTAATTCTTGCCCCAGCATAGAAGTCTCGAGTGACTGCTTGAGGTTTGAGGCTTCACGGGTCCCTGAAGCGGAATGACTTGAATGCAGTGTGTGTGTGTGTGAGTCGTCTTTTATCAGTATTGATGGTGTTTAAACAGGAAATTACTCGCACAATGTAACTGAAGTAGCTTTGAGTGGTTAAAGTCATTCAATAGTAGATTAGCGTTAGTTTAGTGTCATTAAGCCACTGAATGAGTCCATTGAGCTTCAGCTGACAGACGGCCAGCCTGTCAGTTGTCTGACAGTTTTGTTGTGAATGCAGTGTTAGTGAGTGTAGAGAGTGGCAGAGACCAGTTTCAGTTACATTCAAGCACTCATATTATCACTGAATGAACCAGTAACCCTTACCAGCAAAGTCCCAGATTCAGAGACCTAACTGGGGTGATCCTGACTGTAAAGCTGCTGTAATGCCAGCAGTCATTCACAGATCTAATGATTTCTGCTCTTTCTTGTTACAGAGCGCACTAAACATTTTACAGTTTCTAATTCATTGAACCTTATCCCACACAACTATATTGTAATCCTCTCGGATTGGTCACTGAATAAACATGCTGTGGTAGCACACACACGGCCACTAGAGGGCGTATCTCAGCTATAACAGAGAAGCTGGTGGCTTTTTAGGATTACTTGGGTGCAGCTGCCAGTTATTTCACAGATCACAGATTAATGTGCAGAGAAATTGACTTTATTGTCCTCAGGATTAGAAATGAGCATATCAGAGGAACAGCTCAGACTGGGTAGTAACCCAGAGACTGAGGTGGTGAGTGTCGTAGCAAAGTGCAAGGCTTTGCAATACAACTACACTGACAAGAGTGAAAGGATCATCTGCTAATGTGATGGCAAAACTGTCTGCCCCAAAAAAAAAAAAAAAGCCCATTACTGACTGAAAGATTAAATGTTTCATTTCTAAACTCAGAGAAAATCAGATTATGTAAGAGGGAAGTTCTGTGTATCACATATTCCCACTTATGCAAATCCTGCAAACACTTAAGTTGCTCGGCACACTTCACAGTTATGACCAATACTGAGATTACTCAGCAGTTTCTGTTTTAGACAGAGGACTTTAGTTGCAGTATTTAGGAAAGCTTTTCACGTTTGACCTCTTTGTTCATTAATGCAGGTACGCTGGATTCTTCTGATACTGACTTAAGAGTGTCCCTGGTGTCCAGCAGGCTGACGGTCGACATCTGGTAAGAAATCTTGTGCTTTCTGTCTTTTGATGAACTGCCCTTTTCTTTCTGTCAGTGAAATTTGTAATACAAAATCCAACATCAATCATAAAGGTTGTCAAGCAGGCTTCGTCTTTTTGGCTACTGATTGATTGCTCAGTGATTTAGATTTAGGGTGTTATAGCCTTAAAGTTTTATCAGGATATTTCAATAAATTTGTGATATTATTCACAACAATATAGGAAAAAAATATTGAATAAATAAAATACTGAATAAAGCATGTCGTTAATTTGTTTGAATTAACAACATGCTTCTTCTTCTGGCACTTGGTTCACATTCACTGCCCGCTTGTTTCTCTTTGCTCACGCGCCGTCACAGTCTGGTTGTCTTCTTGTGTTTCTTGTTTGTTGGTCCTTCTCATGTCACCTTTGATTCCACACTTTTATTACTTGAGCCACAGTGAGTGTGTCGGGGCAATGATACTCAGCACTCCTCTTATTTCAGCCTCAGAGTTCTCTTTTATTTACAGTAATATTTATTTGACTGATCAGTTCTGAGTCTGTCATTATTTACCACAGATGATTGTGGTTCATGCTCTCACTTTCTCACTGTTGACAACACTGTTAATCTTATCACTGTTATCTTAAATATATTCAGTAGTGCCGTGTCTTTATTACCAAGTGGAACACAAAGCTCTGAAGTAGCTGCAACACCACCATTATCTCTTAATGAACTCAGCATTTCCAGGAAGGACCCAAATTCAGAAACCTTGGATTTCTTTGTTTGAGGTGATCCCGACTGTAAAACTGATGCCGATCATTTCAGTGCAAATTTGTTGGCAGGTCAAAGTTATGTCTGTGTGAGGGACTGAAACCTGCCTGGTTACACAGAAACTTACTTTGATGGTTCTTATTATACTCAAGCAAGTACACAGTTTACTCCACTGTAGGTCTCATTGGTCTGTTTCTACACACTGAATGTTGAGTTTAGTGTCTCTGCTGAAACTGTGGAAAATAAAAATGCTTCCTGCTCTTCATGGTGCCACTCTAAGTCCTTTGGTGCAGTTTCTGTATAAGCTAATAAAGCATTCACATCTTCCTACTTCTGCAAATCCTCGAAACACTGAACTGTGAAGTGTGCTAAACAGGTTATCAGTAATACTGAGGTTCAGTTCAGTTCATTTTATTTCAAACGTGCCTTCACAATCATTACAAAATATCATTCCATTATTTGTTTTTAAAAGAGTAGGCTGAAGTATTTACTTATTTGTCCCTACCCCCTCACGTTTTACCTCTCATTCATTTAATTTTCTTTTAGTCTTAAATTAAACAAACAACATATGAAACAAAAGTAAAGCAAAACAAAACAAACATACATACATCAAAAACAAGAATTAAACAAGCCCCACCACAGTATAGTTTCTTTCATATGAAAAAGACAGAATGAGTAAATTTGCAGATTCACAAGTTATGGAAAAAAAACAAAAAAGAACTACAACACCATTACCAGCAACATTACCGTCCTGGGTTAACCCTGTTTTCTTCATTCTTATAATTATTTAAAATTAGTTTTTTATATTTTATTTCAAACTGGTTTATGTTTTTACTTTCTTTTATTTCTTCTGTTAGACTGTTCCATAACGTAACTCCTGCAATTGAGATAGACATACTTTTTAAAGCTGTTCTAGCACTTTGTATTTTTAAATTCCATTTCCCTCTTAAGTTATACCCACCTTCTCTTTCTATGAACAATTTACAGATTTGGAAGCAATTTATTTCTTACTTTATACATTATTTGCGCTGTTTTAAGCTTCACAAAGTCTTGGAATTTAATAGCTTGCATTTTGACAAAGAGTGCATTTGTATAGTCCCTGTACCCCACATTATTTATTAATCTAATGGCCCTTTTCTGTGTTATAGTTATTGTTTGTGTGTTACTTTTGTATGTGTTTCCCCAGACCTCTACACAGTAGCTCAGGGGTGTCAAACTCAATCGCACAGGGGGCCAAAACTCAAGGCACACTTTAGGTCGCGGGCCAAACAAGATAAACATTTATTGAACACACTAAAACAATGTTTGTTAAACATAAATATGAATAAAAACAGAGAGGAATATTATTCCAGATTAAATAAACTTAAACCCCCCCCCAAAACTTTTAACTTTAAATATTTTGCTCTTCATAAAAATATATCCTGTCACAATTATGCAAGTTAGAAATATGAACATGCTGCCAAAAACCCCAGAAAAAATTAATGAAAGCATATACAAGGTTGGAGCCGCATGTAGACGGAGCTGGGGCATTGCTTCACGAATGGAACTAATAAACTGTGCGGGCCATTCAGTGTGGTACTTTCCCTTGAGTGTATCATTACACTGCAGCTCCATCTGAATCTGCACAGGTGCAGTTCAGCAAAGTCCGCTGACTTGGTGCAACATTACTTGGCAACAGGGAAAGTGAGGCAGGCTGCACTGGTGCATTTGTGACAGCTTCACTTGAAATGCCTTCACCGCATCATACATGTCCATGAACTGACAGATTTCCTTGCTGAGGTCAAAAACTCTATTGAGAATTTTTATCCCAACTCAGCCAACCGACCTCTGTATGATAAGGAATGTCGGCAAACTCTGAATCTATTTCCAACATAAAAGACTGAAATTTACGGTGATTTAAACTTTTAGCTCAGATAAAATTTAGGGTTTGCGTTACGGTGATCATTACATGCTCCATTTTTAGGACTTTACCACACAGCGTTTCCTGGTGTGTGATGCAGTGATATGCTGTTAACTCACCGGTACAGTTCTCCTCCTGCATCTTTACTCGCATCCTGCTGACTAGTCCGCTTTTTTCACCGCACAACACCGGCGCTCCGTCTGTTGTAAGTCCAACAAGTTTGTCCCAGGGCAGTTTCATGTCGGTTACACTTTGACATACGTTTAAAAAAATGTCTTTTCCTGTCGTTGTCCCGTGCATTGATTTAATGTTCAATATTTCCTCTCCACGGATGAAGATGGCCAGCTGTGCAATGTCCACCATGTCTGTACCTTCATCCACAGCAAGAGAGTATGCAATAAAGTTTTTGCTTCTTTCATACAACTGTGTTCTTAAATCAGTGGCCATCTCACAAACCCGATCAGCAATCGTATCTCTCCTCAGGCTCACATTTGCCAAAATCTGCGTTTTGTCTGGACACAAGACGTCGCGCAGCTTCATCATGCAGCTCTTCAGAGTGGTACCGGGCTGATTTGGCTCCTCTGCTACAATAAAACTTGCTTTCACAACAGCTTCACTTTGTGATTTTGCTCTGGTTAAAAAAGTCTGCTGAAATGTCAGATTCTTCTTTAGCTCTTCTACTTTCTGCAGTTTCTGCTCTGCATTTAGGTTTTTCAGCTTATCCTGACGTTTTGTCTCGTAGTGCCGTCTTAAATTAAATTCCTTAATTACAGCCACATTAGCTCCACTAATAAGACACACGGGTTTACCGGCAATGTCTGTAAACATACATTCAGTCACCCACTGGCGCTGAAAGGCTCTGCTTTCAGAATCAACTTTTCTCTCCACCATTGTGAGCGGCTAGCTTCGCAATAACAGAAGTTTGACTTGATTGAACACCGGGAATGTTCCCAGATAGCCTAGCGTTCAGCGAGGAGGCTGCAGCGCTGCATTATGGGATCTGTAGTTAGTATATTATTAGCGCCTCATATCGCCTATGGAACGCCAGGACTGCCATAATGAATTACTTAAATACGCCATTAAATAATTAATTAAATGTGGCAATAATTAATTAAAATGGGAATTAATTAATTAAATACATAGTCATGACACATGTAATTAATTAATTATTGACACATTTAATTAATTATTTATGTATTTCACATTTTAATTAATTATTGACACATTTAATTAATTAATTATTGACACATTTAATTAATTATTTATGTATTTCACATTTTAATTAATTATTGACACATTTAATTAATTATTTCATGATATATTTATTTATTTCATTTTGGCAGTCCTGGCGCCTGGCTCTCATCATGAATTAATTTTATCTGTCAGCCTCACCCATCAAACTCAGGGGGCGGGGTTAACGCTGATCGACTCAAAACCATTGCTTTGGCCTGGTGGCCATTGTTTTTAGCCCACAACAACCGGCAGAACTGAACTTTGAAAAACCCTGTTTGTGTGTCACCAAATACCGTTTTAATATTTTTTTAGCCGAGAATGTAGTGGTTTAATCTTCATATGTCTGATCGGTTTGTCAAGATACAGCCTCTTTGCAAAAGTGCTTCGATGATTTCGGAGATGTCTGCCCAGTCTCACGGCAAAGCGTGGGATAGACCCGCTCGCCTCGCCAGCAATCGAGCTGTTGTTACCGCCGACAAAGCGCAGGCCCCGGTACACAGCTGTAATAACCCCCGCTGACACTGACTTATTTTACTGAGGTTATATTTATCGGGGTGTTATTTCCTGATGTTCGTATGTGTCATACGTGTTTCAGTCGCCAATTCTGAATTATAACTAACATTAAAAACATGTTTAAGGAGGAGAGAGAGCAAATAAATTCGATTAACAGCTGATCTTTGGGTTTCTGTTCAGTAATCAGCGTGACCTGCGTATAAACGCATAAAAGAGAAAACGTTGGTGTTTCCGTCATGTAGTAACTGCTGGCTTTAACTGTACAAAGGTTGTTCTACACTATGAAACACATACAGACTTCATGATGTTCGGCTAATATTTTTATTGTGAATATTAATCATGAGGGTGACCTGTACACCACGGAGCGAGGTCAGCATCTCTCCACGATATCTTCAGATCTCTGAGTTAACACAGAGTTTCCCAGCTGACTATCTAACTGTCATCTACGAATATGTCACGGGTCATATCAATATGATTTTACAGAAAAGCATCCTTAATACTGCCAACTATTCCAGAGACGTGAAAATCTACAGCATAAAGAACACAAAATTATAGCAGTCTAACGCAACACTGTAACAGAGATGAACCGTCAGTTTGTCGCAGATCAAAGTGGAATGAAAGTGATTGGTTGAACAGGTGTTCATGATCTGTGTTATCTGCATTTTCATCAGTGTAAGAGACTCAGCAGCAGATTAGACTAACAGTTATACATTTAATAAATTACCAAATGAATCCACGATCGAACCTGTTCCGACAATTTGAGTTTGTATTCCCTCAGCTGCAGACTCGCTGCTGTTTAAATGTTTGAGAGGAAGATTAGATATAAAACAAACATCAAACATAGACTCAGTCTGCGGTCACATTTGATATGAGGCCAGCACGGATATTGGCTGTGTCCTGTTTTAAGATCATACATGTAAAATTGTTGTCTGACCTCCGTCGATCCAGCCGCTCAGAGTCCGTGGTTACCATGGTTACTGCATAAGCAGCTATAATGTAAACATTACGCAGCATGGGTGTTTATGTTTTTCATTGCAAAAGAACTGTCTGAATGGTTAACTGACGTTAACTTGGATAAATTATAGTTAAGGAGTATCACAGATAACGCCCATGTGAGCTGCTGAAATCAGTAGGCTATTACTGAAATACACGTGCTATATCATAAACTACGATATAAATAGGGAGGTCCTATTAACATGTTTAGTTTTAAAGGACACCTTCCTGCCTTTAGTCTCATTCATGAGCAGTATTAGTTTTCTTCTAACATCCAGAAGTCTGCACGATGTGTTTCATAGTTTGTAACAAACCTTTTACAGTTAAACATAACATGACCGAAAAAGCAAAAAAAAAAAAAAAAAGAGAGAGAGAGAGAGAGAGAGAGAGAGAAATCACACAAATTATATGTTAAGCTCATTTATTTTTAGTTAAGTAAACTCTAAAAATTCTAACATAGCTGGTGCTTAGAATACAGTTAAATAACTATTAAAAACAGATGATATAATATTTCTGTCCAGGTTGCAGTCTTCATCTTGAACATGCTGTTGCAAACTCTGCTCCTCTCGGTGGAAATGCGCCTTCTCTTTCCTCTTTGTATAAAAACATTTTAAAAGTCAGTTTAATCTCAAAATTCACTGTTAAATCCGAAACACACCAGATAAAGAAAAGCGAATAGTTCAGTCTAACACATGTGCCAGTGAACCATTAAACGTCTGTAAAACTCTGCAGTTATGAAACATAACTTTAATTTGAGCCAAACCGATTTGCTCAGTTGTAAATAAAACAGCGAAGTAAACGTGACCCGACAGACAAAACCTGAGTGAATTAAGTCCAGCGTTTAACCACTGAGAGCTAAAACTCAGGTGAGGTTTCAAAGCTGTGTGCAGGTAATTGGACATCAGCTGCCGATAAAGTGGCTTCGCCTACAAAGTCCTCTGTAAGGAAACAAGCTCCAGCAGCTCTGCGCTCGGGAAAAATACTATATTTACTTATGTTGTGCAGAAAAATGCGCTGACATTGCGTTATATCAAGCACCGGCTGCCCAGTTAAACTGTGACTATCACCAGGTAACGTGGGCGTGTTTCTTGAATTAGCAGCAGGTGTTAAACAGCTGACAGGTGAGGAGGACGCATGCAGGTAAACTGAGGGCCTGCTGAGCTGATCGCTGGTGTCCTGAGAAACATGTCAGCTCGTTCTTTATGTTACAGAAGCACAGAGACACAAGACCAGGCGGAAAGAGTCGATCGTTCGGTGAAAATGCGAATCTGCGAATGCAACATGTGGAACACGGAGAGTGGAATATGTAAACAAACCGGTTGACGTAACCCCCTCGGTGCACTCTGCATGCTGACTGTTAGCAGAGCTACTGAAATCTCTGAAAACATCTGAGCACTTTTGCAAACATGTTCTATGTTGACAACCTGACCAGACATGTGAAGATTACAGCGCGACATTCGCGGCTAAAACACTGTTAAAAGTGTAGTTGGTGACAGAAAAACGGGCTATTTTAAAACTACACCACCACCATTGCTGCCTGTGATTTGAAACGCATTCTGGGACACCTGGCTGCCTCAAGTCTACAGAAGCAATCGATTATCTACGATCGACCTGTTTTGACTTACATTGCACGGCAACCAATCAAATGTTAGAGAAGCTGCATGGGCAGCGTTAACCCCGCCCCGTGAGTTTGATGGGTGAGTCTGACAGATAAAATTAATTCATGATGAGAGCCAGGCGCCAGGACTGCCAAAATGAAATAAATAAATATATCATTAAATAATTAATTAAATGTGTCAATAATTAATTAAAATGTGAAATACATAAATAATTAATTAAATGTGTCAATAATTAATTAATTACATGTGTCATAACTATTTATTTAATTAATTAATTCCCATTTTAATTAATTATTGCCACATTTAATTAATTATTTAATGGTGTATTTAAGTAATTCATTATGGCAGTCCTGGCGTTCCATAATCGCCGGGCCATACAATAATAATACATCTATATAAAATGACCTCGCGGGCCGGATATAAATGTACGCCGGGCCGGATGTGGCCCGAGGGCCTTGACTTTGACACATGTGCAGTAGCTCATATATAGCAGTATTAAAGCACAGTAAATGGTTGCTCAGCAGTTTCTGTTTTTAGCCAGATGGATTGACTTCAGTAAAGCTTTTCACTTTTTACCTCTTTGTCCGTTAACGCAGGTATGCTGGATTCTTCTGATACCCACTCAAATGTGTCTCTGGTGTCCAGCAGGCTGAAGATTGACATCTGGTAAGAAATCCCTGCTTTTTCTCTTTAAGGAACAGCCTCAGTCATGTTTGCCCTTTTCTTTATGTCTGTGAAATTTGCAATACAAAATCCAACATTGATCATGAAGTGTGTCTTGCAGGTTAGCTGTTTTCACTATTGATTGATTGCTTAGTGATTAAAATTAGGGGAGGCTGTTATAGCCTTCAAGGTTTGTCAGGATATTTGAATAAAAAGCGTCTTTTTTACAGCAGTATAGGAAATAACTTTGAATAACATGTCAAACAAATGAATGAAACACTTCCTCATTTGAAATGTGAAACTGAATTTGTTGACACTTGGTTCACATTCACTGCCTGCTTATTTCTCTTTACTCGCGTGTCGTCACAGTCTGGCTGTTTTCAGTGGTGTGTGTTTGCCTCAGGCAGTGAAAACAAGTCTGTTGGCTCCAAAGTATTTTACAAAATACTCAAATGTGCAAAGTATTGTGTTTTTGTTGGTGGTCTGACCTCTTGTCACCAAACCACTTTCACACTATTGTAGCAGCATCTTCTTAGCTACAAAATCAACACGCTGCTCTCGTCCCAACACGTGTCTGTACTTGTGTCGTGTTGTGCAGGATAAGGAATATGTGGCACAGTGTCACTATATCATTATTATTGTGATGTGACACTTTTTTTTATCACATAAAATTTATACTGGGTGGTATAATATGGCACAGCCTTAATCAAACTATAAAGTCCAGCACTAAAGTGAGAGAGTCACTGTGAATTTCTTCTGACTTCCTTTGAAAGATAACACGTGTAGTCAAAGGACGCTCGCTTGGGGTTTATGCTTAGTAATAATTGGTAAAAATAAATAAATAACTGCAGTCTGCTCTTCAGGTTCTCCTGAATGTGTTCTGCACATGTAGATGGAGCTTCATGTTAATCAGCTGTTCAGTGCCAGAGAATTTACATGAATCAGTGTGATATGATTATGTAAATATGCTGGGGTAGTTTACAGTAAAGGCAGTGAGTAAATCTCTGTCTATAACAATAGATCGAGCCCACTTTGATCTGTCAGTGTGTTAAATCTGACTCAGCTGAATCTGACGGTGTCTGCAGCCACACAGTGGCGCTGCCTACATGTAATGCACAAACATCCTTATCATATGGCCGTGAAGGCAATACCATCGCCTAGAACAACAGTGTTACAAGAGAAATGAAGGTGTTAAAGAGATTCAGTTCTTAAGTGTGTGTCCCTTCCTTGCATTAGCTGGCTCAACAAAACCTGAAACCCCCTCCGAGGTCTCGATGTTGATTTCCTACTTTCTTCTTTCTTTCCGTCTCTGTTTGCTCTCATACTGAAAGTACTTTAACACCTGCTTCAGTTGGAAACAATGACAGAGATCAGTAAAGGATGTAAAAAATACAAAAGCAAAAAAACTGCACTGGTGCTGATAATAGAGGAAGATAAGTGAAGAGTGCGGCAAAAGTTCAATGATCTGTGCACTCTGACTATTCATCTAAGGGTGAAATGTACACAGATGGAAGTGTTGTCATCACACTTTCCTCTGTCACCATGTAACCACATCTTTTTGGTTACTGGTTACAAAACAGTCTAAACTATGTTAAGGTTCAAATTACAGCCTTCCTCGAAGATAAGGAGTGTGAGCCTGCACGTGACTGACACCATCAAATATATTTAACCAGTTACTCCACTCATTTTACACTCATGCATAGTCCATATGCTTTGTTTCACGCTCACCAGTTCTGTAGTAAATCCCACACAGTTAGTCTATAGAGACTGGAAAGCTCTTATAAGTTTGTCTGTCTGGAGTCTTTAATTAGAGAAATCCAATCAGCCACTGGAATTTTCAGAGTTTTCATCTCAGAAAATTAAGAACATCATTTTAGGCTTAGAAAGCTGCAATTTTACTGCAGAATTTCAAACAGTGCAACATTTAAGAAGTTTTGTCTTTCAACATTTCTTTGTTTCACTTTTAACCAAAACATGTGCAGTTGAAACATGAGACACAGTTTGATTGGCACGATTCTATCATTGCAGTGTAGTGAACACTGAAGGGAAAGTTATTTCCATATACTATAGACACACTATTGATGGATATGAATCCTTCACAGTTTGAACATCCCATTAACATAAAATTGGTCAGATTTAGTGACATTTTGAACATTCACTAAGTGCTGTGCGGCTGAGTGAGTTCAGTGTGTTCATGCATTACCTCTTTGTTGTGTGCTGGCACATACTGTGCATTCACACACAGTTAAAATGTGGTTTTATTTGCATAAACTGCTGAGAAGCATCAGTTCATTCATGTACAAGTAAACACAAAACCCCATTTGAGTTTTTATCTGATGCTGCCTGCCTCATGAACTGATGAGGGTTTCTCTCACATTCTGTATAAAGTTTAAAAGTAAGAGATTAACCTGAATTGTCAGAACCTGAGAGAGAAGTTAAAATGATGCATATGGTCAGTGAAAGTGTGAGTGAAACCTGGTCTCCCTGGTGAATGTGCTGTCAGTCAAATCCATTCCTCTGTTAAATGACAAAGCCTTAATAAACCAAAACCTTTAATGCATTAAAGCTCCAACTAATGTTCCCAGGTCTAGTTATGGCTGATGGGGTATTGTTGTCCCCCCAGCAGGCGAACAGTCACCAGTATTTTTACTGATGGCTCTGTTTGTGTTTGAGCTCGGTGCCCTGCGTCTCCCTGGTGGTGCTGATTTTCTCTGAGCAGTTTGATTATCAACTGAGGAATTAAAACACACTAAACTAAGTTGAGCCTCCTAACAGTCTGTGTGTGTGTGTGTCAGTGCGATGTAGAGCCACTCCTTACTGAACCTGAACCTGCAGAGCACTGAGGGCGTCCTGTCCAGCATCAGGACCACCTGGCAGGAGTTTGTGGAGGACCTGGGCTTCTGGAGGGTCCTGCTGCTGCTGCTGGTAATCTCCCTCCTCTGCCTGGGTGTGGCATGCTTTAATACCCAGTTAATGTGCAGCTTTGTGTACACGCTGCAGTTTGGAGAGCAACACCTGGACTTTAGGTAACGTTGTATTATTGCTATACAAGTATGATTTGCTTTGCCTGTTGTAAGGCTAATAGGCTAACAAGCCTAGCATATGCCATCCTTAGTACTGAACTGAATCATTCAGGAATTTCTGATTAAAAATCTTTCAAAACAGATTATGTGAGAGTGACACACTAGAGGAGTACTACTATTTCTTCTTCTTCATACTCTGCTGTGTATCCTTCCTTAGTCTGTCTGTAGTCTTATCTCTGTATCTTGTTTTTAGGTTGTGTGAGTGTTTATTGCAGAGTCATGTTGCTCATCACACTAGTGATGACAACTGCATAAAAATCTGATATTGGATAAAAATAATGTTGGAAAAAAGTCTGACTGCAAGGCAAGTTTACACTATAGCATTTTGATAGAAAATGAAGAAATTTGGCACATTGTTCACCAACCTTGATGCTTTTTGTCTTGCAACAACAAGTATTACATGTTTATTTATATACACATATAAGCCATTATTTATTTTTCCTGCTCAGTGGTTGAGATTTGAGTGTAACATTGTTGCAGTGAGTCTGAGCGCTCAGATGTTAGTTTGGTCACTAACAGGGGCTCGTAGGCTGTGTCCCAATTCAGAGAGCGCACGCTTGAAATATGCATTTTAAGTGCGATTACGTCACTGCCACGCGACGACGGCTGTGCCAATCCGAAGTGTACTTCAAATGCATACTCCAAATGCGCCGTCGCTTTCCCCAAATATCAAGCGTGGTCCGGTGCACGCTTCGTGGCCCCATATATCCCACAATCCATAGCGCAGCGGTGGGTGTGGATAATTTTGACGCAAAATACGGCAGAAGGGAGCAGCTGAAGAGTAAACTGTCAAAAGTAAGTACTGAATATTATGTCACTTATTTATGTGTGAATGTTTAACAATGAAGAACATTAAAACATTACTGTTGGCCACATGTCAGCAAAGTTATGTGACATTAGTGATGTTTGTACTTTAAGCGTTTACTTGGTTTTAAAGCCTTTAAAATATAATAATACAATAGCTGACCTTAATCTTACAGAGAATGATTTTATGCGTAATTAAAGTCAGTCATATATCCACAAACACAACAAGCTGAAAGTCAGTGATGCTGCTCGGTTTGCAGTCCTGAATATGACGGCACAAGCAGGATTCACTGCACTGTTAATGTTAGCTATGTTATATTGCTGCCTCTGTTCGATGGTGTCGAGTCAAACGGACTTTAACGTGTGTTTGAACGAGCTGACGGTTCACTCGTTAAGCTGAAAGAAAGATGCTTTAATCACAGGAGTCACACATGTGTCCACTGGACCATCTGGGAACTCTTCTTGTTTAGCACTCGTAATAACACGAACACTAAATCCTCCTTCTCTTGTGCTGTTTTGTAGCAGTGTGTACACCTGAGACTGTCACCTGTCTGTCTGTCCTGCACTCTCTCTCTGTTTCTTTCTCTCTGATTGTGGAATAAAAGTATGAACATGTATTTATAAGTTACACTTGTGTTTGAATCCTGCAGCTTATCACACATTTGATTTCCATGTGTGACGACTGCAAGTGTCCAGAGTGAGGACAGACTGAGGGACCCACTGCTGCACATCATCTGTGAGGCTTTGCACCCCTGATGATCCACCAGGACAAACTCAGCAGTGTGTGAGGAAGAGGAGGAGGAAGAGCCAGCAGCAGCTGACAGATGGAGAGAATAGACAGACTGTTCCCTGTTTGTGAAGGACTGCTAGGAAAGTTTAAAATAACTAATTATCTGTCCTGAATCAGTCGTATTAGGTAATGTTCAAATAATGTTATCATCCCAGTGTTTTCAGTGTGGGAGAAAGTACTCAGGGCCTTCAAGTTACACACTATGAAAGGCAGCAACAAGTTTAATATTCAGAAACCTAAAGTATGTATCAGCAGCAGAATGGAGCTAAAAATAAATGTTTGTTTCAGTTCTATGAAGCTTTGAGTATTTTGGATTAGTAGCACTGCTGTGTTTGTTGCATCATATTGCTGTAATTGTTTATATGCTTTATATATTCTGAGGTAAGTTGATCTACAGTGTTACATCATATTCTATAAGGATGTTATGTGTTTGTATACTTTCTGCCCAGTTTGACCCATTTAGCAGAAGTCAGCCTGTTTAAGGCTCTGATATCTATTCTGTATGACTTAAAGCAGTTATGACATGCTCTGTTTTTCTCACCCAATAAAGGAATATTTAATATATCAGTCTGATCTTCATTCTATCAGAAACAGTTATCACAGCTTGTACATTTTCTTTTTACACATATATGTAAGCATTGAGCCAAATTTAGTAATGCCAACATACTGAAGGAACAACATTTGTCTCTTATATATATAATACATCTGTATATACACTGTCAGAGATACTTGTCTTTGAGTGAAGATTTAAGGCGATAGGAAATATAAATACCTGCAACTTGAATCTTTGACAGAGTTCAAGCTCACTGCTGTAACATATCATAATAATCTGATAATACATATAATATTGGCCATATTATATTTACATTACCAAAGTGAGATGACTTTAGTCTTATGAACAACATTAACTAATTATTTACTAAATAATCTTAAATGACTGTTCAGTACAGAAATGAAGCCCAACAATCATGTTTTACAGTCCTGTGGTCTCAGCCTCAGATACTTATCAAATCACACAAAGCTCATGTAGAAACAAACAAACAAATGAACAAAATATGTTCTCCTTCATTTCTGTCACACAAAGCTGTATGAAACGTTTCCAACTGTTAGTATCATGGTTGGTAGGCAACCTGAGCAGCGCGACGGAGGCTAGAACATCCCATTTCACAAGCCTCACACTTGCACTTCCACTTCTCGTACTTATAGTACGCACTGCACGTAGTACGCGTAGTGCGCGTACTTCAAGCGTGCAGACCCTGAATTGGGACACAGCCAAAGTCCAAGTTAGTGCTGGTGTATAAGGTGAAATTGGTCCTACCACCAACAACCCACTTAATGAGCATGTTTTTGTATGTCAAAGTTTTGGCTTTCACTTAACGCTATTAAAACTTTAACGAGATTGATGAAAGCATGGGCTCTTTTTTTTTTAAACCTCAAGGAAGTAATCAGTGGTAAGAAAAGAGAAAACAAGGAAACAAATGGACTCTGAAAAGATCTACTTGCATAAAAACTGTCTAGGAAAGCAAAGTGTTGTAATGTAACAAGCCTGCTTTGAAAATGTTAGGAGTAGAAAGTACAGATACTTGTGTTAAAATGTACGAAGTAAAAGTGATTACAGATTGAAATTTAAACTGACTGAACTTTCCTCTCTTCAGGAACTCTCTCTGCAGGTGGGGGAGATACAGGAGAGGTGGAGGAAGATCTCAGCCTGGGCGTCTATTGTCTTGTGTAGTCTGGAAGATGAGTGGATGACGGGGTGGGTGCAGTTTTCTCTGTGGTGGGGTCGGGTGGACTGTCCCGGGCTCTGTGGGGCCGGGCGGCGCTGCTGCACTGGGCCCGGTCCGGATGGGCCTGGGCCCCTTTCCCTGGCGGGTTGCGGAGTATGGGGGTGCCTACTGGGGTCAGCGGGGGAGCTAGCCCAGGGAGGGGTCACTTGCCCCTCCTTCCTTCCCTCCCCATCTCCAGCTGCCTCCCTCTTCCCGCTCCACCACAATCACCCACACATGTAGGGCCTTGGGGTAGGGGTGTGTCACCAGGGTGCAGAGGAGACATCCCCCCCCTGTCCCCTTCTGGCTGCCTCTGCCTCAATTTTATCCCACAACTTAGACATTCACATTACTCACACTCTCATTACACATACATATAGGATCTTGGGGGTGGGCACGCCACACAGAATCCAAATCACCATCAGGGCGTACACCTCACCCCTGGCGTCGCTGCCCACCTCTCAATTTTAAATACACGTAGACATTGAGGGCTAGCAGGAGGGGCTATGCACTTACCTGCTGCTCTGGCAGGTAGCTCCATGCCCTCCTGGGTTTTAAATGCACCTTAGAACACACATACATCAACACTACATATGAGCGGGTGGAGGGAGGTTTGGAGTCTTCACACCCCCCCGTTCTCTGCGGCCTGCTGGAGCGGGGGGCTAGGAGGAGGAGTTGGCCGTCCGACTGGGGTCTGGAATGTGGGGCCTCCCTGCTGCTGCGGAGTCGGGGCGGTCTGCTTCTCCCCACCGCAGGGAAAAGGGTAACACCACCTGGGTCTGGGTGCAGTTTCCCCCTCCAGGGGCAAGGGTACCTAGACCCGGGGCTTAGAGTACGCTTGGGGAGTGTGATTGTGTGTACAGTGTCTCTTTATGTCTGTCTCCACGTTGGTTGAGTGTGGAATAATTGCTTATGAGAGCATGAGGGTGGGAATGGATGTTTGTATCTGTGTGTGCCTGTATGTCTGTATCTATATGTCAGGTTGGGTATCAGACGCCACCTCTCTGGGGACATCTCAGGCCCTCCAAGGTTTGGAGGCCTATCTCCCCCCACCACTTCCCTGCCGGTGGCGGACGCCCTCAGACATCGGTGCGTTGGTGGTTCTCTGTGTCCGGGGGTGGGCGCCCGGGTACACACCGGCTCACTCCTTGGCGGCTGCTTATCGGGGCCTGGAGCCTGGGGCTCGCTCGGGCCTCTCGGCCTGGGGCTCGGTCACTCAGGCACAGCTGGCTGCCAGCGGAGCTCACGGGCACGTCACTGCAACCCCCCTGGCTTCTGCTCTGCGGCTGCTGAGTGACCCCTCATCTGGGACTCTCCTCAGCTCTTTCTGGGATAGTGGCGCGGCTGCCCTCTGTTGGTCTTCCTTGGTCTCTTGTGTTCTGGGGGCCTCTGGATGTCTGGAGTTTTGATCTCCTCCATACCTGCTTCATGCCCTGGAGGACGGGGCTGTGGCCCCCCACACCCTCTAGCAGATCATTACATGAAGGAACCTTTTAAAAACAAGCGCGTCCATGCTCACAGGTGTACACACGGGTGATCACACACACACAAACTACACCCTTTTTGGCTCCTACCTCAAAGCACACTGTGCGCTGTCGTTCTCACTTGCTGCACAATAATGTTTAATATTTAGTATTTACTGTTATATTCCCATAGATCATTGTGATCTTGTTTATTACTCTCGTTTTCTTCTCCTTGCTTTCTTCTTTCTTTCTCAACAGGTGATCCAGGTGATCGATATATGTATTTTTTGTCTGCTTATTCTGTTGGTTTTTGTTTTTTGCCCTTTTTCCCCGTCCCTCTTCCCCGCTGTTTTTCTTTCCCTCTTTCTTTCTTCCCTTTCTTTCCTCCAGTCAAGTCTGTCCCGTATTCAGCAAGTGAAAATAAAATAAACAATAAAAGGTGAATCAAATGGACCATTACGGCAAGGCTGGGATGGTCAATTTGGTAAAGTAAATCCGTTGGGCATCTTTCTTCGCCTTCAGACAATAATTCTGATGGCAAAAGAACCAAACGGGACAGGTTTAAAAAAAAAAGAAAAAAAAGGAAAAAAGAAAAAAGAAATTTAAACTGACGTACAGAATACATGCATAAGGGTAGAATTTCTTACTACATAAGCCTTTTCGAGCTGCAGCAGTGATTGGATTTCCTGCAGGGAGGAAAGGAGGCCGAGCTTTCTCCCGTGGGCCACACGCAGGCCTCAAACAAGAAGCTGCAACACGAACATATCAACTTGTACCTAAAACATGAATTGGGCGATATTAATGTTCACTGTGATCCTTGAAACTTTGGATAATAACATTAACTCAAATGTGTCCCAGATAAAAAATTATTCAAATTATTTTTTTTAAATTTAAAAAACGTTTGATGTGATTTCGTTTTTTGTGTTGAATTCTTATTTGGACTGAGGCTCCATGATGGAGCACTGCGGGACTAAATAATAGTGTTAACAGAAGGACTGCAGGTAGACTGAAGAATATTTATCATGAATTATTATAAGTAATAAGTAATTATTCATTATTATTCATTACTCCGATTATTTAGTTACGAAGTCCGTATAAATACACATGCAGTTGGATAAAATGTAAAATAAAAGGATTAACGGAATTTTTCAGAAATGCTTGAAGATTAAATGAACGAAATAAAATGCATATTAATATGAATTTCCTTTCCTGCATCCTCAAACACATTCAGAGATATTTTTGACGCTTAAAATATGCAGATACCAGAAATATATTTAACCGCTGGCAGCAACTGATGAGCGAGGGAGCAGGAAGGTCCACGCATCTGCGTTGGGTGGTTCGCAGAGCAGGGCTGGATGCTGGTGGAACCACCGTGCCATATTCCCCTAACTACCACCAACTAACTTCAAATCTTCTCCACTTCACTGACAAATGGGCGGCAGAAAACCGATCGTTGCCTATGCCATTCCCTAAATGCGCTGGCATGATGTCAGGGCAGCATGAATATACGAGCAAATTTATTTATTTATTTTTTATACCTTTGCCCGTCAACAATAACATTTGAGTATTAATCACAGTTTTGCTAAATAAAAGGATCTGACTGGCATCACTCGCATGGCTACCATGTGAATGATGGGGCAGAGCGCGCTGTGAACACCGCGTCCTGTTTAAAGAGCATGCGCATTTTTGCCTTCTATAGGAGAGAAACACAAATTAGGTCAGAGAAACAGACTCATGCCACAAAAACCAGTAAGTAGGGGGTCCAGCGTACATTGTAGTCTATAGCACACAGCAGTATTAGTAATGGCTTGACATACATTAGCTCATTATGTACACGTTGTTTTGTGGCAACCGACGAATTGAGACAAATAATCGTGCCGTGTGTGTAACAGCGCGACAAAAGTACTCGCTGTAGGGAACATATTTAGTTTTAAAGCAAGTTGCAGGGCTTCTCCTGCCTTTCTGGAGGGCTTATATTTCACTAAAAACTACCTAATATATATCCACACAATTATGGATTGTTATAATTATGATAGTAAACAACAGATTATATTAGATTTATATTTCAAATATGACAAAATACTGATTTTACAAGAGCAAAAATATTTTATCTCTACAGTTCGAACATTTAATAAACTTTCTGCCTGCACAGAGTAAATAGTCAAACAAAGTGAATCATCATAAATACAATATTTGTTATTCATTACCTTGTTTTTCATTTTAATCACTTTATTATTATAGCAGTAGCAATAAATAATAAGGGGAGGATTCTGGATCAGCACCGTGGTGCAGACTTGTGGCCATAGTATATACAGAGAGTTTTCAGTTTAGACGTCGCTGCTGAAAAACAGGGCGGCACATGTACAGACTGGTGTGGACACTCTTCTTCAGTGGCAGAAATTGAGGGGTGGGGGTGTTTGGGTCTAATTGAGTTTGGCACTTAATATTTGCAGAGCTAGTTAATATTTATTGCTTTATATACTGCTTTGCCCTCGTCTGTTCTGAAGTCTGCACTATTTACACTTTTAATGCTGTAACTGTCCACATCATTATTTCTATCCTTCATTTTTTCTCTGCTTTTTTGGCTTTAAACATAGGCGGGGACTCAATATTGTGGTGCACACAGCTCGGCTGAAATCTCTGAAGCACTAAAGTTTCTACGACCCACGTGTCTCATGTTGAAATGAAGAGCACTTAATTATCAGCCTCCTTTTTAATCAGATATGTCTGATGGTGAACACAAGCCTCCAGCAGCCAGCTGTCTGAGCTGAGGAAACAAAAGGCACACTTACAGTCTAAGCTTTGGTTTCCCACTAATGTTAGAGTTAGCCTCACTGCTACAGTCTCATGTTGCTGTCACAAGGAAGCCACAGGGATCCTGCACTCACTCTTCATAGAAAGTGACTGTGGTAAGTTAGTGGTTTGAGTTTTCATAATAAGCTCCTTGAAAGTTGTCAGTCTGTTTCACTGTGGTGAGACTTACCATAGTCTTACTCATACCCAAGCACCCTGCTTTAAATGTGGTTGTCTGTGCTGGTCGGCCTGCATGTTTCTCTGTATTTGACAAAGTGGTTTCTGTTTGTTCTCTGTTACAGCAGCCATGATGGATGCTCTGATGCTGGTGGAGAGACGTGATGTCAGCCAGGATTCACCTTCAGGGAGGGCAGGAGGGGCTGGACAGTGGGAGGTGAGCAGAGCTGGAAGGATGATGGACTGTGTGGTTGGGTGGAGGACAGACGATACAGTCAGATTCAATATAAAGCAGGTGGAGCTTTGACAGCAACCACACAGACCCAGGGAAATAATCTCTGGATGATTTAAATGAGACTTTAACTTGTTTTAGTCACATTTGTGATCACTGTGTCTTATTGTTGCACAAGGCTGCTTTCTTCATTGTGTGTAGTTAAATGTGTGCAGTTGTCAGTTTCCAGACTTTTGAGGTCTTTTATCTTTGCATTAAATCAGCTGGTCCTGATAATCTGCTCCTGCCTTCCAGTGAGAGAGGCGATCAGGTGACCAGATGTTGTCTAGAAGGTGTCGACTGCATTCTTGTCAGAGCGGAAATGTTACATCACACCTACAGTTGGATAAATTGTGGCTGATTAAAATAGAAAGCCACTGCTGGTTTCAATTTCACACCGCCTGTGAGTCTCACCGCTTTGGTGTTTAAAGTGACATTTGCCAAAACTCCAGCTGACTGTAAATGAAACCCCGCTCAAACACATTCTCCAGTGTGTGTGAGAGAGAAAGGAGGGTGGTACATTGAGTAAAGTGTTTTTATTTCTCTAAGAAGTCTAATTCATGGTTAAGTACCACATTAACCAGCACCAGCTGTTTACACAGTCATTTATTTGTCTATGAAAACCTGCTGAGGGGAAGCTGTAGAGCAGAGAGGGCCACAAACAGCCCACTTTGGTCTCAAGTGGGTTAAATCACTGCAGCTCTCCTCTCTGTCAGTGTGAAATGTTTAACTACAGCACCATCCTATCATTACTGTTGTTTTTTCATCAGCACACATACATTAACAGGATAAAATGACTTCCTGCCAAAGTGTGATTTTTTTTTTCTTCCCCCCCTCTGACTCGCAGCAGCAGCAGGCGATGTACTTTCAGTCATGCTATTCTTACTCTTACCAAAGAGCTGACTATATTATGGTCGCACTTCTCTCTCTGTAACAGCACAGTTCAGCACAAATGCACACCAACAAACAAACAAAACTTAATAAAACACATAAAAATCTATCACAGTATGCTCACATGGAATAATCTGACAGTCTGAAATATATATGCTCCTCCTGTTTTCTCTCATATGATGATGATTCCAGTGGATCCTTGTAGCCCAGTGACTGTGTATTATATTGTATTATACATCCACAAACACATTAAGTTCAAATCTCACAGAAGTGGCACACCCACATACGTCTTTGTTTGAAATTAGAGTTATTGCCAATAAGTTTGGGGGAAGTAAATTGATAGTATCTCAACATTTTACGTGATGATATGAAAATATCAACATTTTATATTACGGTCTGTCTCATGCACGGCCATCATGAGGCACGTTAGCCGAGTAAACTCACATCAAATCATCTCAACACAAATGAGTACTGGACACATTCAGTTTGATAAACCTTCCTCCTAATTCGTAACAAATCACAACAACAGCTGCTTCAAGGCAATTTATATTGCAACATAAAGACCTACAACAACTTTAAGGTAAGCTAATGGCTCAGTCTCACTGACTTTGACAGTTTATCAGCATTCATTGCTGTATCATCAGAAATAGATTGCAAACTGATCCTAGTCAATCACAGACTGATATCATATTGACTGTCTCGTGGCAACAGTTATGTCAGGATTTGGTGACAGTGTTGGTGTGTTTGATCGTCTCATTTTGGTGCAAAAATAGTTGATCTGACTGGATGAAACTGATGTTGACAAAGTTTAACTTTGAGGACATAATTTGCAGAAACAAAGTGATAAATCACAGTGTGTTTTATTGCAAAAGTCAGAATGTCCCAAAATGTTTCAACAATGCAATAATATACTATCATGAGTGAAGTATTGCACCTGGTGATTCCCGCGTCTAGACTTTGATCTTTGCTGATTGGCAACATTAACGTCCATCAGCACAGCGTTTCCCACTGAGAGCTGTGGACTGGCTGCACCTTGTTGACAGGCTGAGTGACACTTGGAGAGATGTGGACTGACCTCGGTCTCAGAAGCTCAATTCTGCACGAGTGCACTGAGCCTCAGCAGGCAGACAGACTCCCTGACATTTATTAACTGTACTCACTGTACGGGTGCTTAGATTTGCACTGGGAATGAGAGCTGTCAGGTATAAGAGTAGTTATATCTGATAGACTGGTTAGCTCGGACTGTAGAGGATTACATTCGATATTGAGCTGGGAGTGGTGGCCTCCCACCACTGCTGCCACCATTTGCTGTGATAGGTGTGACAGAGCAGAAGTGAGTGATTGAAGGAGAATGATAAGTTTAATAAAATGAAATAAAATGTCTTCACATGTCTGAAATACTCAGCTTCAAAATAGAAAGCGCTGTCTCACTGTGACATCTGTTAGAGGATAGACTGTACTGATCTCTCAGTGCATTATGTGCTGAGTCAGTTGAATCTGACAGTGTTTGCTGCCACACACTGCTCTAGTGTGTACACATGTTATACGGCCATAAAACTGTGAGAGATTCTGTTCTTGAGTGTTTCATGCAGGCAGATCCTGATTCTGTCAGCACAGCTCATAAAACCTCAGTCAGATATCACAGACATGCTTCAGTCTCTGTTTGCTCTCACACTGAAAGTGATTTCACGTCTCCTTTCACACCTACTTCAGTCCAAAACAATTTCAGAGGAACTGTTGATAGAGATCAATAGAATATATAAGAAATACAATAGAAACACAGCAGTGCTGCAGACGATCAGTGATATTTCATCAAGATCTATGAACATTTGGCACATTCAGTATGTAAGCAGTGAGAGAAAGTCCACAACAAAGTCATTAAATCATTATTGATTATTGACTCATCTGAAGCTATGAACACATGACCCAGTAAGATGATCTGTTTCCATATGTTACCATATCACAGAGACGCCTTCCTGATAATGAAACTTGATTTTAAGCTCCATGTACCTCTCAACCTTTTAAGTCTCTCCATGGTGCTCTTCATGTCAGGTGAAATATTTCCTCTGCCTTTAATCTGTGCACACAAGTTGTTTTGCATGATAAATACTAACAAACTGATGTGTAAACACTGAGAACAGTGACTAACAAACAAACCCATAAACAGGAACGCCCCACCGTCACCTCTTAAATGGTTAATTAGAAAAAGTCAGTTTTTTCCTTTACTTGCACAAACCAGCAACACTTTACTGCAAAACAACTTCAGACCCTTGAGCAGTTTTCAGGAAGTTAGGACTGAAATAATCTCTGTTGTTGTTTGTTTGATGATCTTAGTGCTGATTTTATCTTTTCAGCTTGTTTAACTGAGTCTTAATGTTAATGCTCTGCAACTCTGTGTGTCTCAGTGCGATGCAGAGCTGCTCCTTACTGAACCTGATCCTGCAGAGCACTGAGGGCGTCCTGTCCAGCTTCAGGACCACCTGGCAGGAGTTTGTGGAGGACGATGACTTTTGGAGGGTCGTGCTGCTGATGGTGGTCATCGCCCTCCTCTTCCTGGGCATCGCCTACTACGTCAGCAGAGTCCTGCCTTTCTCAGGGTGGAGAGGAGGCAGGAAAATGAATGAAGATCTTTATGTAGAACAAAAACTCTGGTATTTATTTGTTGTGCAAATCTGATCATTTTATTTGAACAACATCATGTGATGCTGCCAGTGCAAAGAAGAGAGGACGATGACTCAGAGACACCAACAGCTTCATGTGTGGCCTAACACCTTTACAACCACGCACTGATAAACTCATTTCCTCTTCCTCACACTTGTTATGTCATCCCTGTTGCTCTGTTACAAGCTGTATATTACTGATGTTTTGTATCTTTTCATTGTTTTCTCCTCACTTGTTATTTATTCAAATGTCTTTGGTATGAATTTTTCCCTCGCTGTCTTTATTTCACACAAATACCTGCAGCCTTTCTGACTGGAAACAGTTTTGTCACGATAACAGAGCCGACTGCAGAGAAACACCTGGACTGAGTTTAGATGAAGCGTCAGGTTTAACTGTGGGATTATAGCAGCAGATTAATGCTTCTTACTTTGTTGTATATTCATTTTATCTTAATGTGCTTTTGTTAAAGGTTTTCAGTGTTTATTCCATCAAACATTTGAAGTCATTTAATGTGCAAAATGAATAAATTCATGACTGTAATCTGCATCAGGTTAGAGCGTCACTTTGTTACCAACTCAAATCTTTATTGGCACACAGCAGCTGACCTGAGCTTTTTACAAAGAGCAAAGAAAACAGGACAGACTGTAAATCTGTAGAAACAGGCAGGATTAGTAATCGCTGTAAATGAATATACATGCAGAACATGCTCTCACCAATGGGGGAAAACCTTCAGCTATTACTGATCTTTGATTATTCAGCATTTTAATGATCTGGGTGACGGTAAGAGAGATGTTACAAAGAAAAACAACTTGAGATTCTTGCTTGACATATAGACCTTCCCCTGGATGTGCCCTGTTAGAAAAGAGAATATCCTGTCAAATTAAGGCTGAGACTCTTGTGTTAAAACCAGGCTGTGATGTGTTTGACTCCAACTAATATCAGTACATAAATGTTTCACCGCTAGTTTCCGTTACATAATGTGATAAAGTGCTGTAGGCTACATGTTTGGTGAGAATGATTTAAGCAGAAGTGGTTTTGTTTTGGCATTCTGGTTTTTGAGTGTGTGCTATTCACAGCCCTGCAGGATGACATCCATATCAATTGAAGTCATGTTTAGTCCACATAACAGTTTCAGTGAACCGTGCACTGCCCAAAGACATTCAGACTTGCTAAACCAAAACAAGGCAAAGCTTCAGATAAACCTACATAAGGTTACTCTACATTTTCACTTCGCTGTTTGAATGCTTTGCCTTGCAGTGTCACACCTAAGAGGATGTTCAGTTTTACTAAGTTTCACCAGGCCTTTGCATGTAAGTCGTCACCATGTTCAGTCATCTGATGAGAAAAATCAGCCATGGCATATTGTCAAACTCATCGTAAAAGCCCTCGTACGGCCCACTTTGATCTGAAGGGTGCAAAACCTGCAAAACTCCCCTTTGTGTCAGTGTGAACAGTACGACTGGTGCAGTTTTACTGCATGATATAGAAATACTGCTGCAGTAATGAAAGAAAATGTCCTCATGAATGTAAAAACAATTAAAAGGTTGTGGTACTGATTACAACAAAAAGTAACTCATTTTATTTCAAAAAAATTGAAGATCTGAATATATAGCAAAAAACAAAAACAAAAAAAACTGTTAAAGAGAAAATACATTATAAATTCAGAAACTCATGTCCTCCATCACTTATTCTAAAGTTGTGCAGCGGGGCAGATTAGTGTCTGCTGGGCCTTAGGTTTGACACTCCTGCCCTAGAAAAGCTGAAGACTTATTTATTTAATCTTGCTTTTCCACCTAGTTAATATTTGGTGTGCTTTGGTACATTTTTTTTATACTTTTTATTTATTTAGGAACATTTAAAAAAAAGACAAAATATTATGAGATCATGGGAAGACAATATATACCCGTGTATACATCTGCACATCCACATATACATATATCAATACTTTGGTATTGCAAGTTCTATGCATTAAAGAGTGCTGCCACAATTTACAAAGCCCAGCCATTTTCTCCAGCGTCTCCTTCCCAAGTCTCCCTGAAGTCGCAGGGTGAAAGTCATACATTCCATCAATTTGATGTCTTCCACTATAGAGGTAAAAAGTGTTATAGTGGGAGGGTCCTTACAAAGCCAGCGTTTTGTTATAGCCTTTTTCGCAGATGCCAAGAGAATTCTCAGAAGATAAACATCATCTGTAACTAAATCTTCTGCAAAATATCCCAGATACAGTGATGCAAATGTACAAGTCACATTGAATCCCAGTACCTTTGTGATTATTTTTACAACTTCCATCCAGAAGAGTCGTATGGATGGGCAGGACCAGAATATGTGTCCGTGGTCTGCCATGACTTCCCCACAGTTTCTCCAACAAAGCGCAGGTGTAGCACTGAATTTAGACTTTTGTTTAGGTGTTATGAAAAAGCGTATAATGTTCTTCCAACAAAAGTCCTGCCACATGTTGGAGTTAGTTGTGGTAAACTGTTTCCCAGATCCGTGTCCACCCATCTTCTGTAATCTCAATGTCCATTTCTTTTCCCCATTTCTGCTTTATGTAAATTGTTGAGTCCCTTTTGAGCTTAGTCATACATTTGTACAGTTTACTTATCAGGGCTTTGTTTCTCCCGGAGTCATAAGCGTCAATGAAGATGTTAACAATCGAGAAGTCTCCAGGGACACAGCTGTTTATTTTTTTTGCCAATATAGTCACGAATTTGCAAGTATCAAGAAAAGTCTTGTTTCTCGAGGTCGTAAGTCTTGCTTAAGGTATCAAAAGCCATAATTTTAGATTTTACGATAACCGAACACACAGTAATTCCATGCCAATTCAATTCAATTCAATTCAATTCAATTCAATTCAATTCAATTTTATTTATATAGCGCCAAATCACAACAAAAGTCGCCTCAAGGCGCTTTATATTGTACAGTAGATAGCACAATAATAAATACAGAGAAAAACCCAACAATCATATGACCCCCTATGAGCAAGCACTTTGGCGACAGTGGGAAGGAAAAACTCCCTTTTAACAGGAAGAAACCTCCGGCAGAACCAGGCTCAGGGAGGGGCGGCCATCTGCTGCGACCGGTTGGGGTGAAAGAAGGAAAACAGGATGAAAGACATGCTGTGGAAGAGAGACAGAGATTAATAACAGATATGATTCGATGCAGAGAGGTCTATTAGCACATAGTGAGTGAGAAAGGTGACTGGAAGGGAAAAACTCAATGCATCATGGGAATCCCCGGCAGCCTATGTCTATTGCAGCATAACTAAGGGAGGATTCAGGGTCACCTGGTCCAGCCCTAACTATATGCTTTAGCAAAAAGGAAAGTTTTAAGCCTAATCTTGAAAGTAGAGATAGTGCCACACCCATTGTCTAAATCTACTGTCGTGGGAGGCAGGTAAAAAATCAGGGTCGTACGCTGGCCACCACAGAAGTTTTATCTCTTCCTGAAGTTATGCCTGCTTGACCACTCCCCTCCATATTTTTAATGTAAAATTGACCCATTGACTGGTTGTCAAGATATTGTCCAACTCAGAAGCTGCGTGACCAAGTCTAGACTGGATTGGTGTCCGAGAGAGACATCTTAATCGCCTTCCACCTTGCACAAAAAGATGGGTTACACCAACACACCAAAGACCTTAGCTGAGCAGACAAGTAGTAATCCCTTAATGAAAGTAGAGCCAAGCCCCCTTTTTCCTTCGGCAACTGCAAAGTAGAAAACTTTACCCTTCGTCTTTTTTGTTAAGCCAAATGAATCTCGAAATCTGTTTATTTCATTCCTTGAATTGCTTCTCTGGAATTGGAATAGGTAAAGCCAGGAAGAGAGAGCAATTTAGGAAGAATGTACATTTTAATTATCTGTATCCTGTTGCCAAAGTCGAGAGGGAGCAAGCTCCAAATGTTGAGGTCACTGTATATTTCTCTATTAGTACGACTGTAATTAACATCATACAGTTGTGTTAGGCCTTTAGGCAGGAACACTCCTAAATATTTGATAGTGGTTGCCTTCCATTTAAACTTGAATTTTGACAATAGTGTCTGATCTGGAGAGAAATTAAATGTCAGAACTTGTGTTTTTTTGACATTAAGAACATACCCTGAATATAAGCCATATGTTTCTAACATCCTCATTAATACTGGTACACCTGGGATCTGTGATTGTTACCAAGACATCGTCTGCGACTCTGCGTATAGACATACCTTGTACTCGTCCCCTCCTATTACAATCCCTTTCAACGATGTTTCCTGACGTATAGCCTGGGCTAGGGGTTCGATAAACAAATTGAAGAGATAGGGGCTTGCTGGGCACCCCTGCCTGCATCCGCGTTCTAAAAATATGGTATTGGAGAGACTCCCGTTAATTTTTATTCTGGCAGTAGGGAGAGAGTAAAGAGCTTGGAAACATTTTTTAAATTCGCTACAGAAATCAAATATTTTCATCACTAGAAAGAGAAAATCCCAATTCACTGAATCATAAGCTTTTTCGGCATCTAAGCTAAGAATAATTGAACTATTTGTCCTATTATTAAAGTGTTCGATGATATGTAAAGCTCTCCTAATATTATCATGGGTTTGTCTATTTTTCAAGAAACCCGTTTGGTCTTCATCAATTAATGAAGGCATTACAGCATCCATTCTTTTTACCAAAATAGTTGTGTATAGTTTGTAATCTGAGTTCAGAACACTTATTGGCCTATAAGATTTGCAATTTATTCTATCCTGTCCCCCCTTTGGCAAAACAGATATGAAGGAATCCTTCCAGGAGGGAGGTACCAGTCCTCCTTTCAACACCAGTTTGTTATCCTTTTACTGTCTGACATGTTGTACAGGGTGTCATCTAATTTCAAAAGGCTCTATTTTTCTACAGTAATGAACAAAGTAGCTTGTGGGAATTTTTAATTAAGTTTGTAAAATCAACAAAAACAGAAAGAAACCTCAGGTCAGCTGATCACATGGTCCAAAGTCCTCCTGGAGCTCAGTGCACTGAATCCAGCTCTAACTCCAGATGATGATGACGGTCAAACTCTTGGTTAATATGAAGGCTGGCAGGAGCCTCGTTAAGACTCATCATAACTCTGCTGCTCCCTCTCTGCAGGTGCTGTATTCAGCTGAGACAATGATGCTGCTCATCTTCATCTCCAGCTGTGTGGGTGGAGCAGCAGCAGAGGTGGAGGCTGAGGATGGTGTGGATGATCAGGTGTGTTTTTTTTTTAATAAGATTTATTTTCATTTTTAAATTGAAAAACAAACAAAGCGAACAAACAAACAAAAAGCTCACAACTATGGCACACAGCAAACATCTACAACTAACCACAACATGGCAGGTCACTGTGACCACAGGAGCACTTCTAGGTGCACACTCTTGTATCCTTTCAAGAATAACCTCAGACTTCTGAAAACCAAACACAAAAAGTGATACCATAATGACATTGGTAATTACAGAAAGAATTTGGACAGAAAAAATAAGGACATGCGTTCATGCATTGAAGGTGGAATAGATTGTGTTGGCTCTGGTGATTCAGCTGTTTCAGGGCTGATCAGCTGTTCTACAACTTTTACCTCAGGGGATTTGTGCCACCTACAGATTCTCCTGTACCTGCCAGCACACTGACACTTTGACTATCACAGGCCTGTGTGTGCACATGTGGACGCTCTGTGTAACAGTGATATTCATTTTAGCACTACTTACTACTGACATGCAAGAGAGGAAGACCAGGTTTCATTTCTCTGCTTATATCTTACTAAATGCAGGGTAATGAACGTGTAATGTGTTGAAATTAATGTAATGGACTGTCTGAGCGCATCTACTGATAAGCTGAGCCAATAGAAGCACATCCTGTAGATAAGTAGCTCTAAGATTTACTGTCTCTGCTGCTCTGAACGAGTCCTCTGAGCTTCAGCCGCAGACACAAACTCACATTTATCCAGTCAGATTCATCTTCAGGACCTGAGGGAGCAAAGCAGACACAAACTGCAGAATATTTTATTTATTGGTCTGTCAGCACCTAATCAAGCCTCTCTGACCACATACTGTTGAATTGCTGTCTGATTGTGTGAGGCTGTAGCTCCATCTGTCTAATGTTGGTGTAGAGATCATCCTTTCATCAGCTGCTGGGACAAAACCTTAAAGCTCAGATAGAGATAACAGGTGTCACACAGTAACTGTGAGATGAGCTGTATCTGCTGATGGGAGGCTGAGGTGGAGGTGGCTGTGATAAAGGTGCTTAGATTTGCACTGGGAATGACAGCTGTCAGGTATAAGAGTAGTTATATCTGATGGACTGGTTAGTTTGGACTGTAGAGGATTATATTCATTTGATGTTGAGTTGGGAGTGGTGGGAGGATTGTTGTTGTAGGTGTGACAGAGCAGAAATGAGTGATTGAAGGCGAATAATTAGTTGATTAAGATGAAATTAAATGTTTTTAGATGTCTGTGAAATACTCAGCTTGGTCGCTGGTGGCTCCCTTGTTCAGGATGTGTACATCCTCATCATTGAAAAAGTGTCCACTGGCCTGTAGGTGTAAATAGACTGCAGAGTCCTGGCCTGACGAGGTTGCTCTTCTGTGTTGTGCCATCCGCTTCGCTAGAGGTTGTTTGGTTTCCCCGATGTATAAATCCTGGCAATCCTCCTGGTACTTAACAGCGTACACTATGTTACTCTGTTTGTGTCGGGGGGACCCGATCCTTGGGGTGGACCAGTTTTTGGCGCAGCGTATTTTGGGGTTTTATAAGCCACAGAGACCCGGTGTTTAGAAAAAATGCAGCTCAACTGCTCCGATACTCCTGACCCATACGGGATCACTACAGGTTTTCGCTTAGGCAGCACTTGTCCTTTTCTCCTGGATCGGCTGGAGCTTTCTTTAGGTGTCTTTCCAGCTCTGACAAAAGTCCAGCTGGGATAACCACATTTACTTCTTCTGCCTCCCTGGCTGCTTTGCCTGTGGGGATGGTGTTCGCTCTGTGTTGTAGCGTCCTAATGACACCCAGTTTGTGCTCCAGTACTAACGACGGTTGATCAGTGGGTTTTAGTCAGTGGTTGTTGATCAATGGTCATGAGAATTTGCATAATTATGATTAAGGAACTGACCTCACAGCCCATTGTTCCTTCAGTGGGCTGGTTTCAGTCATTATGCAAATGTACTGTTTATAAGGTTTGGGGAAACCTGCAGTCAGCTGAGACTGAAGAAGTCACTTGGACGAGTGACGAAACGTTTCTCCCACAAAACGCTACGTCCAGATGAACAGAATCAACTTTAGGGGTTCTGTTTACGTTTTTTAGCCACTTGGCTATGATAGTAAGCAGTAGATTGATGATTGAGCATGCATCAAGACACATCAATAATGCTCAAACTATTTGTTGCCTTTCTGTGAATAAGTGAGTTGCAGTCACAGTCGTATGAAATAAAGCTTGGTCTCAATCCCAGTAATTACAGGACAGCTTTTTTATGGTCATTTTGACTTGTGCTGCTCAAATGTTCACACCGTCATGTGAATGATGTCTGTGGTGGGTGTGGGCTCAGAGAAGGTTTGCTTGGGGTTTTTGCTTATTTTCATATTATCAAAAAATGCCAACATTGTTAGGCTGAACGAGCGGACTCTATGGCAGAACACACAGAAACGCAGGGAATGCAGAAAGTGCTCTTTATTTGCAATGTCTGGATTATTTACACAGGGTGGGAGATTGTGTACAGTGATAAATAAAACCAGGGAAGGGAGCTGACACGCACTCGGAGTGAACGTGAAATCAGCGCACGCACGGTGGATCTACGAGAAAAAAGAAAAAGTTTTAGGGGAAGATACCAAACAATCAGTAAGAAGCGGTAATAAACATGGGGAGAGTTGGAGAGCTCTCTTGTCACACTGGCAGTACAGGCTCGGGCAAGAATCTCCGAGATGTGGAGGTAAAGATGAGACTGATCTCTGTAGTGATCCTGGAAATACGGCTTCACCAGCATCTGACAGGCAGCCGGGTGATGGATCCGGCTAAGGATACAGGAAAACAAGTATCCAAAACATGGGTTGGCCGTAGTGCACACCACGGAGATTAACAAACACGTTACCACTCAGGGAGGCGACAATATTCGGACACCAGACGTCTGTCGCACTGCTCCTAAATAACGCTCCATCAAAATGACATCTGATGTACCGCTGGTGTGCCAGCATCCCATGACACACCGCCCCGCCTACCTGTGCTGCAAAAGGAAGCAAACCCATGACAGCACACCAGAGAAACCCCACCAACTCCTAATAAACATCTTCCAAATCTGTGACTTTCTCTGAAAAACAGAGAGCTGCAGTCTGCTCTTCAGGTTTTCCTGTATATGTGCATCTGAATATCAGGATGAAGCTCCATGAATGCCACAGAGTTTGCATGAATCACTGTGATATGATCAAAGCTAACAGACATTTTCTGTCCACTGTCTGATAACAAACACTGACCAGGATTAAAGGGGAACTTTGATGACATGTGAATGCAGCTGGTCAGGATAAATGAAAGGTGTTGAGTGTGTGTTACTTTATTTAACTGAAATCTGTGGATTGACCTTTTATTTCTGAGCATTTGTTCAATCAAAAAGCTTAAAATTCTCATGTAAATGCACCCAGAGTTTAAAAAAAAAAAAAAGAAAAGAAAGAAAAAAGCAAAATCTCTTTGGAAGTAAAATGTCTCTGTTCAGGTGAAACTTCTGTCCCACTGTGACGTCTCTTAGAGAATACACTATATACACCATTTAAACTTCATGCCCTGGGTCTGCCCAGGTTTATGTTTGTGTTTAGTCTGGGCACACAGTGAAGTATAAATTGCTATAGCTTACGCTGCCTTTTTGATCCTAAGGCTGATATAGCAGGACTAATGGTGCTCACAGAGGTTCACACAGAGAAGTGTGTGGCTAAAGTGCCTAAAGACACTGACCCTGTCAGATCAGCTGGAACATTGTGTTGAACCTTTGGCTCCAAACCAAAAGCCCATGCTGCTTATTTAATGTGAAGTTTTATCGTTCTGTCCTCCACAAACAGTACAGCCTCAGATCATCAGCCCACAAGTTGTTTTATCAGCACAGACATTTTTTCCACAGCAAACATTTTGACATGACAAACACCAGTAAAGTGTTCACTCAGCACATTACTGGTGACCGGAGCCAACATAGTTCACTCAACACCACTGAAAAGTTTTTTTCCCCTAGTTTCTTAATTACAGTTACTTCCTTTTGCCTGTGTCTTATGTTTAACAGTTTAACATAACACATGTTTCTCTTATGTTTCAAAAGACAGGCTGTGGTTATGTGGTTGGTGTCTGTTTCCATAAAAAGGTTAAAGTAGGGCTGTTTGTCTGTGTGTTATCTGTGTTCTGTTTAAGCTTTTATCAGATAGGGACACACAAAGGGTGATGTAAAGAAGTGCTGTGTGTGTGTTTCAGGGTGGTTTATGGTAAAGTCTACATCCTGTAGTGTGGGTGACTGTTGTCTTGTGGAAGGTATGTTATTTTGACATTTGCTGTGGCTTAGGAGGCAGCAGGTATATTAACACTCATACATAACACTCATATCACAGCTGTGGGGCACTTATGCAGTTTGTAGTTCTCTGTTCCTGGTGAACTCCGCTGTTGCTCCCTTTTCTACTCCCAACCAATCAGCATTCAACAGTCTTCTGTGTCCAGTGGTATGCAGTGGTGATTTTGGAGGACTGCACTGGAGCACATCTGCAGTGGGTGGACACCCCTCTCTGTACGCTGTGTGAACAGGTGTATGGGAGCATGAATTACTTTATCAGTCAGGGCCTTGTCCTCCTTCAGGAACTTGTGGCCAGTTTTGGGTCTGATCTTGCTGAGATCTTGTGTGTGACTCGTCTCCATTTTTCTCGAGGCTTCTGCAGCAGTAAATCTTTCTGCTGTGGTCTGTTACCCATGTTCATTCTAGTAATTTATAATGTTGTTATTGTTGTTAGATGTGGAAAATTTGTTTAAAAATGGTTTACACAGCTTCCCATTTATCTCAGCACAGCAGCCAACCAGTTCTTATATTAAACAATGGAGAAGTAGGATTAACAAATTCATGGCTTAAAAATATCCTAACAGAACAATTCTGTGCAGAACTCTCATGTTACTGCTCATTTCTTTATATTTTGGCAAGAAAAGGGGAAATAGGTGCAGTGATTTATTGAAACATGTGCAAACACACATAGAAACAAAGTATATAAGAGAAAAACAGAGTTTGCTTCTTGATGAACAGTCAAAGCTTTTTGGATGTTTCTGCCTTTAGATCATAGGTGTCAAACTCTGGCCCGCAACCTAATTACATTTGGCCCGCGAAGCCATACCAAATTATTATTAGAGCTGGCCTGCTGGTATTATACAGCTAATATGTATATTGTTTAGTATTAAGCTTTGCTTGTTCCATATTCAGTTTTTCAGCAAAACTTGTTTGAGTCCATAAGAAGAGATTCATTCTTAAATCTGGAGGAAGATTTTTTTTTCAATAAATATTAATGTTAGCCCGCGACTTTGTTCCAGTTTTGAATTTTGGCCCACTGTGTGTTTGAGTTTGACATCCCTGCTTTAGATGATCCCACATGTTGAGTCCCAGGATCTGGGGAGGCCAATCCATGAATGAAAGTGTTCCACTGTGTGTTTTTCTATCCAGGTATGATTTTACTGCACTGGCAGTGTGTTTGGGATCATTGTCATGCTCAAATGAGGCTGTTGTACAATTTTGGCATACCTCAGTGTGTTCCTCCCATTTCCAGTTTGGCTTGTTCCAAACAGGTGACTGGCAATATTTTTTTATTTTTTGACAGGCTTCTGCTAACAAAGTGCCTAAAGAAACAGTTTTAAATCAGTTCACTTCCAGGTAATTTGTCATGTGAACACAGTTCAGTCAGGAGTTAGCCACCTGAATGATTCATAGGTCAGTGTTAGTAACTTGACAAAAAACAAGAAGATTTCCTATAAAGCCATCAAACTCTTTACATTCACATGTTTGTTTGCTGCAGGAGCTTCACTCTGAATCCTGACCTCCTCCTTCTGCTTCAGTGGCTTCTGCCTCCATAACTTGGTCACCATGGCGACCATCTGGATGATTGGAGTCCCTGATTTCACTGTCACAGTCTTCACTGTTAATTCACTGTTGATGTTTATATTCCGTTGTGATAAAAATGAGCAGGCTCTTGTAACTGGTATCATGTATTGGTGTTGCTCCTCTAATATATCAGGAGAATGAGACCAACTGAAGAACTTTCCCCTCTAACTGAAAAGTTGGTCCAGCCCAAACAGCTGGTAAATCACAAGAAAATTAATCAGTATTTAGACACAGATTAATTATTTGTGCAGCACTTTTCCTGTGGAAAAGCGCCCTCTTTTGGCTGATTTTTTTTTTTAAAAGCCACGCACCGGTGGAAGCGCCTCAAATACAAAAAAACCCCCAAAACAAAACACGTGTTCAGGGGCTTTATAGGATTAAATCTATATATATCTATATATCTATAGATACATATAGATTTTTAGGACAGTAACACAGACAAGAACCAGTCAGTTGTAACTTTAGAAAATGTATATATGAATATGAAGCCAAACCATCTGAGTATTGTAAAACTGATGGTGCTGTAATGATTATATTGTGGACAGACCTCCCTCCATAAACATGACAACAAGTTTCTGACTGTAACTAAATGATGGTCGGCTGTGATGTAATAGAGGTAAAAAATAATGAAGTCTGGTTTCAGCTGTAGATGTCTCAGTCTGAGAGTTAGAAGCAAAGAACAGCGCCTGTCACTTCCTCTAACTGATGTTCATCTTTGGGAAGTAAAAGATTTCGGGAATGGATCAAACCACTGTGAGGAAAATGATTTTTTCTATGTTTAAAAAGATTTGTTTCCCATCTGTAATTATCACATTTTTTTTAAGTGCGTAATAATATTTTATTTCACAGTATTTAGTCGCTTTGCTGCCACTTTATTAGGTACACCTTGCTAGTACCAGGTTGGACACCTTTTACTTTTCAAATCTGCCTCAGCTCTTCATGACACTGATTCAACAAGGTGCTGGAAACATTCCTCAGAGGCTTTGCTCCATTTTGACGTGACTGCATCGCACAGCTGCTGCAGATTTTTCGGTCGCATCCACGGTGAGAACCTCCCCTGCTCATCTGTGAACCCGACAGCAAGATAAACATGATTCCTGATCAGAGTTTTTATTCTGGATCTGGGAGATGACAAAAAAGAGGAGGAAAAGATCGGTGCCAGTCTGGAGCCAGATCAGTAGAATAGCAGAGCTAAATCAGCATATTAAAGACCTCAAGCAGAAAAAGTCAGAGTTCCTTTTTAACACTGGTTTACATTTTGTTTTTGTTGTGAAGATTCTGGATGTGAGTTTGTGAGAGATGTAACGCTAACTGCACATTTGGCAGATTTAAAACAGCAAAATAAAATTCCAAATAAAGCTTTTTTGTTTTTTTACTAGCTAACAGTTAAGAGAGGTTAGTAATATCTGGAAGACTCAGACTGATGCAGAACATCAGAACTCTGATCCTTTCAGTTCTTCTGGTTACTGAAGCTGCTTCTTTGTCGGTCTTACTGTTCAGTGGTGTGAAAAAGTGTTTGACTCATTTGTGATTTTTATTTTTATTTTTGTATGTTTGTTATTTGTTTCCGATCACTAAATTTAAATACTAGACAAATATAACACCGGTAGTTTATTATTACGGGAAAAAATCCAAACCTATATGGCTCTGTGTAAAAAAAAAAAAAAACTACGTAAATAAATAAATTTTAAAAAATGGATGTTTGTGTGTAACTATAACTGTCAATACAATAAACACAGTTTTAAGACATGTTTCACAGTTTTCTGTACTATAATCAGAAATAAGATGGATTAATATTGTCATGAGGGAACTCTATTAAGAACTTGAAACCGTGCAGCTGCTGCAGTGTCTCTTTGGTAAGTACCAGTGTGGTTTTGATCGATCTATCTATCGATCGATCTTTTTACGCTTCTGCTTGGAAAGATGAACCTTTAACATAAACTGAAGCCCATGATAGTACAGGTGGTCTCTGTTGAAACTGAGATTTGAATCTCAATGAGATTTTTACCTGGATAAATAAAGGGGATAATTAAACAGGAGGTCTGTATGTGGACTGGAGGCACTTTTTTGAAAACATCAAACATCCTCACTCAGACAGGAAGTAGACAGTTTATTTAGAAAATATATATATACAAATATAGGCATAGATTTTAACAATGAAACAGATCAAATTAAGTTTTAATCTAAAATATGTGAATGGTCATTGTTATCATTTGTGACTATAAAAACGTCGGTATTATTAAAGTGCACACTAAACACTAAAGCGCGTTCATAAAAGCTGGCATTGTTAAGGAGAGGCAGCTGCTGGCAGATGTGCTGAAGAGGAGGAGGAAGAGGAGAGGTTCTCATGGTCCATCTAGGCTTCATTTGGTCGACCGTCTGTATGAGGCACCTCTGGGGCAGCATGATGTCATTAACCAGCCAATCAAAAGGCCGACAGGCAAACACACCACGGCTGTAATGATTACCGCAGGCAGAATTCTACTTTCTTCACAGGCTCTCGGTGTCGGCTGCAGAGATAAAACAACAGAAATGCACTCAGATTTAGACGAGAATTTTATTCTGATAACTTCTTACTTTGATTACATTTTCACACAAATATCTGTACTTTCTATTACATTCTATTAATCTATTAATTACCAGGATATGTTGCATAAAAACAGATGAAAGAGGCAAACCAGTCTGAGGTAACGCACTTCAGTAAGTGCAACCTCAGCTACCCCTCTGTACGCTGCCTTCTTGTGACATTTCCACATTTCCCAAAGTCGTGTGCCCTGGGGTCGTACATGTGACATCCCTGAATACTCACAGGCACAAACGGAGGACGGGTGCTGCTGCTCTGATCCAGGCTCCTCTGGCCGGTGACCGTCAGCCTCACAGCAATCACGACTTCATCTTGGATGTAGCAGAAGTAATCCCCCTGATCGTCTTTCTGAGCTTGCTTCAAGGTTAAAGAAAAGTTTCCGTGTGAGACCCAATCCGGGGACAGCGACAGTCTGCCCTCAGCAGCCCCGGTGACTTCCCAGGAATTCCGCTTAAGCACCTCTTCTCCGTTTTTCTCCCACCGCACAGACCAACGCGCTTTCCCTGTAGTTGAAAAGTAGCAGGGCAGGCTCACCGCGTCTCCCTCGCTGACGCATCTTTCAGAGGACATGACAACTTTGACCTGAACATCCACCCTCCGATCGCCGCATCGTAGCTCATAAACCCCAGTATCGGTATAAACTGCGGGATTAAACACGACCGACGAGTTTTTACCGATGCGTTCTCGGTAAACCTCGGTCGGTGTCCACAGGCCTTGCTTGTGGGCAGCCACCTTCACCTCGGGGGTCCCGTAAAGATCAAGCCGGTACAGATCACCCTGTTCATCGGTCTGACAGTTTTCTGGAAGCGTAAATGCGTCTCCTAAAATAACTCTCACATGTGGTATCAGTCCCTGACTGCAACCGGCGAAGATGAAGGACACAAATACGAGCAGGAGAAGAAGCCTCATTCTTCCAGAGTGCTGGATGAAACATAATAGGTCTCGATGCTCGATTTCTAGATGTGTAACGGAGGGGGCTCTACGCTGGGGCAGGAGGGACGTCCAACATCCAATCACTGTTAGTATGCAAATGACCCGGTGTCAGCTTTCTCTAATGATGACGTGAAATCTCGCGCTTAATCTCGGGCCCAAACTATCATTTATGATGGAAGTGATAGAAGAGCTGTACGTTTTCATTTTTTCAGAAATCTCTCAGTCAGAACATGGTATATTATGTTTAGGTGGAAACTAGCGAACTAACTTCCTGCAAACTTCTAACTCCGTTGAATTTAATAATTCTGTTTTCATGGATGCCTGGATGTTAAACTTAATTGTTACACCTGGTAAAGCAGCAACGCTGAATATTTTATTCAAGACGAAAGAATTTAGACAGTTTTTAACTCTCAGTGATACTGCAGTGATCTTTGACTTAGGGACCTGCAGCGGAGGTTGGGCCCAGACATGGTTTATGACATCAGACTTAAAGACCGGATAGGAGTGCAAGAGCAAAATCATAGCAACTGTAACTGACAGGGTGAAAATAAAACAAATCTATTATAAGATAAGATAACCTTTATTAGTCCCACGCGTGGGATTTTTTATATTATATTATATTATATTATATTATATTATATTATATTATATTATATTATATTACACTAAGTAGAGTAATATTAGATACACATGTGTATCAACTACATTTTACTGTACATTTATAGTTTTTCATTGTTACAGAGTACTTTTAAGATAAAAGTACCGGAAGTAGATGCCACTGCTGAAGCCATGTACTTGCAGCTTTTCTGGTTCTTGTCGGCTGGTGTCGAGCAGCGGAAGAAGCAAGTCAAATAAACGGATTATAACCTCACAGTCTTTTCAGGAAAACCATTTAAAGACATGGAAAAGATCCTGGTCAGTTTCTTACCTACAGTTTGGGATTTGAGAGGTCTTCAGACTCTAGGTGAGCTTTCTGAGCTATCAGCCATTTTCGTTGGTCGTTAGCTTTGCTCTCACTGACTAAAACCTTCAGGGTTTGTGAGATATATCCAGGAAATGTTGAGTTTTTGGCTCATCCACTTGGTTATTATAACAGTTAAGATAATTTTGAGCTAATGAGACACGTGCTAACTGTGCTACTTTGACCAGACTAGGACTATTGTCCCGCATATTAGCAAGGCTACCAAGCCTAGCATACACAGGCCTCTTCGGCATTTCTAAACAGAGTCTGCTGGTTTCTTTTCTGCCACACGCTTTCTGAGAGTGGAAATATGTTTAAATTACTTCCAGTTACATCTTTTTGTCTGACCCCGACACCACAAAAGGCCAGTGTAACTTTGTTTTAGAGTTTTAGAGATAGAAACCACGAGACTAAACGCCACCTTCCGTGTCCCTTTTTCCTTTAGGGTGTGGCATCTTTGTAAAGTATATAGTGAGGCTGAACCTCTGTTGTACAGTTGTTTGAACTGATGATGTTTGGATGTTTTTTAGGAATGACTCCATGAAACATTCCCAGTGTAGTATGAATTTATTTGGATTTATACTGGATAAGGCTGTTACTGTGTGACATTTAAGGACCGTCAGTATTGACAGAGGGAATAAGTCACACAGAGGTGTGTAACTAAAGTGGCTTTCAGTGTTTGAAGTCATCCTCTTTCACATTTACTTTGATTTAGTGTCACTCCTCCACTGAATAAGTCCGTTGAGCTTCAGCTTAGGGCTGTGCGATAAAATAAAACTCATCCAACTCGACGTGCATGACGTGTTTTCAGCTGGCCGTCGTGTACCTGGAGGTGAGTGCTTTGACCGATGCATGAAACTTGACAGCTCATTTTTGCTTTTCATCCATAAACTCTCTCCATACTCTTTGAGGTGATTCTTGTGTAGGTGGTCGACGAGGTTTGCTGTGCTTGAGTCTGTGGTGGGGATCGGTTTGCAACATAATTTGCGTAGAACAGATTTCTGGTCCACGTCAGACTTTTCATAACCAAACCATGTCCATGCTATGGAGGTAGCCCCTTGTTTAGGAATAAGGTCCTCGACTTGTTTTGACTGGTCTTTCTGCTTGGATTTACTTGGTTCTGCCTCATCTTCACTGGCCATGCGGGTATTCGCTGTGCCTGCATCCATGTGGTGACTGTGACTGTAAGCGCCATTTATAGTTATATTTATAGTTATATAGTCATGTTTTTATTTGAGGTAATTTGTTTGATAGTGATTCTGAAATTTGATGTTTAAGAATGTATTTTTTCATCATTTCAGTTTATTTTGAAAAGTCTCAACAGGATCTTGAGCTTTATTGTGAAAGGTTTAAGTGGAAAATAAACAAGCAGAGCCACAAGATGGTTTTACTGGTAATAAACCGACGCCTCAAAACTGTGGTTTGTCCGTCCATAGTGTGGTTATTTTAAATATAAGAGAAAGACAGAACTTTCAGAAATTAATATAGTCACTACGGTGACCATCATAAATGATGAAAAAATATTGCCGGAAACAGTGTATGAAACAAACAAAAGATGATTTCATATCATCATCTGATATATATCGACACATGAACAGCCCTGCTTCAGCTGACATTTAACTTGTGAGACTGACTGACAGATGGAGGGATCCTTGTACAGGATTGTTAGCATGAGGTTTGGTGTTGACGCACATTCCAGCAAGTCTGTATTCATATAACAGGTGATGAGATAGAAATAATAGCCACTCTACATTTTCATCTGACAAAATAATGGCTTTCCCCCCCCCTGAGTCAAGTTGTACCCTCTTTTATTTTCAAGAAAGTGGAGGGCAGAGAGCGAGAGGAGGCACGGGGACAGCTAATGAGGTCAAAGAGTTCAAATTGTGGTTCATGCAAACACTGTTGAGCAGGTTAAAGGAGCTGTCCACAGAAGTGTGTGGGGCACGTTTTTCTTCTGTCATGTGACATCCTCACAGAGAGAGAGGAGCAGGCTAATCAGCAGCAGTGTGGCAAATGGGGGTGATTCAGACGAGCAGATAAACACAGTTATGCATGGACAAATCCCATGTTTGCTGGGTAGGTTTGACCAGCCAGCTGCCTGCATGATGATGTGAGCCTTTAATGTTCATCCAAACTTGTTTTTTTAATCAACTTTTAAAGTGTTTTTTAATGAATTATTTATCTATTATCTATTACATGAAACTCTAATTAGTTTCATGTGTTGGTCTGTCCCACACTAATGAAGTTATGAGGGCTCAAAAATACTCAAATTAAAAATCAAATTTCAAGTAAGCCTAGAGCTGGACAATATAAGATTTTTTTCATATCACGATATGTTTTTTTCATTTCAGGCGATAACGATATATATCACGATATAAGCCAAATAACTATATTTGTAAGATTTAAATGTGCCGTTGCTCACAAGTAAAATGTGAAATAATCAGCAGCTTGTTTTAATTAAAATATTTATTTCCCATAATAAGTTCAACAGGGTAGATGTACTTAAGGAACATGAGACTTCAGTTTCAGATAAATAAAGGCAAATATTGCAAACTACACAAAAGGCAGCTGCTAAAGCGTTTAAGTTTCAAAACAGAAAAAACAAAACAGACTAAATTGTCAATTCCACTTAGAAACAAAATATTAATTCTAAAAATAAATCTTAGGTCGTTTTACAGAAGAACAGACAAAATTAACTAACTTTTGTCAATGTCAAATAAACTGAGAACTAAAAGGAAATTCTCAATCTCTCCTTGTTGTATAGCTTAGCTTTTCAAACAGTTTTAACAGTTACTTTAGTCTGACAAAAGCCGAATGACGAATTAGCGCTTTCAGTCAGAGATTGAGCATGCACCGCTTTATTGTATTTCCAGACTTGCTTTCGGCACAATTTACAGTGCGCGCTACTCTGTTTTTTGTCAGACTTGAAATAGCCGAAATACCTTCACACTACGGAACTTCTGTGGCCCTTCCGTTCGACAAGCTCTCCGGCATTGGAACCATCATCTGTTTTTTCTTCGGTAACCTTCGCTCACGCTCTCGGTTGATTTTTCTCTAGTCGGCAAACTCCTTTCCTTCATTACCCGGGCTGCACGGCTGCAAAAACAAATACACATGTGCGCTTGTGCTGTACGTAACAAGTCACGTGACGTGACTCTGCGGCTGTGATTGGTTCGGCTCTGCGCTACTTAATTTGGATTGGCTGTTCTTTTTTATTTTTAAGAGGACAAGAGAGATGAGGTCTATCGCAATAGTTTAATTTTTCTATCGAGAAAAAGTTATTTCGCAATACATATCGTTATCGTTTTATCGCCCAGCTCTAAGTAAGCCCTTTGTACTTACAGTAATGTTTATAGTAAAAATGTAAAATTTTACTTTGCTGAGTTATATGGATCATAATGTATGTAAATTTAGTGAAGTCTATCAAATAAGAGAGCAGCTGGTTCAAGTTAAGCCCTGAATAATATTTCCTGCACTTGTGGTAACGTTTAGTATAAGTCAACAGAACTGGCTCTGAGCTGCTTTTATTTAAATTTCATTTCAAATCAAAGCCACATAAAACATTTTAGACACTTGAGAATAAAAGTGTTTGTTACTCTCTGCTCTGACTGAGCTCTTTCTAATTTAAATATTAGATAAAGATAACGTGAGTAGTCTATTATTACAGGAAAAAATCCAAACCTTCATGGCTCTGTTTAAAAAAATAAAAATAAAATGTGTATGTGTCACTATAATTGTGTGTTTGTAGTCATACTGCATTCCTGTGCTGTCCTGTGACAATCATGTAATGTTCAAGTTTGGAATATGTAAGGCAGCAGTCGGTAGGGCTGTTCGATATAACAATATGTATCGGATGATAATATAAAAAAATGTCTATCATTTCATTTTACGCTATCATTTGTTTCGTGGTGTCGCAAGATAAACTGTTTACGGCAATATTTTTTCATGGTTTTGATGGTGATTGTAGTGGCTATATTAATTTCCTAAAGTTCTCTCTTTCTCTTATATTTAATATAACCACACTACGGATGGACAAGCGCCTGTTTTTAGCAACAAAGACAGTAAAACCATTGCGTGTCCGCTGGTTTCGTTTCCACATAAACCTTTCACAATAAAGCTCAAGATCTTGTTGAGACTGTTCAAAATAAACTGAATCATGTGAAAGGGTGTGCAGAGTGTGCCAAAAAGAGCCATCAGGTGCTAAAAAAACCCCCCTTAGACTCAAACGTTAGAACAGGCTTTTCCCCGCAGCACGTTGTGTAATAAATACAAAGAAAACGGCGGCCATTAAAACAGACGACTCCAGGTACACTATGCCCAGCTGGAAACACTTCACGCAAGTCGAGCTGCCCGAGATTCACAGAATTTACAGAAAATGTTAAATTTTGTGATTTATATCGTTATCGGACAATAGATGTCTTATATGGGGATATGAGATTTTGGTCATATCGCACAGCCCTAGCAGTCAGTGTTATCTGTACAACAATCAGGAAAACACCCTCCAAGTTTAAATCAGATGTCTGGACAGTAGTAGGATAGTTTGGATTTTTTTTAACAGGGGTAGGACAAATGAAATGGGATGGATATGTACAGATACATTTCCATCCCATTTCTGCTGTCTGTACAACAATGCTGGTAAATTAACTTGTATGGGGACTACAATATCTGTAGATATTGGACAACAACATTGTACAGATATTGTACTTCTTATGACAGATTTCAGTGACTATAACACAATTCCCCCCCCCCCCCCTTCAGGCAGATGAAAGCAAGCATGCTAACACTGATATCTGTGGAGCTTGTATGCACTTAGCACTTCAAACAAAGACATTATGCAGTCAAAGCTGGTCTGTTGTTCTCACGCCTCGTTTTATGTGTTTGTGTTGTTTTAGGCTGAGGTCGGCTCTAAGCTGGTTCACATGTCTGCTCCCTCTCTCCCTTTCTGCAGGTGATGTGATGATGATGCTCATCTTCATCTCCAGCCGTGTGGGTGATGGAGGCTGAGGATTGTGTGGATGACCAGGTTTGTTTGGCTGCTGAGAAACGGACGTGTGTTTCATTGATGTAGTTTTCACAGCATCAGGGGTCCGTTCTTCGTACCTCGCTTACTACATCCAAGATCAAATGACACATCCAAGATCAAATCATCGTGCTAACTTTGAGCTCGCTAATCCGGTTCTCCGAACACACCTGTTGTTGACGATTAGTATAGCTGGATGAAGTAATGTGAGATCACTGGGTGGCTTAAAAGGGGCTACGCATTGATAGTAGAAACATTGATCGGCAACCCTGTGATTGGTCGGCGAAGATGTCGGAGGAGCGCGCTCAGTATTTCACGGCAGCAGACCAAGAACTCTTGATTGAGGGATTTCAGGAGTTTCAGAGTTTAATTAAAACGCAGGGGAACACTGCAAAGGCTGCAAAAGCAAGGAGAGAGGGCTGGCAGAAAGTTGCTGACAAATTAAACTCGTAAGTAATTTATTATATTATATTACATTATATCATATTATATTATATTATAGTATATCATATTATATTATATTACATTATATCCTCTTTCACATTAGAGCGACAACAGGACCCACTAGAACATGGGAACAACAGCGTACAGAAACGTGCCACTCGCAAAGAAACACAAGGCAATGCACACAGTTTGTGCAGTTGTTAATGCCCGACTACGGTGAGTGGAACTCTTAACATAGGGATCCAACAAGTTGGTTAAGTCAATAATACCCTCACGGGAGAATCGATATCTCTCTATGAGCACACCGTCGCGCTGAGCTAAAGGATCCTGTCTATCCCGCAATATACGCTGAATTCTGAAAACTCTCCTTGTCAATCTTGCACCTTCCGCAATGGGTTGCTCGCGTACAAACGGACAGGACATGGCTGCAACAGACTTCCCAAATCCACCTTCGCTTTTATAGCCGTGGTCTCTCATCTTGATTACACGAAGTGTTTTACTATTACTACTCTAAAATATGAATTACATTAATCAAATACATGAAATAGAATGATTAATGGTACATTTCCCCTTTTTTAGGAAATGACCTGTATGTATCTGTATGAAATCAATAAAAGAATCAAATACTGCATTATCTTTAGTTACATTGATAATATTTATTTATGGAAAAACAGTGGAGAAATATCGCTCTTGCTTTCATATAACTGCAGCGGACATACCTGAGTGGCCGAGATCTAATCCTGTTTACATAAAGTAAGCCTGCTCCCGAGCAGGTTTACGCTTACGGATCTGTTGCTATGACAGCAAGTCCCGGATGAGCTTCGGAGAACCGAACGATCCAAGATCACGCGAAACCGTCAACATTCAAATCCGGCTAACTTACTTAGCGAGGTACGAAGAACGGACCCCAGGTCCTGTTCGTGCTTCACCCTGAAAAGCATTAAACACTTTTTGATTCACATGTTTGTTTGCTGTAGGAGCTTCACTCTGAACCCTGACAACCTCCCTCTGCTTCAGTGGTTTCTGACTCCATGACTTGGTCATCATGGCAACCAGCTGGATGACTGAGGTCCCTGATTTGACTTTCTGAGGTCAGTCGTCACTGTTAATGTTTATATTTTGTTGGGGTTGTTAAAAGTTAGCAGGCTGTTAAATCTGGTATCATGTATTGGTGTTTTTCTTACAATGTATCAGGTGGATGAGACCAACTGAAGAACTTTTCCCTCTTTAACCCTTTAAGACCTACCACAGAACCAAGTCCGCCAAAGCTTACTTTATATTTTTACATGCTGTAGTATAGCTGTGCCATATCATACCGAATCACGGTAATACCGGTGTAATGTTGGGCAACGATAGGAAAATGAAATATCGCGATAGAATATGGGTAAAACGCACCTGCACAGTGCCTATGTTTACATATGCACATGGCGGCGACGCAGAATGAGAAGAGCGAAAGCAGATCGTTGAATGAAACGGATGAACCAGAACTGGTTTGTAAAAATGCTGCAACTTCAGTGGTGTGGAACTGGTTTAGCTTTCGTCCATCAGATACACAACAAAGCACTATTTTTGGTAGAGCATGCTAGCGGGCCGTCGTTATTACCATGTTTTTGGGAAAATACGGCAAACTTAAAATCAATCCTTTGATTTTTCTGAAAATCGTCAGTGCCCCTTATAATCCCGTGTGCCTTATGTATGAATTCTGGTTGTGTTTACTGACCTCGAAACGATTTTATGTGATACACGGCGCTCAAAAATCTGTCAAATGTTTTAGTACGACTTTGCTAAGCTACGAAGCCACACCGCTTGATGGATTATCGGAGCATTACGGCTATCGTAGGCAGGAGCCTCGCAGATTGATACGTACTGTGCTTCAACATAATATTACCGTATTGTGTGTGTATAACCTTTTTTTAAGTTTTGTGGATATTATACATGGTTATGCTGAGGATATGTCGGCCAGTTTCCACTGGAAATGCCTTTTGGTTAAACTGTCAGCAAGGAATTTGCATTTGCACTGTTAATTTTTATATAACTTTAATGCACATAAAAAAGTGAAAATACATTGATGGGGTTTTTTGCACTAATAAAGTTGTGGAGTTGTAAGATATTTTGTCTAGTGTCAATTATATCGTCAGTTATATCGTTATCGCAAATTTTCAAATGTGTATTGTGATAAATATTTTTGGTCATATCGCCCTGCTCTATGCTATAGAGCCATTTTTGGGAGCATTTCAAGTTGCTATACATCAATACAACTGTTATAGCCCAAATTTTAATAATATGTATGCATTAAGTCCATAGTAACTAGATAAATTGCAAAAAAGTGAAATAAACTACCAAAAATTGAAAATCTTTTTTGTTTTTTTAACATTTAAATTTCTCTAAGTAAAAATATGAGGTTTATCCCTCAAAACTTTAAATAAAAAAAAAGTTGCAAAAAAATAGTTTCCCACCACAGGAAATTTATTTTGAGTGTCTTCGTAGTTTTATTTTTGAGATACACCAATTGTTATATACTGCAGGAAAAATCCTATAATGCAAATTTGCAAAGAAAACAGCATATGCATCAAAATAAACAATTTAAATCAGTGCAATTTGAGTTCTAAGCATCCCAGGAACTATTCAGAAAAGCATGAAGTCAAACATGACTTTTAAAAACACCAGTAAAGGCTTATAAGGCCTACAAGTAAAAAACTACATTTTCCGTGAATGGCATAAGATGTAAGTGCAACTCCTCCTGTTTCATATGCAAAAAAAATATTGCGCTAGCTTGCGTGGTTCCGGTTCTACAGGGATTTAAAAATAGTTACGCAAAACGGAGCGTGCCCGCTCCGACCGGCTTTAAAGGGTTAATAGAAAAGTTGACTGAAGTCGATGAAGCAGAGATCAGGACCCTCATAATCTTTGAATGCACTTCCACAGGTGTATAAAATCAGGCAGCCAGTCATGCAGTTACAAACCTTTGTGAAAAATGAGTCAGCTCACTGAATTAAAGTGTAGTGTTATAATAGATGCTACCACAGGGGAAGAAGCTGTTTGTGAATGAAACACCTCAGATGAAGCTGCCAATGTTACAGCAATTGTAGCGAATGATAAATATTTCAAGAAGCTCTATCAAGCCTGTTAGAGGAGACTTCCTCATCAAACTGTTCACATCCTCCTTTCTTGCAGTACACTTGTAAAACAAACACTGTAAACAGATAATACACCTGGCTTATCTATGCTGTGATACCTGCCATTATGAGTAAACTGTGTGTAAAAGAATATAACTTAATGAAGTGGGGAAGATAAACATCAGTGCTGCATTTATGCCGCCTCTCACACGGCGTGTCAGTGCATCATGACCCAGTGTCCTGCACCTGGAAGCTCTTGCAGGAGCCTTCTTAATCATAATCTACAAGGCCAGAAAAAGTTTCCTGTGCTTCAGGAAGTGGAGCATCAAAGGTGTCAAACTGCCTGTTAAATTCCTCTACGTTTATCGTTCCGGCAGTCTGCATACAGGGGGGTAGAAAAGTTATCTATGCATAGAAAGCCAGGGATTGTAAAAGAGACAAAAAGAGGACTGACTGTTGTTCTTGTTCCTGAAGGTGGTTCTTTGTGTCTCTGATGGTGTGTTTGTGGTCACGCTGCAGAATCAGGCCAAGGTCTCTCTAATAGTGCTGAACATCAGGCTGTTAACTGCAGAGCATCAGACCTTATCTGTGGATCCTCCCGACGGTTTCTCTCCTACCGCCTGGTAAGAGTTCATGGAGGACTTCAGCTTCTTGCAGCTGCTCCTGCTGATAGATGTCATTGCTGTCTTCTCCCTCTGCACTGGCTGCTACGTCTTCTTTGTTTCACCTTTTCTCTTTGTCATGACTGTGAATCAGGCAGCTGTGCTGAAAATATGATTGTTCTCCTTATAATAAAAGCTGGAAGCTGAAAATCCTGCCTGTGCTGAGACATTTTTTCATGCATGATCTTCACAGCAAAAACAAACACAGGACAAAGGAAACTGTGGGTGACGTCATCTTTAGTTCATAGAAAAATATATAAAAATATTTGAATTTATTATTTGCCACATTTATTTTAAGAGTCAACATGAGTGTGGATTGTCACATACATACTTTTGAACCAAACAGACCAAAATGTGTTATCGTTATTATTACCTTTGTTAATTTATCTGTAATATGGACAGCTTAATGTTTTGGCACCTGCATTATTCTCATTTTCATTATCAGACTTTGTTCTGTTGTTGGCTGATTGTTGTAAACTTGTTGTAACAGAGGGAAGATCATTCTGTGCAGCAGAAATGAGGAAATGTGAAGAAGCTGTTGGCAGTATTTTATTAAAGTATCAGATTCATTCATTGAAATCTGTTCTGGGTTGTTGGGGCCACTTTTTTGCTTGTACAGTCCTACTGCCTCTCTGTCCTTGGCAGATGTTTAGTTTAAGCTCCATTAAGTTGAATGGAGCTTAAGTCAAAATAAAGGTTGAAGTGCTTGAAAGGATTCACCTCCTTTACTCAAGTAAAAGTGAAAAAGTGCAGGCTCTGAAATGTACTGAAAGCAAAAAAGTAAAAAGTAGTTCTTGAGGGACATTTCTACCACCACCACCACCCCCCCCCCCTTTTTTTTTTTTGTGGAAACATTGTGCTCTATTAAGATGATGATGATGATGATAATAATAATTTGTACTTGGAAATATTTTTTTTTATTTTGCCTCCACAAACAGTAAAATGAGTAAAGTGAAGAGTTCAAGTGAGATTTTGCAGGTGCTACTATCCACTCCCTGCACTGACTGTATACTGTTCACACTTTATACCAGACACTCTACAGTCTGCATAAAGGTTGAATTGATCTAAGCCTCATCACTGACCATGAGCAGCGTCTCCACTGTGCAACAGTCTAAACCGGTGCTTTACTGTAAATTCACCAGTTTGCCAGACTAACCTGTAACTGCTTGTATTTGAATAACAAAGTATACATACCTCAGTTTGTTTTGGAAACTTTTGGCGATATGAAAGAACACAACATCACATCATATCGATCCAGTATCTGAATTTAACTAAGATGAGGATTTGAATGTAAGCTTTCAGTTTCTAGTTAATCAAATACTCCTGAGCAGTGCTCATCTAAATAACCTCTGTTCTCCTGTCCTTGTCTTTCTCCGTCTGAGTGAAATTCTCTCGCACTCTTTTCTCTTTTTGTCGGTGTTAGTTGAGCTGATAGAGACTTCTCATTTAAAATTAGCTGTCCCTTAGAAAAAGTTACTGCCTTTATGCTCGCTCCTTTTCTGTAGCGCTCCTAGATGCTCTAAAGTACCGAAGCCATGACTCGTGGACGTGTGTTGGAAAAGGCCCTGTGGATTCTTTTTTCTGTTTTTATTTCCTCTGTTAGACTCAACCCGGTTTAATGCCACGAAGTATTAGAACATATATCACTGATCATTTTGAGATTAAAGTCGAAATGTGGAGATTAGTTGTTGTTGCTGTTCCCTCCGAGTTAGTGAAATTCAGAATCTGTTTTAGTAACAAGGAAGGAAGTTATTTATCGTTTAGGTAATAAATATAAGGGCGTTATAAAGATGATGCAGAAAGCTGGTCAGACGGAAAAACACAAACGTGAATGGTGGATTTGTACGAAATGAAAGGGCTGGTAATGGACAGGTGCGAGGTTATGGATGGTTACGCCCTCGTGCAGTAAAGATGATGTATCATGAGACAGCTGATCAGTTTGTTTCATCGAGTCATCCGCTCAAGGATTTTATAGGAGCTGTGGCAGTTTGTCTGGAAACAATAACGGTAATCTGCACATTTCCATTAAAAAAAAATAAAAAAAAATTGAAATACAATTTCTACTTTATTCTCACAATGATCAATAATGGGTTTTTTTTCTTAACGTGGCTCTAACATGAATACTAATATGCGCGCAGTAATACCTCCCTTCAAATGTGTTAAACACAATACAGATACTTATGTTAAAATGTGGGGAATCAAATTATAGATACCGGAACTTTAAACTGAAGTACAGTATACATGCGTAAGGGTAGAATTTTGTATTACATGAACTTATTTCGAGCTGCAGCAGTGATTGGATTTCCTGCAGAGAGGCCGAGTTTTCTCCCGTGGGCCACACGCAGGCCTCAAACAAGAAGCTGCAACACGAACATACCAACTTGTACCTAAAACATGAATTGGGTGATATTAATGCTCACTGCGATCTTTGAAACTTTGGATAATAACATTAACTCAAATGTGTCCCAGATAAAAAATAATAATTCAAATTATTTTTTTTTAATTTAAAAAACGTTTGATGTGATTTCATTTTTTGTGTTGAATTCTTATTTGGACGGAGGCTCCATGATGGAGCACTGCGGCACTAAATAATAGTGTTAACAGAAGGACTGCAGGTAGACTGAAGAATATTTATTATGAATTATTAAAGTAATTATTAATTACTCAGACATTCATTGAATAGTTTATTTAGTGACACAGTTTGTATAAATATACATGCACTTGGATAAAATGTTAAATAAACAAAAGGCTTATTAACGGAATGTTGCAAAAAATGCAAACTTGAAGATTAAATGAACGGAATAAAATACATATTAATATGAAGTCCATTTCCTGCATCCTCAAACACATTCAGAGATATGGTTTTAGACGCTGAAAATATGCAGCTAGCAGTATTATATTTAACCGGTGGCAGCAACTGATGAAGGTAACGCATCTGCGCTGGGTGGTTCACCAGCATCCAGCCCACAAGGCCGACACTTCAAATCTTCTCCTCCACAGGACTGACTGGGATCAGGCTGGCAGTCCAAATTCCTCCTCTGCTGACAGCTACTCGCGTTTCTTGTCGATGTTCGGCTGGAGTTTCTGTGTCGGCTGCAGAGAACAGGGAACATAAGATAATTATCTGAATTCCGGGGGCAACACACACGTTAATAAAAGCTCTGTGTCGGTTCTGTGTCCAGATATGACCATTACTCTGCTATACACATGCTCTGAATTCCACGCTGCTCTTCTCGTTTTCGTGCCACACCTATCTGCTCAGATAGGTGTCTCTCGTTTGCTTTTCTCCTCCGTGCTCTTGTGCAGACCATTGACTGTAGAAAGTTTTCTACAGTCAATGGTGCAGACTCACACAGCACTGGTGCAGAAACAACGTCCTCGATCTTCTTTCTTAACCTGTTTCACTGTTAAAACAAATCTTCCATCCCCGACCCATTCAGGTGACACAGAGAATCGGCTATTAATTTCGTTTCTTTCTTCTTCGTGGGAATTGCGCTCAACTACAACCTTCGTTTTTTTCTCCCACCTTGCAGACACAGATTTATTGGTTATTGACCTTCTTCCACAGTTACTTTAAAGGAAACCCCAGATTTAGGAGCTTGGATCGACTTTCCAAATAGTTCTTGGCTGATACAAATAAGAACGGGGAAATAGCTCCAAGGATCCATCCTGAGAACGAAGGAGTAGAGTGTTTCTTTCCTCCGGAGCAGCGCACATATATACCACAGCATAATGTGCGCTACTCACGATGTGGGCGGTGCATTTTTTTTTTTTTTTTATTTTTTTTTGTGGTTACTTTTCTTAACGGGTAAGTCGAAGAGAGGGGATGGAGGAAATGACACGCCTACAAAGAGCCCGGAAGTACAGCGTTAACGGAGGCGGATCAAATTACAGCATTTACATTTATGTTAGACTACTTTTAATTAACTGCTTTAGCCCACTTACAATGAAAATGTAAAACAAAAATGTAGTCATTGACCTGTGTAGTATGTTAACACTATTGGAAGTAAAAATAACTTGAACTCCAATTTTGAAAACACAACTTTCTTTTTCTTTCTTTCTTTCTTTTTTTTTTTTTTTTTTTTTATAAAGCTCTGACTTGTATTATGAGTCTGTGGTCTGTGAGAGAGTCCTGTAACTCTGTCTGCAAAATACAGCATATAATGACCAATGTTGGGCAATTAATTATATAGTTACTTCTTCAAAAAAGTAACTCAGTTTGGCAAACAACAGTTTTTTGCAGCTATTTTTTTTAAATGCAGCCAAGGTGTTTTTTAAATAAACATTTCAAACTATTTACAGAACAATCAGCTGTTCTGCATCAAATTTGATGCCACACAAATTATTTGTGTCACTCCAAAAACTTATTTCTGTCCACTATGAGATAAAGGAGAACAACAGCCTGATACCTGCAGGCCTGACAACAGGAGATGTATCACTCCTGTAACACCTGTAACACTCAGCAGCCGCCTCATTGTTCTGTCACACACAACAAAACTATTGACTACACTACACACTAACTACACAAGATTTGCGCTAAACGTCGCAAATCTCTCACATCTCAAAACACCGCCGTCACCCCTAAATCTTCCCCCCCGTTTCTTAACAACTTGCCATATCATTTTTTGATTGGTTGACATGGCACTTTTTTTTTGACCAATAGGAAAGGGTTGGGGTGTGGATAAATATTGATTCAGGAATACAGATATTTTGACATGACATAAATGTTGGCTGCACTCATTCAGTGAGGATTTGCTTCCTTTTTTTAAAACAAATATTTTCCCTTCCCTTTCATTTTTCTCTATGACTGATGACTTCCGGAAAAACCCCCCGATGTCTATGCTTTCACCACTCTTGGAAAAGTCTAAAAGGCAATAATGTGGATTTTTGGGCTCTGAGGAAGCATTTGTTTGTTTTGTTGTATTGTGGTTGGCATGTAGATTCAACTACATAAATGAAAACAAATTGTGTGCGCGTGTGTTATTGTTGTTGTTGTTTTTTTAATGATTGAAATCACTCACGACCACTCTTTAGTCTCGCTGCTCTGAAGCAAAATATGCAGAAACAAGGAGTGACACTCTCTTGACACTCTTTAACTATACAGCTGTGATCACAGATGACCCACTGGGTCACATTAAGGTCTGATCTGCTGTTCTCACTACTTGCTTTGTGTTTTGGTCCAAAGCCGAGCTCGGCTCTAAGCTGGTTTACATGTTTCATTCTTGCAGTTTCATCAGGTCCTGATTGTTGTTCCTCATTTGAGTTTTCCGACAAACACTTGAGATTCACACAAGTTTGTGTGTTGCAGGAGTTTCGCTCTGAATCCTGACCTCCTCTTTGTGCTTCTGTGACTTGTGGGTCCATAAATCAGTCACCATGGTGAACAACTGGATGATTGAAAGTCCCCCGTCTGACTTTCTGAGGTCAGCCGTCACTGTTAATGTTTATCTCATATTATGTCACATCTAAAATCCTGTGTAAATATGAATGAACGGTGATTAAATTAAACAGATAAAATGTATTTTTCTTTTTTCCAGTGTTCACCATCACTCTGCTCTGCAGCTGGTCTCCTTTTCCACAGTGCAGTGACACAGTGTTGAAGAGGTGAGTGTGTTAGAGGAAATGTTAATGTCAGGTTTAGTCTGTATACACTCAGAGGTCATTTGTAGCTGCTGCTGCTGCTGCTGCTGCTGCTGTGGTTGTAATGATGTAAACCCTGATTGGTTGGACAGTTTGAGTGACAGCATTTACTGAGGCAAAGCAGAACAGCTGCTGATCCTGAGCTACTCTTACAAATGGAAGATCAGTGAAGATCATATCCTCTATTGGACCTGACTGAACAGCCAGAGCCTGATATTCTCTACAGTCATGGCCAGAAGAAGCTCCAGTGCCAGAAATGAATCACAAAGCTGGTTTTTTTGTATATTTACACTGCAATAAAAAGTCTTTAAAGTGGTGATCTGTGTTGGGGTCCTTAATGCTGACTGAAAATAGTTTGTGACTTCTTAATGAAAAGTGCCTTAAAACAGATTAATTTAATTTACCTGGTTTTGGTGAACTTTGTGTAGATTGTCACACTTTTTTTAAAGCCAACAAACATCAGTCAACAAACATTTAGGTTTCTTTTTTTCAGTGTCAAAAAATAAGAAATCAGAATATAGCAATTTCTTAAAAAACTTTTCTTTGTTTGAAGTGTTAATTTGTTTATCTATTACTTAACATGGGGGAAACTGTTAAAGTGAAAATACACTATAAATTCAGAAACTGCCCCCCCCCTCCCGCAGAAAAATTAAAAATAAAATAAAATAAAATAAAAAAAATTCTAAGTTTTGACCAAAAATAATAAAAAAAGAATGTGCTGCTAACACCGTGATTTAATAGTGAGGAAGGGGAGTTATTCGGCATGAGATTAAAAAACACGTCAGCAGCTGAAAAATAACGCTCCCCGTTTAATCACTGAAATTATATTTTGTTCTGTCATCAGTTTATTAGTATGTGTTTTATACAAGACAGAGCTACAGTTATTAAAAATCATGCATTCTGCATGAACCTGTAGTTTTTACATCGAAAAGAAATTATTTACTCTCGATCTAGTGACTTAAAAAAACGAGTTTATCCTTGATGCTGTAGGGTGGGCCATTTATATGGGTACACCGTAATAACATGGGAGTGGTTGGTGATATTAAAGTCCTGTTTGTGGCACATTAGTATATGTGAGGGGGCAAACTCCTCAAGATGGGTGGTGACCATGGTGGCCATTTAGAAGTCGGCCATCTTGGATACAACTTTTGTTTTTTCAATAGGAAGAGGGCCATGTGACACATCAAACTGATTGGTAATGTCACAAGAAAAACAATGGTGTGCTTGGTTTCAACATAACTTTATTCTTTCATGAGATATTTACAAGGGTGTGTCCATATAAATGGCCCACCCTCTATAATAGGCCCTCATTAATAAACAGAGCCAGGAGGCCGATCTTAGTGCAACAGCACCTCTCGCTGGCCTGTACAAATCATTTCACTTGGCTCAACCTGAGGCCTTTCAGGCCATTAACTCCAAACAGTTCATTTGGCTATTTTAAATGTTTTTACGTAGTTTGTGCTGCAGTAGAAGTGGAAAGTGTATGCTGCAGTTTTTAATGTGTGTATCACACATGTCTAACATTCATTCATTAGCGGCCACTGCATTCATTTCATTGTTTAGGGAAATACCTTTAGTAATGAATGACACTGACAGAAAGGTTTTTTTATTTTCAATAGAAGAAGACAGATTTAAATAGCTCTGTTATTATCATTTTGACTTTCCGATCAATCTAAATGGTCAGATGATGGGACATATTTCAAATCCTGTAAGAATCAAGCGTTTCGTCAGTTTTCAACCAGTGAATCATTAAGTTGACATTGAACACTTTGGTAGATGTAAGCCGACTTTTGATGGATAATTAACATGACCCAACCCTACACCGCTACAAAGTTTGATCGGAATTCATTCAACACTTTTCGAGCCGTCGTGCTCACAGACAGAATGACACGGAAACGCTATCAATAACAAAAGGTCCTTTTGGGGGAGGTAACAACACCGTCACTCAAATTCATCCACGCGTTGATGGAGCGTTTGACTCTTTGTTTGCCAAATGATTTGATAAAAAGTACCGGGAGAGTCTGTAGGCGAGAATACAAAGAGAAGAATTATGCAGTGATTTGTGTCAAATAACAAATCAATAAATGCTGACGTAAAAGTTAGAAAATGTTTGTGTGGAGAGTGAAAGGCTTTGCTTCATTAGTAGATTCCGAGGAGTGAGTGGACTAACGTCTGCTTCCTTTTTAACAAACATAAATTTGTTTAAAAATATTAAAATTAATCCAAGAAGCACTGTGGCTGAAAAAGGGGTATTCATGTGTGGGCAATGGTAGAATCATACGTTTGACGTTCATAAAACGGATTCAATCTAATGGGGAAAGAAGGTGAACCTGGCTTCATATAATTTGTTTACTTTTTGTAATTTATTTGTCAAACCACGTGTTTCCATCTGTAAGGAGGAACTCTTAACCTAAGCCGAGGCCTCCGTGATGGAGGGTGTGCGTGTGTGTGTGGGGGGGGACCACCAAGTGTCCGTGAAAATGTGAACCCATACAGGAAGCCTGTGAGGACTGAAGGCACTAAAGAAGATCATGTATCGCCTCACTCAAGCAGTAGTAGAAGAAAACAGTTTATTTAATCACACAAAGCCGAATCAAGAGATTACAGAAATAAGATATCGGTGTTAAAATGCAGAATTATAATTATAAGCTGCACACATTAATAAGCTGCACACATTAATAAGCTGAAGCGCATTAATAAGTTAAATGTTGTCAAATTCTGATCCTGAAAGTCTTCAGACGTCTGCCCGGGACGTATTTGATGGATGGTGGCCATTCATCTGCAGAGGAGGAGGATGGCTCAGAGCCTCCGACGCCCCATCTACATCATGTCGTCCACCGCCGGATCCAAAGCGTCGGAGAAGATGTGACAAGTACGTGGAGCAGTGAGATTTCAGGAGCCATCCACACACAAGGCCGACCAAAAACACCACAGCTGTGATGCAGACAGCGGCCAGAGTTCCCAGTCCGCTTACTTCTGAAGTCGTCTGTGTCGGCTGCAGAGGATACAAGAGCAGAAATGCGATCAGATTCATGGAACTTTATATGAAGCTGTTTCAGGTTTGATTAACGCGCCTCTGTCTAAATACTCACAGACACCGATGTAGGGGGAGGAGTGCTGGTGGTCTGATCCGGGCTTCTCTCACTGACCTTCAGCCTCGCAGCAGCTGGTGTCCCCCTCTGTTCCCCTCTGCCTTCTTTTTGGATGTAACAGAAATAATCCCCCTGATCTTCCCTCCGAGCCCGCTGCAGGTTTAATGACAGGTCTCCGTGTGAGAGCCAATCAGCTGACAGAGACAGTCGACCATCAGCAGTCCAGTTACTTTTACCACCGCACGAGTCTCTCCTTAACACATCTTCCCCGTCTTTAACCCAGCGCACAGACCAGCAGGTGCCAGCTGTAGTTGGATAGTAGCAGGACAGGCTGCGCGCTTCTCCCTCTGTGACGGATGTTTCAGAGAACACGACAACCTCCACCTGGACAGCAGACACCTCCCGACCGCCGCACATGAACACATAAAGTCCGCTGTCCGTGTAAACTGCGCGGTTAAAGACGACAGAGGAGTTGGGACTGATGCGATCTCTAAAACTTTCCTCTGGTCTCCAAACTCCGTCTCGGTGCGCAGCGACATCCCGGGACTGAGGCTGTATTTGGCGAAGTGTCCCCTCTTCCTCACTCGCACAGTTTCCAGCAAGAATAAACGAGTCTCCTAACATCACTTTCACATATGATATACCCTCCTCACCCAAAACATTCACGAAGAAGAGCGCAGGTAATAGCAGCTGAAGGAGCTCCATGCCGAGCGTACTTATTCCCTGTCAGTAGCGGGTTCCTGCTCTCCAAGAGGCTAATTTTAGTTCAAGCAAAGTTTCCACTCGAAACTTCCGTCTACTCCTCGAAATTAAGTGCTTATTAAGTGCTTTTCTAAATCAGCTAGCCTTACCCTGACAACACATTGACCGTACCTCTGTGTGAGTCTCCAGCACAGTGTTGTTGCATTTACAGCACAATATTAAACTAGGAGTGGTCTAAAAGCAAAGCCTTTATTTAATTCATTATCTTTTATTTTGAAAACATTGAGCGGATGTTGAGCGATGTAACACGGTTTAAACGTCATTGAACCAGACAAGTCGCGTGCAGGCTCTGGTCACACCCCTTTCCTACTTCAGTTTGTTGCATTCATTTGCGACATTCTTCACAACTCCATCATTCCACTCCTTTCTCATGCATTTACACTTATACACGAAAATCATAATTTGATGCTTGATATAGCCATAATGTTTAAATCTATTCAATGATATTAAAGCAGACTATAATAATCAACCCTTATAGAGGTTAACGCACCATTTTTTTTAAAAAACAATTCACCTTCATGTTTAGTCATCAGATGAGAAAAAAAGGCCATGGCATATAACCCTAGCAGGGATATGAAACTCATCGTAAAGGCCCATGTACGGCCCACTTTGATCTCAAGTGAGCTGAACCAGCAAAATTCCCCTTTGTGTCAGTGTGAGCAGTACAGCTCCTGTAGTTTTACTACATGATGGAGGAATACTGCAGTAGTAATGAAAGAACATGTCTGTACTAATGTATAAACAATTAAAAAGTTATAGTAGTGATTACAATTACAAGAGAGTAACTCGTGTTATTTCACCCAAAAAGTCTTTTTATTTTAGGTTTCTTTTTTTTCAGTGTCAAAAAATAAGAAATCCGAATATAGCAAAATTTGAACTTTTCTATGTTTGAAGTGTTACTTTGTTTATCTATTACTTAATTATTTTTGGTGTAGTACGAATGTCAGTGGGGGAATTCTTTTATACATGGGGAAAACTGTTAAGTGAAAATACACCATAAATTCAGAAACTCATGTGCCCCCCTTAAAATAAAACAAAATAAAAAAAATTCTAAGTTTTGACCAAAGTTTTTATAAAAAAAGAATGTGCTGCTAACACCGTGATTTAATAGTGAGGAAGGGGAGTTATTCGGCATGAGATTAAAAAACACGTCAGCAGCTGAAAAATAACGCTCCCCGTTTAATCACTGAAATTATATTTTGTTCTGTCATCAGTTTATTAGTATGTGTTTTATACAAGGGGCTTGTTACAGCTTTGTTTGTTCCCTCTGCCAATTTATGTGAATATATATGCTGTAATATCGCTATATTATGTAGTGGCTAAGTAGGGGGCTGACTGTTTACTAAGTGCGTCAGTGTAAATAGGTCATCTCTTGTGTTGGAGTGCCCTCTTGTGGCGCCTTTTGGGTAGTGCCTTAGTAAATGTGAACACTGCAAGAAGTGGTATCAGACTGGTTTGTAGTGGAGGAATTTGTTGCCAGTTTCTTTAATCTTTAATCCGTATTCATGTTGTAATGTATACCCTGTTCTTAATCATAGAAACCACACCATATCACCCCTCCACATCCTCCTACTGTATGCCATACCTCCCTGTACCATCCATCTGACCGCCAATAAACTCCACCTGATAGAATCTAATCCCTGAATGTCAGCCTCTCCTTTGACCGAGGATAGTTACTATTGCAGCACCACCCAGCATTAAACTAACTTACATCATTCTGTACATTTACCATCGAAAAGAAATTATTTACTCTTGATCTAGTAACTTAAAAAAACGATTTTATCCTTAATGCTGAGTATAATAGGCCCTCATTAACAAACAGAGCCAGGAGGCCGATGTTAGTGCAACAGCACCTCTCGCTGGCCTGTACAAATCATTTCACTTGGCTCAACCCGAGGCCTTTCAGGCCATTAACTCCAAACAGTTCATTTGGCTATTTTAAATGTTTTTTGTGCTGCAGTAGAAGTGGAAAGTGTATGCTGCAGTTTTTAATGTGTGTATCGCACATGTCTAACATTCATTTCATTGTTTAGGGAAATACCTTTAGTAATGAATGACACTGACAGAAAGGTTTTTTTATTTTCAATAGAAGAAGACAGATTTAAATAGCTCTGTTATTATCATTTTGACTTTCCGATCAATCTAAATGGTCAGATGATGGGACATATTTCAAATCCTGTAAGAATCAAGCGTTTCGTCAGTTTTCAACCAGTGAATCATTAAGTTGACATTGAACACTTTGGTAGATGTAAGCCGACTTTTGATGTATAATTAACATGACCCAACCCTACACCGCTACAAAGTTTGATCGGAATTCATTCAACACTTTTCGAGCCGTCGTGCTCACAGACAGAATGACACGGAAACGCTATCAATAACAAAAGGTCCTTTTGGGGGAGGTAACAACACCGTCACTCAAATTCATCCACGCGTTGATGGAGCGTTTGACTCTTTGTTTGCCAAATGATTTGATAAAAAGTACCGGGAGAGTCTGTAGGCGAGAATACAAAGAGAAGAATTATGCAGTGATTTGTGTCAAATAACAAATCAATAAATGCTGACGTAAAAGTTAGAAAATGTTTGTGTGGAGAGTGAAAGGCTTTGCTTCATTAGTAGATTCCGAGGAGTGAGTGGACTAACGTCTGCTTCCTTTTTAACAAACATAAATTTGTTTAAAAATATTAAAATTAATCCAAGAAGCACTGTGGCTGAAAAAGGGGTATTCATGTGTGGGCAATGGTAGAATCATACGTTTGACGTTCATAAAACGGATTCAATCTAATGGGGAAAGAAGGTGAACCTGGCTTCATATAATTTGTTTACTTTTTGTAATTTATTTGTCAAACCACGTGTTTCCATCTGTAAGGAGGAACTCTTAACCTAAGCCGAGGCCTCCGTGATGGAGGGTGTGTGTGTGTGTGGGGGGGGGGGGGGGGGGGGGGACCACCAAGTGTCCGTGAAAATGTGAACCCATACAGGAAGCCTGTGAGGACTGAAGGCACTAAAGAAGATCATGTATCGCCTCACTCAAGCAGTAGTAGAAGAAAACAGTTTATTTAATCACACAAAGCCGAATCAAGAGATTACAGAAATAAGATATCGGTGTTAAAATGCAGAATTATAATTATAAGCTGCACACATTAATAAGCTGCACACATTAATAAGCTGAAGCGCATTAATAAGTTAAATGTTGTCAAATTCTGATCCTGAAAGTCTTCAGACGTCTGCCTGGGGCATATTTGATGGATGGTGGCCATTCATCTGCAGAGGAGGAGGATGGCTCAGAGCCTCCGACGCCCCATCTACATCATGTCGTCCACCGCCGGATCCAAAGCGTCGGAGAAGATGTGACAAGTACGTGGAGCAGTGAGATTTCAGGAGCCATCCACACACAAGGCCGACCAAAAACACCACAGCTGTGATGCAGACAGTGGCCAGAGTTCCCAGTCCGCTTACTTCTGAAGTCGTCTGTGTCGGCTGCAGAGGATACAAGAGCAGAAATGCGATCAGATTCATGGAACTTTATATGAAGCTGTTTCAGGTTTGATTAACGCGCCTCTGTCTAAATACTCACAGACACCGATGTAGGGGGAGGAGTGCTGGTGGTCTGATCCGGGCTTCTCTCACTGACCTTCAGCCTCGCAGCAGCTGGTGTCCCCCTCTGTTCCCCTCTGCCTTCTTTTTGGATGTAACAGAAATAATCCCCCTGATCTTCCCTCCGAGCCCGCTGCAGGTTTAATGACAGGTCTCCGTGTGAGAGCCAATCAGCTGACAGAGACAGTCGACCATCAGCAGTCCAGTTACTTTTACCACCGCACGAGTCTCTCCTTAACACATCTTCCCCGTCTTTAACCCAGCGCACAGACCAGCAGGTGCCAGCTGTAGTTGGATAGTAGCAGGACAGGCTGCGCGCTTCTCCCTCTGTGACGGATGTTTCAGAGAACACGACAACCTCCACCTGGACAGCAGACACCTCCCGACCGCCGCACATGAACACATAAAGTCCGCTGTCCGTGTAAACTGCGCGGTTAAAGACGACAGAGGAGTTGGGACTGATGCGATCTCTAAAACTTTCCTCTGGTCTCCAAACTCCGTCTCGGTGCGCAGCGACATCCCGGGACTGAGGCTGTATTTGGCGAAGTGTCCCCTCTTCCTCACTCGCACAGTTTCCAGCAAGAATAAACGAGTCTCCTAACATCACTTTCACATATGATATACCCTCCTCACCCAAAACATTCACGAAGAAGAGCGCAGGTAATAGCAGCTGAAGGAGCTCCATGCCGAGCGTACTTATTCCCTGTCAGTAGCGGGTTCCTGCTCTCCAAGAGGCTAATTTTAGTTCAAGCAAAGTTTCCACTCGAAACTTCCGTCTACTCCTCGAAATTAAGTGCTTATTAAGTGCTTTTCTAAATCAGCTAGCCTTACCCTGACAACACATTGACCGTACCTCTGTGTGAGTCTCCAGCACAGTGTTGTTGCATTTACAGCACAATATTAAACTAGGAGTGGTCTAAAAGCAAAGCCTTTATTTAATTCATTATCTTTTATTTTGAAAACATTGAGCGGATGTTGAGCGATGTAACACGGTTTAAACGTCATTGAACCAGACAAGTAAATAAGAAATGAGAATATAGCAAAATTTGAACTTTTCTATGTTTGAAGTGTTACTTTGTTTATCTATTACTTAATTATTTTTGGTGTAGTACGAATGTCAGTGGGGGAATTCTTTTATACATGGGGAAAACTGTTAAGTGAAAATACACTATAAATTCAGAAACTCATGTGCCCCCCCCCACAAAAAAAAAAAAAACTTAAAATAAAACAAAATAAAAAAAATTCTAAGTTTTGACCAAAGTTTTTATAAAAAAAGAATGTGCTGCTAACACCGTGATTTAATAGTGAGGAAGGGGAGTTATTCGGCATGAGATTAAAAAACACGTCAGCAGCTGAAAAATAACGCTCCCCGTTTAATCACTGAAATTATATTTTGTTCTGTCATCAGTTTATTAGTATGTGTTTTATACAAGGGGCTTGTTACAGCTTTGTTTGTTCCCTCTGCCAATTTATGTGAATTTATATGCTGTAATATCGCTATATTACGTAGTGGCTAAGTAGGGGGCTGACTGTTTACTAAGTGCATCAGTGTAAATAGGTCATCTCTTGTGTTGGAGTGCCCTCTTGTGGCGCCTTTTGGGTAGTGCCTTAGTAAATGTGAACACTGCGAGAAGTGGTATCAGACTGGTTTGTAGTGGAGGAATTTGTTGCCAGTTTCTTTAATCTTTATTCCGTATTCATGTTGTAATGTATACCCTGTTCTTAATCATAGAAACCACACCATATCACCCCTCCACATCCTCCTACTGTATGCCATACCTCCCTGTACCATCCATCTGACCGCCAATAATCTCCACCTGATAGAATCTAATCCCTGAATGTCAGCCTCTCCTTTGACCGAGGATAGTTACTATTGCAGCACCACCCAGCATTAAACTAACGTACATCATTCTGTACATTTACCATCGAAAAGAAATTATTTACTCTTGATCTAGTAACTTAAAAAAACGATTTTATCCTTAATGCTGAGTATAATAGGCCCTCATTAATAAACAGAGCCAGGAGGCCGATCTTAGTGCAACAGCACCTCTCGCTGGCCCGTACAAATCATTTCACTTGGCTCAACCCGAGGCTTTTCAGGCCATTAACTCCAAACAGTTCATTTGGCTATTTTAAATGTTTTTTGTGCTGCAGTAGAAGTGGAAAGTGTATGCTGCAGTTTTTAATGTGTGTATCACACATGTCTAACATTCATTTCATTGTTTAGGGAAATACCTTTAGTAATGAATGACACTGACAGAAAGGTTTTTTTATTTTCAAAAGAAGAAGACAGATTTAAATAGCTCTATTATTTTCATTTTGACTTTCCGATCAATCTGAATGGTCAGATGGGACAAGCTCCGCCTACACAAGTCGTGTGTCGGCAGCCACCTCCCTGCCAACGTCAGCGAGTATGGTTGACTGCATTCTTTTTACATACTCTTATAAAGGTTAACACATCATTTTTAATATAAAAAAATCCTTAGACGGTTTCGTATCTCACAAACATTTGAGCTACTGCCTTTGAGTTTGATTTGTTCTATGAACCGTGTGTTTGCCCACATATGTGAAAATTGGATTATTTATAATGTAGCTGCTGGGATCTGTTAGGAGTTATGTAGAGTATTTTCTTTAACTCTTTACACATCAGCACAAATATCAGTATTGTAAATTTCCCTCATATGATTTTAAGATAACCTTTATTAGTCCCACAGGTGGGAAATTTGTTTTGTTACAGGAGAAAGTGGACAGTGCAAAGTCAAAAAGAGTATTGCACTTAGTGTTATTGCACATATGTGGATGTGTGTTTGGTCAGCTGGGAAGTCTTTGTTGTAGAGTCTGACAGCAGTGGGGAGGAAAGACCTGCAAAATCTCTCCATCCTGCATCGTGGGTAGTGGTGCAATGGATCAAAAATGTCACGGTTTGGATCGGATCACGGTTTTAAAGTCACGGATCGGATCACTTTTCGGATCAGCAAAAATAGAAAAAAAGGACAAAAATTCGACTCGCCGTTTACTTATTTAAGTATTTTTTGTCTATTAAAAAAACATTCAACTGAAGACTCATTCCACGCACCTCTATAAAAACAAATTAAGGTGCAATATGGACATTATGGACCATGCTGGGCAGCCTCTGCATCATCTGCACACGGCCATAAACAGCCAGTGGAGTCTGTTCAGTGACAGGTTGCTTCTCCCAAAGTCAAGGACCTGCAGACTTAAAAAGTCCTTTGTCCCACACGCCATCAAACTGTTTAACTCCTTGCTGGAGGGGAAACGGGGACAGAGGAGGGGGGAACAAGTAGCTGTAGTGCCTTTTCACTGTGCAATCCAGCAGTGTAATAGACTCACAATACTTGAAATGTGCCGTTCCTTTGTATTCTTATTCTCATTTATTCTATTTATCCCTTTTGTATTCTCTGTGTTTATATATGTGTATATATGGTATATTTCTGCTCACATTCTGCAACTTATGTGGGTGCTGTGCTACTGGAAACTGAATTTCAGTTTGAACCCACCCGTGGGATAAATAAAGTTTCATCTAATCTAATGTAATCTATAGGGCAGTGCAGGGCTTTGTATCTACCACTCCACCGTGATATGACGAGCGGTCACGGTCACGTGGCTTTCCGTTGCCCTGGAGCTCCACCCATTTGTAGTTTGAGCAACAGAAGATGCCTGGGACAGTTCAGCCATAACTTTAAACTTGTCACTGAAGTGGAGGCGCAACTAGATATCATAGCGTGGCTCAAGCACGTTCATCACAGTTTTGCACAACGGAATACGGCCTCCCGTCTGCAGCTAAACACCCCATTAGCTTTAGTAATAGCTTTAGCCCGGTCGGACTGGGCAGCAAAGGGCTGCTTAAATGCAAACTCCTCTGCTCCGCTACTTGGACCGCTAGCGCTGACCATAACTACCGCTTGACAGACTGACCACGCGCACCATACTCATACTTTTTTTTTCTTTTTCGAATCTTCGGATCACGTGCGTACCGAACCGTGGAGTGGGATCGGTTCGGATTTCCGATCAACCGTGATCCGTTACACCACTAATCGTGGGTGCCGCAGCCTTCCCCTAAAGGAGCTGCTCAGTGCTGTCAGAGTCTCCTGCATGGGGTGGGAGATGTTGTCCAGCCGGGATGACAGATTAGCCAGAGGGCCTACACTGTTAACCTTTGCTGTATTTTTCACAGTAAAATACCACAAAATGCCCAGTAACTTACTTGAAAACATTTCTACAGTTAATTACTGTAATTTGCTATGCATTATGGGTATATTAAGGTTATTTACAGTAACTTACTGTATTTTTTAAAATTGCGGTAGTAGTTATACCTACCGTTAACACATTAGCAGTAGTGCTACTGTATTATGTGATTTGAATGGTTCATCATACTGTTTGTGTATTTTTACTCTTTCAGTGGTTGGTTGCAATAGTGCATTACATTTTAACTCTTTCACTGCTAACCATTTCCAGATTTTCCTCCAACCTATGCCATTTGTCAGTATGATACCAGTGAAAGTATTATGGTTTTGACTTTTTAGGGGACTTGCCTGTGTGTAAGGTCTCCTTGTAGGGAAATTTTATAAAGCAAGGTTCTCCAAATCTCTCCCAAAATTCTGTGTTTTCTTAATTGACTTCCATTCCTATGTAAAGACTATAAGGTTAAGTACAAATAAAAAAAAGCAGAATTCACATTGTTGCATCTCCATCACTTATCTCTGATTAACCCTGAACAAGATTCACACTTCCTTTTGTTAATTTTTTTACTTGCCACTATTCTGTTGTTGGATTTCACTTAGGCTGTTGCTGCTGTCTGTTTTTGTGTAATTTTGTACTTGTGACAAGTAGTGAATAAAGTTATTTAAAAAAGACGCAGAAAGGCGAACTTCAGTCAGTGGAGAATATTGTAATAATTTGGCGGAGGCTTCTCAGTGGAGCAGTAACTGAATTGCTCATTTACTGAACGTGCAACATGTACAGAACTCTTCTGGGAACTAGTCAACCCAACTTAGTGAAACACACACTGAATGCATGCTGGCCCCGCCCACCCACCTACCTACCTACCTCTACCAACCACCACTCCATATCCTGACTGACATGACCTGTGATCCAGTGATTGACAGGAGAGGAAAGACAGGCCAACTTTGTTAGCTCTTCGTTAGGATATGCTCGAGAGGACAAAAGATTTTGCACCTCGTTATTGTTGGACCTCTGTGTGGAAACTGCAAACAGGACGCCATAAGGTAATGCAAAGGACTCTCCTACCTAACATACTCGTTTATTAATTTTTAAGAGCATATATATTTTTTGTGTGTGTTTGGTAGGGAGGGGGGGCTTAAACTCAGTGTTAGCTTGGTCGAAATAGCACATTAGCTGAATTATTCTGGAAAAAATAGGTTGTGTGTGTTTTTTTCTTTTCTTATTTAAATATATATTTAGATATATATTTTCCACGGGGAGGGGCGAGGAACACAGGCGCAACACAGTCTTTGTCTTTTTCCCGCCGAGTGTGGTGCATTGTCCTCCTGCGCTTCTGTTCTATGACTATTGAGAAGCTAGCTAGCTAACAGTGGCACATTTAGCTTCAGCTCTTTGAAAGACAAGACAAAGCAGCAGGTAAAAATACACATTTAATGAGAATAAAGAAAGACAACTTTTTTTTTTTTAAATTTAGAGACTGCTAAAACAATCTTATCCAGTTTTGAGCTTGCTCATGTAGGTTAGCCTGCTTTATTTAATTTTGTGTGAGCTGCAGTACACAACATTAAAAAGTTAATATAACATTAGGTTGGTGGCGCGAGGAACTCCAACCTAAGTTTAATATTTATTATTTTATAAGTGGGAAGGGGAGCATGTTTTTTTTTCCTTTAATACAATGTCTTCCAGGGTCTTTTTCATAGGAAAACCATGTAACGTCTGTGTTAGGTTGGTCAAAAGAGCAATTAGTTGAATTATTCTGGAAAAGATGGGTTGTGTGTTTTTTTTTTTCTTTTATTTACTTATGTAAATGTATTTTTCAAGGGTTAAATAAATGCAACATTAAATTAACAATTGTCTCTCTGTCTTTTCCCACCCAGTGTGGTGCATTGCTGTCCTCCTGCCCTTGCTGGCCGCGCTGACAGTGTGATGTAGCCTCAGTTCTTTGAGAGACAAGACAAAACAGCAGGTAAAAAGACATATTTAGTGAGAATAAAGGTAGACAACATTTTTTTGGAAATTTAAAGACTGCTAAAACAATCTAACCCAGTTTTGAAGTTTCTCATGCAGGTTAGCCTGCTCTAATCTCAACTGTGGTTTATTGTTTCATAGGTTCCATTTAAAAAGCAAGACAGTGTAGTGGTCTGTAAATTAGTCGCAGTTAGTGGCAGTGCCATTGTTAAGGGGTTTAACGTCAGCTTGACAGACCCTCCAAAATTTTTCCTCCAGTGTTTCAGGGTCTGCATGGTTTAAGTTAATAACATTGATCTATAGATAGTTTTTCTTTTAACTTTTTCACATTTTTTGATACAACCCAAGCAATGTAGATCCCTTCTTTAATAATAGAACAAACAGATAATATATTGAGATGTTTTTCAGTCACTGTTGTGTTATTGCCATGCTCTTTGCAAAGTAAAAGTTAAGTCAAATTCACACACATGCAGCCATGTACAGGTGTAGATTTTGTGGTGTTTGTAGTTCAGAATTAAGACAATTTTGTTATCATATGAAGAAACATCAGCACACAGCTAATTAACAGGGGTTTGTCTGTTTTATATTGTATAAAAATAGAATACACACAGTTTGCTGCTGTTTCTCTTATTATTTATTATACACAATGACCAACAGGAAAAAACAGCCTAACATTTCAGCACAGCCCAAAATGCCAAAACATTAGGCAGTTTTTTCCTGTAATTGATCATAATTTTCATTACATAATAAATAATAAGAGAAATAGCAGCAAACCTTGTGGATTCTATTTTTGTACAGTGTGAGGCCTGCTATCCAGCATTCTTGTGGAAACCTTATTTGTAAGGGTGAGCACATTGTCTTATTGGACTCTTGTCTGTTTTTAGGGAATAATTTCATGTCTGCAAGCCGCTGGATGATCAGTTTGGAGGGCAAGGTATTGAGCCTGAGCAGATACATGACTTTGGCAGCACCCTTGCTGTCTTCTTTGCGTCATACTACGTTTTCAACCTTGAGTATCAGGAGTCAGCGTCCATCACACTGGAGATGATACAGAGGTAAATACTTTAAACCATTAAAGCTTACACCATTTAAGAATGAAATATATGTGATAGCTTGACTACAGTTGCAGAAACATATTGGAGATTGCTGTAATGTATGTTTTAATTTTGAAATTAAAGCAGACTTTTTTCCGTTAAAAGGTTCTTTGTGAGGATCAATCCAGACATGGGAACAAAATGCCCTGCAAAACTTGGTACAAGCCGCAAGACAGGTCGTGTCGTAAAGAGGAAGGTTACAAGCATCAGCCCTCGGATCACCACCTTCCTCCAGCGGCTCTCTGGAGGACTTCCAACTAGGTAAGAATACAGAGATGATAATATCATCATCATCATCATCATCGTTTATTTATATAGCACTTTAAAAACACACAAGGCTGACCAAAGTGCTGAACAATAGAAACATAATAGATACCATAAGAATAATAAATACGATAAAAATAATAAACATAATAAACATAGCAAAAACAATAAAATATAAGTAAATACAAGTCAGTCAACCACTGAGTCAAAAGCCAGTGAATAAAAATGCGTTTTCAATCTGGATTTAAAAACCAGCACTGATGTCGATTGCCTAATGTGAAGAGGAAGGTTATTCCAAAGCTTAGGAGCCACAATAGAGAACGCTCGGTCGCCTCTCAGTTTCAGCCGTGATTTGGGGACTGAGAGCAACAGCTGCTCAGCTGACCGGAGCGAACGAGTGGGGACATAGGGCTTCAGCAAATCAAACATATATGCAGGTGCCAGACCATTTAAAGATTTAAAAACCAATAAAAGAACTTTAAAATGAATCCTAAATTCAATTGGAAGCCAGTGCAGGGAGGCCAGAACTGGAGTAATGTGCTCAAATTTCCTTTTACCAGATAAAAACCGTGCCGCAGCATTCTGTACTAATTGCAGGCGTGTCAGAGTGCCCAGTCCAACCCCAATTAAAAGGGAGTTACAATGATCCAAGCGTGAGGTTATAAAAACGTGGATAACAGTCTCCAAGTCACGCCTTGAAAGGAAAGGTTTAACCTTCGACAGACGCCTGAGGTGATAGAATGACGATTTCACCACCCCATTCACGTGGCCATCAAAGGTAAGAGCAGAGTCGATTTTTAACCCAAGATTGGTAATCGAGCTCTTCAGGTGAGGGGTCAGAGCAGCAAGGTCAACATCAGGGATATCAGGAACGATTCGGGCCAAACACAATTGCTTCCGTTTTACGTTCATTAAAATTTAAAAAGTTTTGAGCCATCCATGACTTAACATCACTAAGGCAATCAAGCAGGAGTCTAATTGAGGAGCTATCAGAATGACTGAAAGGAAAATAGAGCTGGCAATCATCAGCATATAGATGAAATGAAACATTGTGTTTACGAAAGATCGCACCCAGTGGCAGGAGATACAATGAAAACAGTAATGGCCCAAGAATAGATCCCTGTGGTACACCCCATGACAGAGGGGCCACAGAAGACGATGATGAGCCCAACTTAACACAGAAGCTCCTGTTTGAGAGATATGATTTTATCCACAGGAGTGCCAAGCCAGAAATGCCCACACAATGCTGTAATCGAGAGATCAGCAGGTTGTGATCCACTGTATCAAATGCAGCAGTCATATCTAGTAGTATAAGCACTACGTGTTTACCACAGTCTGTCGCTACCAGAATATCATTCATAACCTTTATGAGAGCTGTCTCTGTGCTATGAAGCGGCCTAAAGCCGGACTGGAAAACTTCAAAGATTTGAAAGTTGTTTAGATAATCCATCAGCTGAGTGTGAACAACCTTTTCCAAGATCTTACTCAGAAAAGGAAGTTTAGAGATGGGTCTAAAATTTGACATTACTGAAATATCTGAGCCTGGTTTCTTAAGTAAGGGATGAATAACTGCATGCTTAAACTCACTTGGTACTTGACCTGACAAGAGGCTGGTATTGATTATGTTCAGAATATGTGGTCCAACAGTAGGAAACACCTCTTTCAGAAAACGGGGATGAACAACATCATTCGGAGAACCACACGGTTTAGCAGTTAACACAAGCTTCTCTAGTTCAGGTAGAACAACCGGTTGGAAAGCAATAAGCAAACTTAAACAGGGAACATGCACAGCCGGGTCAACAGAAGCTACAGTGGAGGGTCTCAAACTAGCAACCTTATCCACAAAGAAATTGAGAAACCTATTACACATAACCTCAGAAGATTGCAAAAGAACATGATCCTCTGCATTCAGTACAGAATTAATGGTATTATACAGAACACGAGGGTTCTGTGAATTAGCAGCAATAAGTTGTGAAAAATAGGAGTTTTTGGCGGTCTTTACTGCCCTCTGGTAAGCTTTCCAGCTCGTCTTAAGAGCTTCCAAAGAGACGTACAGCCTGTCCTTTTTCCATCGTCTTTCACATCTCCTACATTCTCTTCTAATGGCTCGAGTAAAATCGGTTAGCCAAGGGCTGGCCTTGGGTTTACACTGCCTGAGTCTTAGAGGTGCAACAACATCAAGGGCAGATTTACAGAGTCCAGATGAGAGAGTAATCCATCTACGGAGGACGACTCAGAGGGACTGGACACAAGTTGTTCAAATAGTGTTGAAAAATCTTCAGCAGTATCTGAGCCGAAGGCACGATAGCATTGCGTCGGTGCAGCCCGTTTAACAACAGGACTAAGAGGAACAACGTCAAATAAAATGGGCATATGATCAGAGAATACAGCATCCTCCACATGTAAGTTACAGACAGATAACCCATATGACAACACCAAATCCAATGTGTGACCACGTTCTTGAGTGGCACATTTAACAGATTGAACAAGATTAAAAGAGTTCACCAGGTCCATGAAGTCCTTAGCCAGGGGCTTCCCTGGGCAACATACGTGTATATTAAAATCACCGAGTAGCAGGACCTGGTCATACCGGGATGCACAGTCAGCGAGAAACTCCGAAAACTCAGATAAAAACTCCTTTTTATATTTAGGAGGCCGATAAACTATTGCACACACAGCAATGAAGGCGAGTGGCCCAGTTCACACAGGCAAAGTTCAAAACTGGTGTGGCGTGTCCATGAGGATAGTATCTCAATATCTTTTACATAGCTGATAATTATATACTGTACATACTGTACACACATCCATACAACAGTATGAATGATCTCAGACAGATGTGAACAAGTGAATAACCTGAGCAAACATGAATATTGATGATGTGTCTTTGACAGGTGGTGATGAAGACTACGCTGAACCCGACCATCCTGGTAACGGAAATCTAAATCCCATGTCACATTCTGTTTCCTGGGACCCACTGATAATTATTACATTTTGTAAATGATTTTTGTTTTACAAGTGTAATAGTTTATTTAATGTTCATGCTCGTGGGTTTGTCCTGTTTTTAGTGGAATGAAAAACTGTTTTCCTTAAAAAAATCAGACACAGAAAGGTGAAGGACTGTGTAGTTTTCATGTACGTTTCTATTTATTTTGGTTATTGACATTGTTTTTATTCAGTCGAAAAATGTTTTTCTTGTTAAAAAAAATTATCAACAATAAATGTTGGTTTAATTCACTATTCTGAGACTACTTTATTGAATTATATTGTTTTTTGTAAATGTTCTTATATTGAATATGAATGTTAATATTATTTTATATGCTGTAAAACACAATTACAGTCTAAACAAATTATACTGTACACAATTACAGTGTTATACCATAAACCACATTTGCAGTACAGTGATACTATAAAACTAAATCACGGTAAGTCTTTCTAACTGTAAACCACGTTTACAGTAAAGCTGCATTACCACAAACAACATTTACAGTAAAGCTGTTATACTGTAATATATGTTTACAGTAAAGTGGTTGAACTGTAAAACATCACAACAGTAAAGATACTGTAGATCAGTAATTACAGTAACTTACTGGCAATAGTGTTGCCAGTAAGTTGCTGTAAAAATACAATAAAATGTCTAACAATGTAGAACAGAGCTGGCCCTCTGGATCAGCCTGTTCAGTCTCTTCCTGTCCCCGGCAGGGATGCTGCCACTCCTGCAGACCACATTGTAAAAGATGGCTGAGGCCACCACAGAGTCATAGAAGATCTTCAGGAGGTTGCGGTTGCATCCACACCTGAGGGAGCAGCTTCACCACCAGTTGAGTCTAAATAAAGAGACACTCAGCTGTTGTGTGCAGATTTGAAAATAAATACTGAATTTATTAAAAAAAAAAAAAGATATAAAAAATAGGAGCCTGGAGCCTTACCCCAGCTGTCTTAGGGTAAGAGGCAGGATACACCCTGCACAGGTCGCCAGTCTGTCACAGGGCTAACACATGGAGACAAACCAATCACACTGACACCTATGGGCAATTTAGAATCCCATATTAACCTAACCCACTAACATGTCCTTGGAACCCACACAAACACAGGGAAAACAGCCAAACTCCACACAGAAAGACCCCTGACCTGATGGTGGAATTGGACTCAGGACAATATATTAGTTTTAACTATACAGGGTGGGCCATTTATGTGGATACACCGTAATAACATGGGAGTGGTTGGTGATATTAAAGTCCTGTTTGTGGCACATTAGTATATGTGAGGGGGCAAACTCCTCAAGATGGGTGGTGACCATGGTGACCATTTAGAAGTCGGCCATCTTGGATACAACTTTTGTTTTTTCAATAGGAAGAGGGCCATGTGACACATCAAACTTATTGGTAATGTCACAAGAAAAACAATGGTGTGCTTGGTTTCAACGTAACTTTATTCTTTCATGAGTTATTTACAAGTTTCTGACCACTTATAAAATGTGTTCAATGTGCTGCCCATTGTGTTGGATTGTCAACCCTCTTCTCCCACTCTTCACACACTGATAGCAACACCGCAGGAGAAATGCCAGCACAGGCATCCAGTATCCGTAGTTTCAGGTGCTGCACATCTCGTATCTTCACACCATAGACAATTGCCTTCAGATGACCCCAAAGATAAAAGTCTAAGGGGGTCAGATCGGGAGACCTTCGGGGCCATTCAACTGGCCCACGACGACCAATCCACTTTCCAGGAAACTGCAGCTCTCCTCTCTGTCAGTGTGAAAAACTACAGCAAAATTCTATCCTTACTGTGGTGTTTTTTCATCAGCCACATACAATAACAGGAAAAAATGACTTCCTGCCAAAGACTTTTCCCCCCTCTGACAAGCAGCAGGATCAGCCGATGTACTTTCAGTCATGCTTTTGTTGTTTTGTGGAAACACTGATGACTTACTTTACCAAAGAACTAATTTTTTGTGGTAGTACTTCTGTCTCTGTAACAGCACAGTTCAGCACAAATGCACACCAACAAACAAAACTTAATAAAACACATAAAAATCAATCACAGTATGCTCCTATTTAATAATCTGACAGTCAGAAATATATATGCTCCTCCTGGTTTCTCTCATATGATGACGATTCCAGTGGGTCCTTGTAGCCCAGTGACTGTAAGATATTTTATACAGTCACTGTTGAGCCACTCCACACACACATCAAGTTCAAAGGTCACAGAAGTGGCACACCTGCTATGTCTTTGTTTAAAATTAGAGTTAATGCCAATAGGTTTGGGGTAAATACATTGATGGTAGGCAAAGCACTTTATATGACAGGGTAAAGACCTACAACAACTTTAAGGTAAGCTAATGGCTCAGTCACACTGGCTTTGACAGTTTATCAGCATTCATTGCTGTATCATCAGAAACAGATTGCAAACTGATCCCAGTCAATCACAACATTAACGTCCATCAGCACAGCGTTTCCCACTGAGAGCTGTGGACTGGCTGCACCTTGCTGACAGGCTGAGTGACACTTGGAGAGATGTGGACTGACCTCGGTCTCAGAAGCTCAATTCTGCACGAGTGCACTGAGCCTCAGCAGGCAGACAGACTCCCTGACATTTATTAACTGTACTTACTGCACAGGAGCAGAGAGATCCAAGATGAGTCAGTCTCTGTGTTGTGACTTTATGAGATTTCCAAATCATTGCATTTACATTTTAAAGCACAGCGTTTGTAAAACTGTAATTTAGATTAATTTAATTTTAGCTCATTGTTCTCCTGCTGGGCCCCATCTGTTGGTTCATGCTCGCTGCTCTGAGACTGTGTGGCTTGTGAAAGCAACGATATATTCTCAGCACAAAGCAGAGCGCGTTTCTTAACAGCAGTGTAAACCACAGCGATTTATTTCCCCTCAGGAGTGGAAATCAAAGTGATTCAAGTCATGATATTAAATGAAGGCTGCTGTGGAGCTAATTTGGAGCGAACTGCTTTATGTTTAAATTAACAGGTTGATTCTCTTCAGTATTACTGGTCAACAACTGCACATGATCCAAGCTGTAACTGTTTGTGTGAGAAATCAGTTACAAAACTAAAGCAGCTCATGTTACATGTGCTAATGTGTTGTTGGCTGAGGCTCAGGAGGTTACAGAGCAGATCACTGTCTAGTGAAAGTGTTGTGTAAAAAAACACCAGTCTGTTGTCCTTTTACTGTCTGATATGTTGTACAGGGTGAATCAGAAAGAAAAATTAGAGCAGGCTCAGCACAGGTCAGCTGATCACATGGTCCAAATTAAAGTCCTCCTGGAACTCAGGGCACTGGATCCAGCTCTAACTCCAGATGATGATGATGATGATGATGATGACGACGGTCAAACTCTTGGTTAATATGAAGACTGTCAGGAGCCTCGTTAAGACTCATCATAACTCTGCTGCTCCCTCTCTGCAGGTGCTGTATTCAGCTGAGACGATGATGCTGTTCATCTTCATCTTCAGCTGTGTGGGTGGAGCAGCAGCAGAGGTGGAGGCTGAGGATGGTGTGGATGATCAGGTGTGTTTGGCTGCTGAGAAACAGACGTGTGTTTCATTGGTGTAGTTTTCACAGCATCAGGTCCTGTTTGTGTTTCACTCTGTAAACCATCAAACTCTTTACATTCACATGTTTGTTTGCTGCAGGAGCTTCTCTCTGAGTCCTGACCTCCTCCATGTGCTTCAGTGACTTCTGCCTCCATAATTTGGTCACCATGGCGACCAGCTGGATGGTTGGAGTCCCTCCTCTCACTTTCTGAGGTCAGTGGTTACTGTTAGGGTTCAGAGTTTCACAGCGAGGAGTGAGGCAGAGGAATCATTTGAGATAGTGTGTCTAAATTTGTGTATTCAAAACTGGTTCATTTTGAGCTGTGAGCACACTTTTAGCCAAGTGCAGTGATCTGATTGGTCAGATCTGTTTATTTGTACAGGAAAATCATGAAAATCAAACTTTTATAGGAAAAGGTAAATGCCTCAAAGTTGTGCTGTGACATCAGGCGATGTGTGAAAAATATTTTTAACACATGAGAATTTGACGCAAATTTTGCACGTCTGGTGTGTGAAAGCCTTTAAGCTGCTGTGAGCCAGACTTTGTTACCAGACTATCACTGCTGGGCCTCACTGACGTTCTAGAGAACAACGTGATGTAAGATCTTGAAATTGATATCACAGGCCACGACCTTAAAGTCAAGGTCAGAGGTGAAGTTTTCTAAAAGCTTGTGAACTCAGTTTGATGTGTCTCAGTAGAGCTTCCACAAATAACAGACTATGAAGTAAAATCACTGTTCAGTCATGCGTGCAGGTAAGAATAGACTGTGACTGAGAGCGTTCATGCATTTAAGGTGGAATAGATTGTGTTGGCTCTGGTAATTCAGCTGTTTCAGGGCTGATCAGCTGTTCTACAACTTTTACCTCAGGGGATTTGTGCCACCTACAGATTCTCCTGTACCTGCCAGCACACTGACACTTTGACTATCACAGGCCTGTGTGTGCACATGTGGACGCTCTGTGTAACAATGATATTCATTTTAGCACTACTTACTACTGACATGCAAGAGAGGAAGACCAGGTTTCATTTCTGTGCTTATATCTTACTAAATGCAGGGTAATGACTAATAAATGTGTTGAATTTAATGTAGTGGACTGTCAGAGTGTGTCTGCTGATAATCTGAGCCAATAGAAGCACATCCTGTAGATAAGCAGCTCTAAGATTTACTGTCTCTGCTGCTCTGAACGAGTCCTCTGAGCTTCAGCCGCAGACACAAACTCAGATTTATCCAGTCAGATTCATCTTCAGGACCTGAGGGAGCAAAGCAGACACAAACTGCAGGATATTTTATTTATTGGTCTGTCAGCACCTAATCAAGCCTCTCTGACCACATATTGTTGAATTGCTGTCTGATTGTGTGAGGCTGTAGCTCCATCTGTCTAATGTTGGTGTAGAGATCATCCTTTCATCAGCTGCTGTGACAAAACCTTAAATCTCAGATAGAGATAACAGGTGTCACACAGTAACTGTGAGATGAGCTGTATCTGCTGATGGGAGGCTGAGGTGGAGGTGGCTGTGATAAAGGTGCTTAGATTTGCACTGGGAATGACAGCTGTCAGGTATAAGAGTAGTTATATCTGATGGACTGGTTAGTTTGGACTGTAGAGGATTATATTCATTTGATATTGAGCTGAGAGTGGTGGGAGGATTGTTGTTGTAGGTGTGACAGAGCAGAAGCGAGTGATTGAAGGAGAATAATTAGTTGATTAAGATGAAATTAAATGTCTTTAGATGTCTGTGAAATACTCAGCTTCGTGGCTGGTGTTGATGTGCTTTCATAAGCTGTCCTGTTTTGACTTTGCATTTTCTCCCTGCATCAAACACATTCATGTTGCGTGACTTAGTGATTCTGAGCTGGCCGTGGACGTGGGGTTAAATGTGGCTCATCAGCTGCTTTGCACAGTGCAAACCCTTCATAACCCTTCATTTGTAATTCTGCTAAATTAAGCTATTGTCTTTACTGCTGCTCTGGTCCATGCATCACGTCTCAGTTCACATCAATAATGCTCAAATATTTGCTGCCTCTCAGTTAATGAGTCAGCTGCAGTAACAGCTGTGTTAAATAAAGCCTGGTCTCAATCACAGTAATTACAGGACAGCTTTTTAGCTAGTGGTCATTTTTAGTTGGCTTATGCTGCTAAAATGTTTCCACTGTTGTGTGAATGATGTCTGTGGCGTGTGTGGGATCAGAGAAGGTTTGCTTAGAGTTTTTCCTTATTAATAATTGTTCAAAAAATGCCAACATCTTCCAAATCTGTGACTTTCTCTGAAAAACGGAGAGCTGCAGTCTGCTGTTCAGGTTTTCCTGTATGTGTGCATCTGAATATCAGGATGGAGCCTCATGAATGCCACAGAGTTTTCATGAATCACTGTGATATGATCAAAGCTAAAAGAAATTTTCTCTATATACATACATATATATACGTATATACGTATGTTTGAAATGGGATGGTTTCATGGAGCCTATGGAGATTTCTTTTGTCATTATCAGCCCCCTTGATAGAGGCACAAGGTATGGTTATGATATAAATAAGGACATGTTTAGATGTTTTTGTGACAGAGACTACATTTGTTAAATGTTACGTTGAAACGTACTTTATGTTATAAGGTTTACGATTGTAAGATTGTGGATTTTTTTGCTTACACGCTGTTTCTATGTATACATCCCCAGCTCTTACAGTGAGGTTGATGGTTTACTGCCATTAAACCTTCAAAACATCATCAGTAAAGTGTCATCCTTCATTCGGGGGGTTTCGCTACATATATTTTAGTTTTACCAACATATATGATATGCATGTTAGTAAAATATTTTCGGCTACTTTTCTGGCTGTAGTAATTCCGAGTGACCCCTAATTGAGAATGAATGTGTCTAGGTCTTTGTTAAACTTTTCAGAGGATAACTGGAAACATTGTGGCAGTATTGTGGTATATCGTGATATATATCGTTATCGTGATATAAAATAATTCATATCGTGATAAATATTTTTTCCATATTGCCCAGTACTATGTGTTACTTTGTTTAACTGAAATCTGTGGATTTACCTTTTATTTCTTGGCATTTGTATTACTTTGTATTTATCTGTCAGTGCATTATGTGCTGAGTCAGTTGAATCTGACAGTGTTTGCTGCCACACACTGCTCTAGTGTGTACACACATCTATCTAACAGATGACCATATAAGGTAATGTTTACATCCAGGACATCAGTGTAACCAGCAAACAAAGAGAAATGAATCTGTGAGAGATTCTGTTCTTGAGTGTTTCATGTGGGCAGAACCTGATTATATCAGTACAGGTTGTGATTTCTTATTTCCTGATGTTCACAGAGTTTCTTCACTTCACATGTAGAGTTGGCTCCACTACCCTGAAGGCTGCACTACAAACCAAGTCCAGCATAGCTTAGCTTTATAGCTGGCTGATAAAACCTCAGTCAGATATAAACTTCACAAACACCTGGCAGGAGTTTGTGGAGGACCTGGGCTTCTGCTGGTCACCACCCTCCTCTCCCTGGGCATCGCCTACTACGTCAGTGAGGTCCTGCCTTTCTCAGGGTGGAGGCAGTAAAATAAATGAAGATTCTTGTGAGGAACAAAAACCCTGTTTGCTCTGTTACAAGCTGTATATTGCTGATGTTTTGTATCTTTGATTTTCATTGTTTTCTCCCCACTTGTTATTAATTCAAATGTTTTTGGTATGAACTTTTCCTTGTTGTCTTTATTTTACACAAATACCTGCAGCAGTTGTTTAAAAAAGTCTCATTATGTGCAATAAATGAATAAAATCTCTGAATGACTGTAATCTTCATCAGGTTAGAGTGTCAGTTTGTTTTTATCTCAACTTTATTGGCACACAGCAGCTAACCTGAGCTTTTTATAAAGAGCAAAGTAAACAGAGTGAAGACTGTAAATCTCTATAAACAAACAAACAGGACAAGTTCTCGCTGTAAATGAATAATTTTAATATAAAAGGTGAGTAAATAAAGAAGTAGAATAAACAAAACTGCAATAAATCTGTTCTGAAGAAGTAAGAATTTTGTAAAGTGGTCTGAGGAGCTTGGAAAAAAGCGACTGGACGTTCATCTCTTCTTCTACACTTTAAGGGTTGAGTTCTTTTTCTTTTTCGGCTCATCATTTATAAAGTCAGGGTTCCCGTTTGACTTCAGCATGTGTTGTTGGTCACAGTCTGATTCTCTGCCCTCTTCAGACCCTCCTCCTCCTCCTCTGTGCCGCTGCAGAGATCCATCACCGTTGCTGATGGTAACACTTTTCAAGTTTATTTCTTCTTCCTGCTCTGAGGATCCTCCACCAAAACCTGGAGTGCACACTTTGAATTTCCTGTTCCTCAGAAACCAGCAGAGCCAAACAAGCAGGCCAACGATCACAAACGGAAATACCGTTATGGAGAATGTTCTCCACGACCAGTCAGAGCACTCTGATGGCTGCAGAGGACAAGAAGACAGCAGAAATATTAGTTAGTAGTTTTAACTGACTTTTAATGCTTTCAGTTAAAGTGAAAATAAAACATTTTACACCGTAAAGCTCAACATAAAGATGAGATCATTATATGTTGCTTTTAAGGTGCTGAAGCTTGGACAGCAGATGTGGTGACATTAAAATTGTAGAAAATTGTAGAATTTCGGTCAAACAGGAAAAACAGGGGCTTCTGGTTTTTATGGAGCTTCTGCGCCCATTACGACACCGACTATGAGGCTCTGAAAGAGCTGCTTCCACCAAGTTATCAGAGCCCATGACTACCATAAAGGCCTAATCCCCCCAATTATCAAGAATACATATCTTGTTGATCTGGGCTCCATTATCTGTGTGGTTGTGTGGAAGAATACCTTAGTGGACCTTTAATGTTCACAGTGAAGTCTGAAACTATGTAATGCAGTCTGTGTTCTTACCCTCTCTGTGGTTGTAGGCTGCGATGTGCTGCTCGGTGGTGTTGGTGGTGTGGAGACGTGCAGGCGGACAGCGGAGCGGTGTTTCTCCACTTTGTCGAGGTCACAGTAATAAACTCCTCCGTCTCTCGCCTCGGCTCGCTTTATGATGAGGGACAGGTTTGCTCGTTGGTCCCAGTCTGATGGTATTGAGACCCGGCTTTCATCAAAGCCGTTCCCATATGTGGTTTTCCCCGACCGGACATCCAGCTCCAGGACCACCTCTCCATCTCTCCTCCAGCGCACAGACTTCACCCACTGACCTGCTGTGATGGAGCGACACGGGAGGATGGCATCCTCGCCCTCATGTACAAAAACATCAGAAGGTATGAACACCTGCAGCTGTGCACTCTCTTCTCTCTGGTTGTTGCAGTCAAACTCGTAATAGCCTTCATCACTGATGTCTGCACTTGTCAGTATCACAGAGTCGCTGCTTTGGAAAAACCTGTTAATATAACCTGGAGCCGGCTTCCAGCTGCCGTCGAGATCCCCGACTGATTGAAGGCTGTCGTCCTGCAGGCGACGTTTCAGCGTGCCTCTTCCTTTCATGCACTCCTCTGTGAGGGGAAACTTTACATCGTCTCCTGCAGCGGCCTGGATCAGTTTCCCAGAAACGCCGCTGATAAAAAGAAGAGGAATGAGCGTAGAGATCGAAAAACGTGTCATCTTGTCAGTGTGGCAGCAAAGTGAGCCGCACAGTAGCTGACTCTTTTTATCTGCAGATGCCTCTGGTTATGACTCCCTGTGCCAACCAATGCACCGCCCTAAGAGAAACCACAGGCGCATGGGTGGAAAATAGAAATAGGAAGTCATAATGTCTCTTGTACAAATTTACCACTATCTTCATAATAATAAAGTCATGAGTGCATGTGAGATAGAGATAATACTGTTAAATTTTCTGATCTGATCTTTGGCTCATTTTAGAAATCAGAAAAAATTTAAGTAGGTTTAATTAAAAAACAACAACAATTAGAATAATTGTAATAATAATATGTACTGACATTGTTGCATCTTTATTGTCCCCTTTGAAATTCCTGTACTTTCAGCTACATTTTACTGTCTTTGTGCTGATTATTAATAAACAGAATAAAACTCTAATCGAAACTCCAGATTAAATTAAGCTCAAATGACAGGAAGTGATCGACTCTCTCGTTAGCTACCAGCTTCATTTGACGGTGAAAGAAAAGTGAGCTTGAAACAGCAGAAAATGACAAACTGTCCTGGCTACAGCGGCTCTCTTCGCAGTGAGCCAGCGCCCTCTCCAAAAGCCTGTCTGTGTCTTTGGTTCTGCGTCACTCGTTCTTTTGAGGCTGAGGGTAAAACTCTGTTCATGTGTCAAGTTTCTCAGTAAAATAATGTTGGGAAACAGCCTGACTGTGAGGCCACTTTGCACAGTAGCATTTTCAGGCACGTTCTTCACCAAAGTTGATGCTTTTTATGCTTTTTTTGTCCTCAGTTTTACTCATGTATAGATATCTGCCATCATTTATCTTTCCTGGAGCTCCACTCTTTATGTTAGAGAGAAACGATGGAGTGGCTGAGTGCTCAAAGTGCCTGTTAGTGCTGGTGTATGAGGTGAGATTGGTACCCAGCACAGACTTTTAAGCTGGCGAGGCGTGATAGTGGATGCCGCTCAGGTGCGTCTGCCTCTCTTGCAGCTGGAACAATTAGTGTGTTGGGTTTTTTTCACAGGCTGCTGCTAACAAAGTGCCCAGAGAAACAGTTTTAAACCATTTCACTGCCAATTAATTTGTTATGTGTACACAGTTCATTCAGGAGTTAGCTACCTGAATCATTCATGGATCAGTGTTAATAACTTAACAAAAACCAAGAACGTTCCCTTAACCTCCTAGGCCCTCCTGTCCACAGATGTGGACATCACATTTTGAGTTGTCTAGACCAGAATACTACATTTTGCTCTGCAAGTGCCTGATATCCACTTACGAGGACATTATACTGCCACTGTTTTATCAAAATTTTAAATGAATATCCTCATATGTGGCTCTCACTTTTCTTAGAAACAAAAATCAGGTAAAACAAAATCTGGTTATTCCTTGTTTTTACATTCATCAGGTCCCAATCAGCCCAAATATCAAAGAGAAATTAAAAATGCATGCTGTGGAAGAGTTCGGGTCTTAGGAGGTTAAGAAGCCATAAAACACTTTACTTTTACATGTTTTTTTGCTGCAGGAGCTTCACTCTGAATCCTGACCTCCTTTATTTCACAGTATATAGGTACAGTCCCGAGAGGTTAGTAACATCTGGAAGACTCAGGCTGATGCAGAGATCTGAACTCTGATCCTTTCAGTTCTTCTGGTTACTGAAGCTGCTTCTTTGTCAGTCTTACTGTTCAGTGGTGTGAAAACGTGTTTGACTCCTTTGTGATTTTTTTAAAAATGTTTGTCACTTGTTTCAGATCACTAAATTTAAATATTAGACAAAGATAACACCAGTAGTTTATTATTACAATTATTATTAATCCAAACCTGTGTGGCTCTGTGTAAAAAAATGGATGTTTGTGCGTGACTATAACTGTGTCAGTAAAATAAACATAGCTTCAAGACATGTTTTACAGTTTTCTGTAATAAAATCAGAAATAAGATGGATTGATATAGTCATGAGGGGACTCTTTATTAAGAACTTGAAACTGTTCATCTGCTGCAGTGTCTCTTTGGCCAGCACCAGTGTGCTCTTCCTGGTATCACGTGTTCATGTGAAGCAGAGAGAGCAATGACTGAAACACAGTTGTGGTGTTTCTAAGTAGTCTCTTCACTACATGTACGTGCATGCTATGAAATTGAACTTCTTTTAATTTCATTTTTTGTTCTTGTTTACTTGAATAGAACCGACTTGTCTGTAAACGGTCACGAAACAAAAAGAGTTTTGAGGCTTCCTGTTTAAAGCGTAGCGACTCAGACTGTGTGTAACACCTCCCACATCTGTGCGACTGACAGTAACATGAGTGGCTGACTGTGCGACTGACAGTCAGCCACTGATTCTCTGTAGATTAACATCATCTTTATGAGTTGTGAGCGGCATTGCTTTCATACTGAATCACAAAAAATATCTTACCTTCAGTTTTGTTTCTTTAAATAAATCCAGTTTTTAACTTACTTGTGTCAGACCTGACATATCTTTCTTTTGTAAGAAAATAAAATCTGAAAAAATAAAACTAGTATCGTTACTTTTTCTTGAAACTACAAATAGTCTGGTTTGATGATGTTAATAGTGGCTTTATGGTTGAAAACATTTGGTTAACAGATTCGCAGCTTTGTAGCTGCACTGACTGCATAGTCAGTTAAGATTAGGCTGGAGTTTATCACCATCACTATGTTTAAAGATTTGAATTTTTAATAAAATGTCTCTAGACACCTGATAGCCTCATAGGCTGAACTGACTTATCTAACAATTTTCACTTTACTAGTCAATCCTGATCACTGAGGAGGTCTAAGCTTTGGCAAGTTAAGAGAACTTTCAGCATCACCGACTAAAAGATTTAATTGTTATGTGTACAATTGACCCTGTGTGGAACAGGATCTCCAGTTTTATCCTGGGAGGAGACATTGTTTCCCTTTGGATTTGTGTCAAGAAAGGCAAAAATCTGCCAAATCAAACACGTAGAGCTACGCTGTGTGGTGACCCTTTGTGAAGAAGGGAGCAGCTTTTTATATGCCGTTAAAGATGTTGCTGTAAAATCATTTTACCCAGGAAAAAGGAGACTTCAAAGAAATTATTTAAAGCCCAAAATTACCATGACATTTAGTAACTTTTTTCTTTTTTTAACTTTACTTTTTTAACTTGTTTTTTTTCTTGCATCCATGATGAGAATCTGTGAAGCCGACAGCAAGATAAACATGATTCGCAGAGCTAAAATCAGCATGAGAAAGCCCTCAAGCTGGAAAAGTCAAAGTTCCTTTTTAACATTGATGTACATTTTGTTTTGGTTGTGAAGATTTTGGATGTGAGTTTGTATGAGATGTAACACTAACTGCACGTCTAGCAGATTTAAAACAGCAGAATAAAATTCCAAATAAAGTTTTTTTTTTTCTAGCTGATGTTATTAAGAACCGTTAAGAGAGGTTAGTAACATCTGGAAGACTCAGACTGATGCAGAGAGCAGAACTCTGACCTGAACTGATCCTTTCAGTTCTTCTGGTTACTGAAGCTGCTTCTTTGTCAGTCTTACTGTTCAGTGGTGTGAAAAAGTGTTTGACTCTTTTGTGGTTTTAAAGCTTCCGGTTTAGTGGCACAGTGAGTCATGGACGTGCCAAAAAGTTAAACAGTGAAAATGAGCAAACTAAGTGCTTTTTGGCCGACTTCCTGAGACTGAAGCTTTTTGTAGCAAAATATAAAGAAGTGGAGTGTCTTTGCTCCTTTTTTTGTTCTCAAACTGTTCTCCTCTAGAAGCTCAGTCTGGCTGGAGCTCTTTTTTGTCCTCATCTTCCCTCATGAATTGCATATTTCATTGTTTCCATCCTACCTCTCTCCGACCTGTCCCCCCTAATGTGATGTCTGTGAAATGAATGTACGGTTGGAAGGGGTCCAGTTTCACTGCATATTTGTCACTGCACGTGACAAATAAAGGGCTATCTATCTATGATATATAAGTTAAATCTGTTGTCTTTTTTAAAAGCGTCTGTTTGGAAAGATAAACCTTTAACATAAACTCAAGCCCATGATAGTACAGATGGTCTCTGTTGAAACTGAGATTTGAGTCTCAATGAGATTTTTACCTGGATAAATAAAAGAATCATAAAAAATAACAGTACAATCAGCAAATGTTCAGACTTTACTGATAATCTAGCGGGAGGTCTATATGTGGACCGGAGGCACTTTTCACTTTTTTGAAAACATCAAACGTCCTCACTCAGACAGTTTATTTAGAAAATATATATACATATAGGCATAGATTTTAACAATAAAACAGATCAAATGAAGTTTTAATCTCAAATCATATGTGAATGGTCATTGTTATCATTTGTTACTATGAAAACGTCGTCATTATTAAAGTGCACACTAAACACTAAAGCGCATTCATAAAAGCTGGCATTGTGCAGGACAGGCAGCTGCTGGCAGACCTGCATGTATCAGGGAGGAATAAACACACATCAGCCTTCGGCCATTTTGATGAACGCATACGCCCCCCTAGAGCGCGCCAACTTTATTAACAGCCACACCAATATAAAGCACACATCAAACATAGATGGACCATTTGACTGTCTCCATAATTGAGAGCATTTTCTCTTCTTATGTCAACACCCCCACTTGCTCTCATATTATGATGCTCTTAAGTAACAAAAAAAACCACATATAGGGTTTCTTCCTCAGTAGAACCTGTCCGTATACCATGTTAATGTCCAAACATAAACTTCTCAAACTTGAACAACTTAACTTTTGTTGCAGGTTTTGTCATTACATCTGCTACCATCTTTTCTGTTGAACAATAATCCAGAGTTACTTTTCCTGCACTCACGGTTGACCTCACAAAGTGGTACTTTATGTCAACATGTTTACATCTCTGTCTCATCACAGGATTCTTCGCCAACGCAATTGTACCCTGATTATCTTCATGAACTTTTGGCGGTTCATATTTTTGTCCATCGATACCCTGTAACAGTTGCATTAGGTACAAAACCTCTTGTAGGGTTGCAGCTAAAGCCGTGTACTCAGCTTCACAGGTGGATAATGCAACAGTAGGTTGTCTTTTGGTTTTCCATGAGATTAAAGGACCATCTACAGACAAGCTTATGCAATAACCAGTTGTACTCCGTCTGTCTGTTACATCAGCAGCCCAGTCAGCATCACTGTATGCCCACAACCTCAGTTCTTTGTTGTCACATTTCCTGTAACACAGTTCTTTCTCGGTTGTCCCTTTCAGATACCTCAGTACATGTTTTATTGTAGTCCATTGGTCTTCAGTTGGCTCAGTAAAATACTGTGAAAGTTTACTGACTCTAAAACTCAAGTCTGGTCTTGTGCATGTAGCCAAATAGATCAGACTACCAACTGCTTCTCTGTACCTTTTGACATCACTCATCTTTTCTGCAACATCAGCATAGTTCAGTTTTTGCTCACAAGGTGTCTGTCTTTCTTTACAATCCTGCATGTTGAACCTTTCAAGTATTTTTTTCCACATATTGTTTTTGTGACATTTTTTATAGAGTTATCACTCTGGTCAAAATCTATACCAATGAAATGTCTCAGTTTACCCAAATCCTTCATTTTTGAATTTTGCTGCAAGCATTTTCTTCACAGCAGTTAGTTCACTTTCATCACTAGCAGCAATGATCAGGTCATCTACCCATATTATCAGAATCACCTTCTTATGTTCTGTCATCTTTGTGTAAACACAATGGTCAGCGGGGTTTTGCACAAAGTTGTTCTCACTCAGATATTCATGCAACAACTTCTTTCAATTTCACCCTGATAGTTTTAGTCCTTATAGCGACTTTTTCAACTTGCACACCAATTTTTCATTTGTGTCGGATTTTACCTCAGGTTGTTTTATGAATACCTCACAATCTATTGGTGCGTGAAGATACGCAGCTTTAACATCCATCTGATGTAAAAGCATGTTTTCTTGTGCTGCCTTTTGCATCAACACTCTGATACTAGTCAGGTTAGCAGTAGGGGAAAAAGTTTCTTCATAATCCACACCTATCCTCTGACTGTATCCTTTAGCAACATAACGTGCCTTGTACTTCTCAGATCCATTAACATTGTTTTTGACTGCGTACACCCATCTACCCCCCACTGTCTTCTTACCCTCAGGCAAAGTGGTTAAGGTAAATGTGTCATTTTCTCTTAGTGACTGCATCTCTTCATCCGTTGCACCGACCCATTTCTCTGAGTTAGACGAAGTTATTGCTTCCTTGAATGTTTGGGGTATGTTACACATTGCTCTTACTGGGATCTGCTCCTGAGTATCCGTGTGTTCTGTACTCACATCAGTCTTTTCTCTGGTCTTGGTGAACCTGTTTGGTGTCTCAAAGTCACCCTCATCATCTGGCACCATGCCAGTCTGTGTTTGTCTCTCTACTCTTGTTTTGGTCTCAAATTTCACCAGTCTATGCTTCTGTACTTTCCCACTGTCTGGGTAGTAGACCATATAAGCTGGACTGTTCTTGTCATACCCAACAAAAATTCCTTTCTCACACCTTGAGTCTAGTTTTCTCTTGTTCTGCCTGTAGGCATAACACACTGACCCAAATGTCTGCATCCTGGAAAGGTTTGGCCTTCTTCCCGTCAGCATTAAATATGGTGTCTGTTCTGTGCGTCTGTTAAAACATCTGTTCCTCACTACAGCTGCTGTTTGCACTGCGTAAGTCCACAACTCTTTAGGTAACTCTTTCTCTATTAGCATACACCTGGCCATATCAAAAAAGTGTGCAACAAATGCGTTCTGCAGTACCATTTTGGTGTGGTGAGAGAGAGTGATATTAGGCCCCTTATGTCAAACTGAGTGATTTATGGCCCCCAATAAAACTTTATGACCATAGGAAGTAATAAAGTAATAAAGGAAGTAATAAAAATATGATATTCATAAAAAATATCATATTCATAAAAAATATGATTTTCATAAAAATTATGATATTCATCCAAAATATGCTAGTTCATAGCTCATTGCTTTTTCTTCCCCCCAAAACCTACTAATTGACTATTTAGGAAGATTTTTTATATAAAATAGCATTCTTTTATTTTAAGCTATTAAAAAAAGTTTTTACTTTTTTTATGCTTAAAAAACGCCCTCTGGTAGTGGGTCAGCGCGTCAGCGCGCACCTCGTGTGTCTAGGCGCGCCCGTGCGCGATCCTCTCTCGGCATCGTGCCTGTGTCTCCCCGGGGACCGTGCTTTTGTGTTTGTGAAAATGTGTTAAACCAGTATAAATGTGCTTAGTTAAACTTGTGCTTTTGTAACGTTCAGTATGGCCAGACGTACAGGGTGCATACCTTGGGGGAAAACTTTATTTCAATTTATATGCATTTGTTTAATCCGAACAAGGAGATTTAGAATCAAACTCAGAATCGCAAAAAACTCTGGCATTCCCCGTTGCTCCCACTCCGTGCATAAACGCACCGCTGCTCCCAACATAAAAAACTTTCTTAAAAAACTATTTTCTCCCAAAAAACGCACCACAAAAAAACCCCATACAATTGCTCGATAAAACTCTCTCCCCGCTCCCAAACTCCGATCCTTAGGAAATAAGCAGGGAGAAACTCCTGAAAAAATCCTCCGTATTTCTATCCAAAAACCCCTAGAATAACTTGTAGGGAACCCCTCGTATACCCTAACCCTTATACTCGATAACAGGGAAAAATCCTGAAAAACCCTTAGTCTTTTTTCTTCAAAAAACCAGCCCTCTCACTAGCTCCCTCTAAAATTCCACGCAGAGTCTAAGTCCTCCTTTCGCTCTTACTCTCACCCAACTCCAGCCAGAGCACCGTTTTTTCCTACTTGTTCGTTCCCTGGCTCAGCAAGCGAATGATCCATTGCCTAGTTTGAAAATTTGCGCCCCGAGCCCAACCCCGCCTCCCAGCTGTACCTAACTGCCCCGCTGCCAATCACATAAGTAAGGGGCGGCTCCATTCGCACCCCGTGCAGCCAATCGCGCTCAGCTCGGATTTACCTGCTCAACGATAGGCTCACTGGCTGGCTCCCATTCAGGATAAATAATCTAACATTTCAACTTAAATTTAACTGTTTTTTCTCTCAGAAAAAACAAGCAAGCTTTCTCTTTTCCACAAACAACATGGCCACCAGACCTACCAACCTCACTGTGGTCTCTCAGACCCCGGTAACCAGCTACAGAGCCTCTGCCACCCCCGCGCAACTCAGAAGATTGCATCTCTGCAAAGTGCAGCCTGCAGCTTCTATTCCGCTGGAGGAAAGATTCCCTCTCAACACTGGTGGGTTTTGGGGCTATGCTTTCAGCCTCCCAGAGAGTGAAATCTATTTCTATCAACTTAAAGCGGGTGAAAGTTTTGGTCCACTCACACCGCGGATCACATTGACTTGCTCTGACTGGGCTGTTCTCACCCTCATCGCGACCCCTGAAATCCACAAGAGCTTGCGTGAAACCAGTTCGCAAGAACAGCGTACAAGGGACCAGCAAACGCAGACGCATCCTGTTTTCAAAGAGGCCAACGCGTTTCCACCATTCAGTCAGCGCCGGCCTTTAAACACGGCTAGTAAAACCGTGACATACACACAATGGGAGACCAAGACCACTCCATTTTGCAGGTGGATCTGCAGGGCAAGTCGTCAAACATCAGATGACGCTCGCAAGGATGACTTTGTGTTGGACCTTACAAACACCCACTCCGGTGTTTTCAACACATTGCTTCGGATTCCCACTCAGGACTGGCTCAAGTTGGTGGGTGAAAAGAATGGCAGGATATTAGAGTTTTTCAAGTTAAGTAAAAGTACAATTGACATGGTGCTGGTTGGAAACAACCCGCAGCAGTCTACATAACCCCGCCCCTCATCCGGTCCCCTCTACCCCGCCTCGTCCTACCCAGTCCTTTTAAAAACCACAGCTGCTCTCTCCTTCACATCGTCTAAAAACAACCATGACTCATCACAGCTCTGGGACTCCCTCGGCTCTTTCCCCCTCGCCCCTCCGACCATCACCTGCTTATACGCCGCCACCGAGCCCTGCCATGGCCTTGCATACTCCACCGCCGAGCCCCCATCAGGCCTCATCATCTCCGGCCGCTATGCTCATAGATACTCCACCCAGGGTTCCATCACCTCAAGGCTGGAACTCACCTAGCCATCCCGCTCTCGGCTGGCAATCACCTGAGCAGACCCCTGTAACCAGCTCGGTCTCCGGTGCTTCGTTGTGGGCTTTGGGCGACCCTGTATGCCGGGCTCTTTTCCAAGAGCCTGAAGACAATGAGCCCCACCCCGGGGAGACCAGTGGTCAACCTTCCTCCATGGACAACCACGAGGCCGAGGCTCTACTCCCCACTGCTGTTTTTGAACTTATAAAATTAACTGTCAAGTACCTTATCATGTCGCTGCTCCAGAAGCACCGACAAGACGTGTGTCAAGGATGCGAGGTCTCCCACCCCTCACAGAGACGCCACTCTTGTCTTTTCCCGCTGGAAAAATATTACTTTTTCAAGTACTATGATGAACTCTGCAAAAGATTATGGAATGGACATTTCACCAACACATTGTTACAAATTTTACGGTTAGAGGGGTTTTCACCGCCAGCGGCTCAAGTCAGAGGTGTGGCCCAGGCATATCTCTTTGAACTCAGAGATGCTCGCGATATAGAGGGCACTCTGCACGAAATCGATGCCAGCGTCACAGAGGTTACCCGGACCATAATTCATAAAGTGCTAGATGACAATTACTGCCTTTGGCTGTCCTAGTAGATTGTTTGTTTTTTTGTTGTTTTTTTTTTTTCCTCTCCTCCCTGTTATTTCTCTTGTTTTTAGCTTTCTTGTTTTTAGCTTTCTTGTTTTTACTTCAAATCTATTGTTTTTCATTACATCAAATAAATTGTTTTTGGAAAACCGTTACATTAAATAAAACGTTCATGGAAAAGCATTGCAAGAATCAAACTCATTATTTGTCGTGATCCTGGGTCGTTGACCCAGCGTTTTGTGTTGTATGATTATTTTCCTCTGTTCTAGTTTTGGTATTCTGTATCCTCCCCTTGTGCCCTGTTCGTGTTCAACTTGTATCCTCAGGTCGTCTTGTGTATTAGAATCAGCTGTGCTCCCACCTGTATGTCATTACCTGGTCTCCTTGTTTGTGTGTGTATATATAGTGGGTGTCAGTCTGTGCCTGTCGTCGGCTCGCCTGTGTATCTCTGCGTCAGTCTGCGTTCATCTGTGTACGTCTGTGTACGTCTGTGTACATCTGCGTTCATCTGCGTCTCTCTGCCCCGCAGCCCTTTTGTATACTCTCAGGTTTGTTATTTAGTTTTCCCAGTTTAGGTTTCTTTAGTCATTTGTCATTCCTCACTGCCTGTTCTGCCACTGCCACCTGTAAATAAACCCTCACTCATATCATCATTTGGCTGCTTGCATTTTGGGTCCTCCTTTCCTCAACACGACTGCTGCCCCAGCCGTGACAGTACGAGCCGACCAAACATGGACCCAGCAGCATCCGCGCCCTCCCAGGAGTTTCGGGAGGAAGTAATCGACTCTGTCTCACGATTGGTCAATCTGTGGCTCGAACGTGAGGGAGACGAATTTCACCGGGCTGTAGAAGCCAGGCTACAGCGATTAATCTCTGCTCACCCCTGGCTACTGGACTCTCTTCATCCGCTCGCACAGGACTTCATTCTGAACGAGCTTCACCTTCACCCTTCAACCGCTACCGCTTCCCGACCCGGCCCGGCGGTGGATGTTTTGTACTGCCCGCCAGGGAGTCTGCGGCCCAGCCCGCCGGATGTGGAATTACCCGGCCGGTCGGAGCTATCTCCGGGTAGGAAGCGACGTTCACGCCGCCGACGCCCATCGCCACAGCCGTGTCCTGAGACTTCTGAGTTGCCGGCTGTGGTGAGTAAAAAGACAGTAACCACAAGCCTTCCAGTTTAAGGACTGTTTATTCTGGGGCCGTTTTTTGTGCAGCCAGTAAGGACTATGGTGTTTTCCCTGGCTCACCTGCAACTGTCGTTTCCAAGAATGTGTTTCCAGGAGCTCACTTAGCTGCCCAGCAGCCTCCAGGAGCTCACTTAGCTGCCCAGCCTCCAGGAGCTCACTTAGCTGCCCAGCCTCCAGGAGCTCACTTAGCTGCCCAGCCTCCAGGAGCTCACTTAGCTGCCCAGCCTCTAGGAGCTCACTTAGCTGCCCAGCCTCTAGGAGCTCACTTAGCCGCACAGCAGCCTCCAGGAGCTCAGCTAGCCGCACAGCAGCCACTAGCTCAGCTGGCCGCTCAGTCGTCACCTCCATCACATTCAGCCTCACAACCCATAGCTCAGTCACTATCACAGCCTGACTTATTACAAACTATGTTACAGTCCATTTCCCAATCTATAGCTCAGTTGATAAAAGAATCATCAGCTCAGTCTCCAACTTCGCCACCATTATTGTTCCAACCTTTACTTCACCCTCAGATCAGCCACCTATTCAGTCGTCATCTTCACCTACTCCTCCTGTACAACAAGCGAAGCCGATCCAACCCGAAAAGAACTGTTTTTCATCTGTTCAGTCTAAGCAGAGAGACAAACAACACAATATTGTAATCAGTCCTCTAAAGCTGGTCATTTCAGAGACTGTGACGCACTTCAGGGCCTCCCCAGAGGCTGAGTTTCAGCCCTCAGCCTACTCTGGACCCCTGAAGGCTAAGACTCCAGCTGAGGACTGCACCCAGCTGTCGCTGTCTGAGCAGGGTCAGTGCTCCGCGCAGCTGCAGTCAGCCATGTGTGTTCCAGAGGCCCACGAGCCTGCTGGTTCAGCCCTATGTGTGCCAGGGGCCCCTGTGCCCGCTGGTTCTATGACCATGTCCGCTGGGGGTTCTGGAGAGCCTGGCCAGCCCATTCTAGTCTCCGCTGGGGGTTCTGGAGAGCCCGGCCAGCCCGTCCTCATGTCCGCTGGGGGTTCTGGAGAGCCCGGCCAGCCCATTCTCGTCTCCGCTGGAGGGTCCGAGGGACCGCTCCGGCCTCCTGTCTCCGCTGGAGGGCCCGAGGAGCCCGTCCAGCAACCTGCCTCGTCAGCTGGAGGGTCCGAGGGACCGCTCCGGCTTCCTGTCTCCGCTGGAGGGCCCGAGGAGCCCGTCCAGCCTCCTGACTCGTCAGCTGGAGGGTCCGAGGGACCGCTCCAGCCTCCTTCGTCGTCAGCTGGAGGGCCCGAGGAGCCCGTCCAGCCTCCTGACTCGTCAGCTGGAGGGTCCGAGGGACCGCTCCAGCCTCCTTCGTCGTCTGCTGGGGGGCCCGAGGAGCCCGTCCAGCCACCAGCTGTTCCAGCAGCAGCTTCATCCACGCTGCCAGCAGCAGCAACAGCTTCATCCACCATGCCGCCGCCTGCAGCGCCTCAGTCTTCGGCTCCCACGCCGCCTGCAGCAGCGGCTTCTCCCACACCGTCGCCTGGTCCAGCTCCGGCTTCATCCTCGTCTGGTCCAGCCTCCGAGTCCGCTTCGTCTTCATCCTCGCCAGCTGCAGCCTCCGAGCCTTCATCCTCGCCAGCTGCAGCCTCCGAGCCTTCATCCTCGCCAGCTGCAGCCTCCGCGCTTTCATCCTCGCCAGCTGCAGCCTCCGCGCTTTCATCCTCGCCAGCTGCAGCCTCCGCGCCTTCATCCTCGCCAGCTGCAGCCTCCGCGCCTTCATCCTCGCCAGCTGCAGCCTCCGCGCCTTCATCCTCGCCAGCTGCAGCCTCCGCGCCTTCATCCTCGCCAGCTGCAGCCTCCGCGCCTTCATCCTCGCCAGCTGCAGCCTCCGCCTTCATCCTCGCCAGCTGCAGCCTCCGCGCCTTCATCCTCGCCGCCTGGTCCGGCCTCAGCATCTGTTCCTGCCTCGTTGCCTGGTCCGGCCTCAGCATCTGTTCCTGCCTCGTCGCCTGGTCCGGCCTCAGCATCTGTTCCTGCCTCGTCGCCTGGTCCGGCCTCAGCATCTGTTCCTGCCTCGTCGCCCGGTCCGGCCTCAGCATCTGTTCCTGTCTCGTCGCCCGGTCCGGCCTCAGCATCTGTTCCTGTCTCGTCGCCCGGTCCGGCCTCAGCATCTGTTCCTGCCTCGCCTGGTCCAGCTCCGGCTGCAGCATCTGTTCCTGCCTCGCCTGGTCCAGCTCCGGCTGCAGCCTCCGAGTCAGCCTCAGCCTCGTCAACACTGCCGTCAGAGCCAGCTCGCCCTGTGCCACCTCATCCTTGTTGGCCGCTTTCCAGGCCTCTAAGCTGGCATCATGGCCGTCGAGGGCGGCCTCCTGAAAGAACACGCCGCCACCGCTGGCTTCGCGGCCAACCTCCGGACCTGCTCTGCCACCGCCGTTGCCGTGTGCACGGTCGGCCGCCTGAACTGTTTCCCCGTCGCCGCCGTTGCCGTGTGCACGGTCGGCCGCCTGAACTGTTTTCCCATCGCCGCCGCTGCCTTCCGCATGGTCGGCCTCCGGAGAGGAATTGCTCTAGGCTCCTGAGTTGCCAGCCTCTGGGCCGGCCTCCTGAACTGTGTTTTGGGACCCTATTCTTGACCTCCAGTGTTTGTGTTTTGGACAGTTCCTGTAACTCGCTGGAGCTTCTTTTGTTTGGTGTTGGTCCCTCCGTCCTGGACCCCCCGCCGCCCGCCCTGGGTTGGTCGTCTGTTTTTGTTTTGGGCTGTCTGGAGCCAGCCCTTGGAGGGGGGGTGCTGTCGTGATCCTGGGTCGTTGACCCAGCGTTTTGTGTTGTATGATTATTTTCCTCTGTTCTAGTTTTGGTATTCTGTATCCTCCCCTTGTGCCCTGTTCGTGTTCAACTTGTATCCTCAGGTCGTCTTGTGTATTAGAATCAGCTGTGCTCCCACCTGTATGTCATTACCTGGTCTCCTTGTTTGTGTGTGTATATATAGTGGGTGTCAGTCTGTGCCTGTCGTCGGCTCGCCTGTGTATCTCTGCGTTAGTATGCGTTCATCTGTGTACGTCTGTGTACATCTGCGTTCATCTGCGTCTCTCTGCCCCGCAGCCCTTTTGTATACTCTCAGGTTTGTTATTTAGTTTTCCCAGTTTAGGTTTCTTTAGTCATTTGTCATTCCTCACTGCCTGTTCTGCCACTGCCACCTGTAAATAAACCCTCACTCATATCATCATTTGGCTGCTTGCATTTTGGGTCCTCCTTTCCTCAACACGACTGCTGCCCCAGCCGTGACATTATTTGTTTTTACTAGAATCAACGTGTAATCTTTTTCATTACATCCAATAATTTGTTTGTGGAAAACCGTTACGCGAGATAAGTAACCGGTTGATCATGAAATAAAACCATAGTTAAACATAACTTGAAAGATCACACATGGCAGAGCAGATTCTATTGAAACGGGCTTATTACGACCCATCTCATCCCGGTAGTTTCTGCGGGGTGCAAAAATTGATTAAAAGCGTACACGATGAAACTGGTACAAAGATTAAAGCTCACACTGCTCAGAATTTCCTCGCCGAACAGGATGCATACACCTTACACCGAGCTGCACGCCTGCGCTTTCCGCGAAACCGAGTGTTTGTCCCTAGACCTCTTAATCAATTTCAGGCAGACTTGTGCGACATGAGAGCGTTAGCTGAGCATAACGATGGCTATCAATATTTACTTACAGTTATAGATGTTTTCTCTAAAAAAGCATATGCAAGAGCGTTGAAAAACAAAACAGGAGTTCAGGTCACTAAGGCTTTTGAGTCCGTCTTAAAAGATAGCCAAATTCCTCAAAAGCTACAAACAGATAGTGGTAAGGAATTTTTTTATTCCAGTTTTCAATCTTTAATGAAAAAGCATGGTATAAATCATTTTGCTACAGGCAGCGATCTAAAAGCATCCGAGTGTGAAAGGTTTAATAGGAGTCTTAAAAGTAAAATGTATAGATATTTCACTGCTGCAAATACACGTAGATATATCGATGTGTTACAGGATTTATTACACAGCTATAACACTAGCTTTCATCGCTCCATAAAAATGCCCCCTAATCAAGTAAATTCAGACAATGTGGCGTTAGTATTTCAAAACCTATACGGTACTTCACCCTCTCCTTATGGAAAAAAGCCCATGAGAGAGGGATATTATACCCCTTCTGTCAAAATATTCATGAGCTTTTTCAGTGTTAGGTTCTAATGAATTATTCATGAGCTCAGGAAGTAATTAAATTATGATATTCATAAAAATATGATATTCATAAAATTATGATATTCACAAAAATATGATATTCATAAAATTATGATATTCATAAAAATATGATTTTCATAAAAATTATGATTTTCATAAAAAATTATGATATTCATTCAAAATATGCTAGTTCATAGGTCATTGCTTTTTCCCCCAAAATAATAAATTCTTAGATTATTTAGAACGTTTATATCAAATAGCATTCTTTTATTTTTAAGCTATTAAAAAAGTTTTTACTTTTTTATGCTTAAAAAAACGCCATCTGGTGGTGGGTCAGCGCATGAGCGCGCACCGCGTGCGCGCCCCCCGCGCCTGTGTGTCTAGGCGCGCCCGTGCGCGCGCCTGTGTCTGGGTCGTGCTTGTGTGTTTCTCGGACCGTGCCATGTTTGTGTGTGAAAATGTGTTAAAACAGAGTAAAAATGCTTAGTTTAACTTGTGCTTTTGTAACGTTCAGTATGGCCAGAAATACAGGGTGCATACCTCGGGGGAAAACTTTATTTCAATTTATTTGCATTTGTTTAATCCGAACAAAGAAATTTAAAATCAAAGTCCGAGTCGCAAAAAACTCTCGCGATCATAAACGCACCGCGGCTCCCAGCGGCTTCCAGCAAAAAACAAACAACAAAAAAAACCCTCCTGAAAAACAAAACAACCCTCCGTATTTCTTCAAAACCCTAGAATAACTTGTTAGCTACCCCTCTATTCCCAAAACCTTATATTCGATAACAGGGGAAATCCTGAAAAAAAAAATCCTTAGTCTTTTTTCTTCAAAATAGCCCTCTCACTAGCTCTGTCTCAAATTCAGCAAAGTCTAAGTTCTTACTCGCACCGAACCGCAGCCAGAGAACAGTTTTTCCACTGTTACTCTCGCTGTATCTGATCCTTAATGATTCTCTGTCTTCGTTCGAAATTTGCGCCGGAGACCAACTCCGCCTCCCAGGTGTACCTAACTGCCCCGCTGCCAATCACATAACAAAAGGGCGGCTCCACTCGCACCCCCGGTTAGCCAATCGCACTCAGCTCGGATTTTTATGATCTCCCGCAGAGGTTAAGACTTTCTTCGGTCTCTCACAAGCCATCTGACTTAGTAAGCATGGACAGCTGGCTCTCACTCAGGTTAAATAATTTAACATTTAGGCCTAAATGTAACTCTTCTTTTCTACCGGAAAAAAAAACCCTTTGGAGGAGAGATTCAGGCTCCACACCGGTGGGTTTTGGGGCTATGCTTTCAGCCTCCTGGAGAGCCAAATCTATTTCTACCAGCTAAAAGCGGGTGAAGGTTTTGGTCCCCTCACACCGCGGATCGCCTTTACTTTGTCTAATTGGGGTGTTTTGAGCCTCATCGCTACGCCCGAAGTGCAGAAGAGCCTGCGGGAAACGAGCTCGCAGCAACCGAGAACCAGGGATCAACAACAACTCGCGTCGCTTTCCCTATGTGCATATCACTCGGTAAGTGTTCATCTTCCTCTCTAACTACATTTTTGCATTTTCCTACATTTTTGCATTTTCCTTTTTACCATTCTCTCAATCCTTTCATTTAAAAAATATCACATTGGTTTGTAACACGTACAATACACCATCCGTCCATCCATTCGCTTCCGCTTATCCTTTTTTCAGGCTCGCGCGGTGCGCTGGAGCCTATCCCACGTACAATACACTTTAAAAATATATATAAGATCCAGTTTAACTCCCGTCAAAGCTTATACATTACATGTCTACATCACCTATCATTTTCTCATCAGGTATCTCATATCATCTTGTTATTGTTATGTTATGCTCCTTTGATATTTTGCTAGTTTGCGTGTTTTAAAACTCTTTTTGTTTTTCTTTATATTTTTTAGACTCTCATTTAAGCCAGATGTGTTAACCTGATCCCTGCGAAACACCAGCTCTCCGTGGATTTTGACCGCGAGTGACCGGATGTTGTTTCCGGCCTGAGGTTGCCTGAAATGCCGTGAGGCTCGTTTGAAAGATTGCGCCCGAGACCAACTCCGCCTCCAAGGCGTGCCTACCTTTAGCTGCCACCAGTGAGATATCAGAGCCGGGCTCCACATATCCAATCAGGAGCACGAGCAAGACAGCTTTTGCAGACTCTCCAGAAATATACAAGTCCTTACCAACTGCTCTGCAACCCAGTGTTTCTGGTCCCCTCACTAACATCGCTTTTTGAGATATTTTTTTTACGAACCACCAAAAAAAGCAATTTTACCCCCCAGTACAGAAGACTGGATCTGAGGGCAGCAGCGGGGACAAATGATTGTAATGAAGCGACAGACATTTCATGGCTGGTCTTAGATAATCGTGAGTCATTGTGTCTTATGGTGAAAAGTACATAGTTTTGCAAGAGGCATGCAAGCACTGTGGAAAAAGTAATCATAAAACTGTTTTTGTGAACACTCTGCTCCCTACGTTATGCTTTAAAAAATGTGATACATGTAATGTGATCATCAAAGAACATGATTTTTTTTTTAAAAAACTTTTATTCTTATGCTTTTAAACTATGTCACATTATCATAAAATACTTATTTGTATGTTATGTTTTTCTTACACCATGTGTAATTTTTATAGACACCTTGTTCATTGTATCAATGTGTAATTATGTATCTTTGATAAATAAATAACATATTTAATCTTGTATTTGTGTACTTTCTGCTGATTTAATAAAAAAAATAGTCACATATCGCTCTGATAAACACAGATGGCTGAAAGAAATGTTTGATGGGACAAAAGGAAACAAGTGTCTTGCTGCTAAACTTTTAAGTCACCAAGGTTTAAATGAGAAATTGCCACTAGGAAACTAGCAGCCGTAAGTCTTTATGTAAAACATGAAAAACTCCATATCTGGGATATTTGTTCTTACAAGGTGTACTAATTTCTTTGTTATGGTACTCTACTGTTCCAATGAAACGAAAGAAAATATCCTGACCTATTTTCAGGGGCAAGAATGTTGATGTTAGACTGTGTTTTAAATCACATTTCGATCTTAAACTAACTATCACAGCACTGATTTTACTGATTACAGTTGTAATCTCAATTAGAATCCCAAACTGGCTTTTCTCCAGTCAGTGTTATGGTAAAATTTAACTTGTTCTTTTGTGTATTTGCACATGGCCCATCACAGGACCCCTTAGTAAGCTGTACAGCAGAAGTTTTCAATTCACTTTTGTCAGAAAACTTCACAGTATGAGAAGTTACAGCACAGTTTCTCCAAATGTGTGCTTCTTTTTCAGTCAGCGTGCTTTTAGAGCATCTACATTAGCTCATGTAGTAAAAGTACAATCAGTAAGTGTACTTTAACATTTGAGATTCCGAGCGACTCTTGCTTAGATCATGTGAACTATGTCATGAACCTTTTTTTTTTTTTTTTTTTTGTATAATGCATCAAACCTGTTCAAATCACTTTATTTTCAATTTATATTAACTAATCTAGAGACAAGGAACTCCTTTTTAGCTTCTGTGATACATTTACCTCTCGCACGTTAAACTGAATGTTAGTGTTCTCAGAGTTAACATGTCTTATGTTACCATCATGTATTCCTAAAACCCAGCCTCAGTCTATGCCCTATAGACTCTCACATGGAAACACCATTGATCTAGATATTCACAAATTTCATCAGGAGATTCTTATGGTCTTAAGTTTTGTTGCTTTTATGTTTTACACAAAAAACTTCACATTTTTATATTTTTAAATGAAAGTGACATGCAAGGATATTTTTCTTTAGTGATGTTGCTTCAGCAATCTCAAATACTAATTATTCTGGGAATTTTTATGGTCAAACTATGTGATTTTCCAAATGTGTGTGTGTGTGTGTGTGTGTGTGTGTGTGTGTGTGTGGAGTAAAATGACCTTCTTCTTATGATGTTGTCACCATCAATCATTCAGGATTAACAACACAAATTGTTTCGATAGCAGAAACAGTCTGTCTTACAGTTCTCATATGTTACCACTAGTTTTACAAGCACAGTCTTCTTCAGCTCTGTTTATGTAGCTTTTATGAAACTGATTTTCCATAGTACAAGTAGCATTTAATTTTTCTTTGCTCTCCAGTATAAATGCAAGAATTTGCAGGCTTTATTGAAACTGTCACAATGTAACACTCACACTGTCAAAACAGGGTTGATCCATGTTTCTGTGAGCACTGATTCATATATCAACAGCTCTGAAAATCCTTTTTTTTAAGTAATGCAGAACAGGATCTCTGTGACTCTCTGTGTCTCTAAAAATCCCAACAAAACTGGCAATCACCTTGTAGAGGAATTTCTTTCATTTATGTATTGATCACTTTGTTTATTGGTAATGCTTTTAGGTCACTGTTTTAGCATGTCTGCCTCATACTCCATTCAAACAGTTAGACACACGGTGGGGGTCTGGTAAGGAAGTTGGGGGAAGCAGACAACTCCACAGGAAGAGTCTTTTTGTCTTTTCTCCACTGTAAGAGATAGCAAGGGAGTGTGAAACTTTCTTTGGGGGAAAGACCAAAGGTGTGAAAACAGCTGTGTACTGCCTTTTGTTCCTGTAGGAGGTATTTAACTGAGAGCCATGCTCACCCTCTGCCCCAGCGATGGCAGTCCCTCACCAAGCTTGATTTCTGTTCTTTGTCTTGATTAAAGAATGTTAGCTACCGCTCTTTGCTTGTCTGCAGGCTTTATTAAATGGAAAACTTCCACAACAACCTCTAAACAATGGTTTATGGCTTTTTGTCACCTGCAACACCATGTAACACTTGGATGTTAGATTCTTTTACCAGTCAGTGTTGTTAGCCCCAACCCCCAGGCTCCAGGTGTCTGAGCTCTAACCCTGGCTGCCAAATGTGCCTCTGAGCCCTTTGTGCCTCAGGGGGACATTTGCTCCATACATTTGCTCCATACATTATGATGGAGCAGTCACAATACACGACAATACACACTCACGAGACGTAGTTTGATTTTTTTAACACAAAGTTTGTATGAAGTTCACCTTATCAGCTGAAAATATTAAAGCCAGAACTTACAACATCAAAAACCTTCTACTTCATGTACAGGGTTTCCAAGAAAGTTTTATTTGATGTAATGAGTTTCCAAAATTATTTTATTCGATGTCATGAAAAACATTACACTTTGATTCTAGTGAAAACAAAATTAATGAGTTTGATTCTTGCAATGCTTTTCCAAGAAAGTTTTATTTGATGTAACGGTTTTCCAAAAATATTTTATTTCAGGTATATAAACCAATAGATTTGAACGGGGTAAAACAAATAACGAGATTGATTCTTGCAATGCTTTTCCAAGAAAGTTTTATTTGATGTAATGGGTTTCCAAAAAAGTTTTATTTCAAGTAAACAAACCAATACATTTGTTTGTAAAACCAATAATGCGATTGATTCTTGCAATGCTTTTCCAAAAGGTTTAATTTCATGCAACGCTTTTCCAAGAAAGTTTTATTGGATGCAACGGTTTTCCATAAACAATTTATTTGATGTCATGAAACCAATAGATTTGAATGGGGTAAAACAAATAATTACATGGATTCTTGCAATGCTTTTCCAAGAAAGTTTTATTTGATGCAATGAGTTTCCAAAAATATTTTATTTGATGTAATGAAAAACATTACACTTTGATTCTAGTAAAACAAATAATTACATGGATTCTTGTCAAGTTTTTCCAAGAAAGTTTTAATTGATGTAATGAGTTTCCAAAAATATTTTATTTCAGGTATATAAACCAATAGATTTGAACGGGGTAAAACAAATAACGAGATTGATTCTTGCAATGCTTTTCCAAGAAAGTTTTATTTGATGTAACGGGTTTCCAAAAAAGTTTTATTTCAGGTATATAAACCAATAGATTTGAACGGGGTAAAACAAATAACGAGATTGATTCTTGCAATGCTTTTCCAAGAAAGTTTTATTTGATGTAACGGGTTTCCAAAAAAGTTTTATTTCAAGTAAACAAACCAATACATTTGTTTGTAAAACCAATAATGCGATTGATTCTTGCAATGCTTTTCCAAAAAGGTTTAATTTCATGCAACGCTTTTCCAAGAAAGTTTTATTGGATGCAACGGTTTTCCATAAACAATTTATTTGATGTCATGAAACCAATAGATTTGAATGGGGTAAAACAAATAATTACATGGATTCTTGCAATGCTTTTCCAAGAAAGTTTTATTTGATGCAATGAGTTTCCAAAAATATTTTATTTGATGTAATGAAAAACATTACACTTTGATTCTAGTAAAACAAATAATTACATGGATTCTTGCAATCCTTTTCCAAGAAAGTTTTGACTGGCAACAACGCTCACCTGCTAAATCCAACAGAACACCACTGGGACCTTATGTTTCACTCCATCTGACTGTGCAGGAGCTCAGTGTTGGGTACACTAAAAAAAAGGGATTGGCCAACTCTTGGATTTACGTAAGCATCTTGCGTGTATTTAACATAAGTGCATCATGCTTTAAAGTTAAGTGTAACTATATAGTGTAGAAACTACATGATATGCAGAGAGACTAGATTAAATTGTTCATTTCATGTTCGAGTGAAGTAAGTCAATAACTTTCAGTCTCGTGCGCTTTGGATCGTGGTTTCAGGAAGGCTTCGATCTCAGTCAAATCGAGCAGCCGCTTCTACTTTTTTTTGGTATACCGAAAAAAGTAAATTGGGTGGTTGTTACATTAAAAAAGTCTAACTTGTAATTTAAACACAATAATTTCATGTTTCTATGAACATAATTAAATCATGAAGGATCTGTACGAAATTCAACAACTTAATTTGTCCTTGTTGAGATGACATGATACAATCTAGTAAGAGTGGTTAGTTGCTGAACTCATGAAATTCACAAGATCGCACGAGATGTCAAACTGCAGGAAAACACTGGAGTTATAAGAGGCAGACAACTACATGCACCACGTGTATGCTATTGCTATTTATTGTGGTTTAACCTGTCAAGGACAAAAACGTACAAAAAACTTCTGCATCAAGCCTTGAAATCATAGCTTTCCTACTTCTGTTAAATCTGGATTGGTGGCATGGTGGTTAGTGCTGTTGCTTCACAGTAAGAAGATCCTGGGTTCAAATCCACAATCTGGCTAGTTTGCACTGGTTTCTCTCTGGGTATTCTGGTTACTTCCCACAGTTAAAAGCCATGCAGTTGTTGGAGTTAGGTTAATTGGCGATTCTAAATTACCTGTCAATGTAAGTGCAAATGGTTGTTTGTGATTGACTGGTGAGTTGTCCAGGGTGTACCCTGCCTTGAAACCTATCACTTCAGTGTTATTTCCCAGCCCTCCCCCCCCCGCAACCAGGATAAAGATAGGAGGATGGTAGTTGTTGTAGATCCATTGAATTTTTATGGTAACCAGGATCTAGACTTTGTTGAATATTATGTAATATGAAGACAACATGTAGTATTTAAGTGACCAAGTGGTATTGGGGTAAAAGTTATTGAATAGTGTTGAAATAAAATGACAAAATTGTGAAGGATTAAAATATTCCAAGAGCTCAACTTACTTCATCTAAACATGTTTCAATTGTGTTTTATGAACACAAAATGCACAGGTTTATTGAATATGAACAAGTTGTGTTGATTGAATTCAATTGTTTAAGTTTCTGCCAAAGCAAAACATTTGTGTGCAACCAATGTCCACTATTGAATCAAGTAAATCCAACATGGCCTTTTTTTTCAGTGTATGGTAAATGGTCTGTTTCATTTTCAGTGCTTTTAGACTCTTCCTGGTTGTTGATGTTTGTTTCTAAAGATGTTGTTGATGAGACTTTGTAGAAAGCAGCTTCACCTCTGATCACACACACACTCAACTCCACTCACTCACTCACCTGTAGGATCAACACTCAGGCTAATGATGCTGATGGGGTTATTGCTCTGGGGATTTAGCAGGTGAGCTAAATCATGTGTAACATGTGAATTTCCCGAGTGTGGCATTAAGAAAGTCTGTGTCTATGCCACACTCGGGAAATTCACATGTTACATGTCACATGTTTCTTGGAAAAGCGTTGCATGAAATTAAACCTTTTTGGAAAAGCATTGCAAGAATCAATCGCATTATTGGTTTTACAAACAAATGTATTGGTTTGTTTACTTGAAATAAAACTTTTTGGAAACCCGTTACATCAAATAAAACTTTCTTGGAAAAGCATTGCAAGAATCAATCTCGTTATTTGTTTTACCCCGTTCAAATCTATTGGTTTATATACCTGAAATAAAATATTTTTGGAAAACCGTTACATCAAATAAAACTTTCTTGGAAAAGCATTGCAAGAATCAAACTCATTAATTTTGTTTTCACTAGAATCAAAGTGTAATGTTTTTCATGACATCGAATAAAATAATTTTGGAAACTCATTACATCAAATAAAACTTTCTTGGAAACCCTGTACATGAAGTAGAAGGTTTTTGATGTTGTAAGTTCTGGCTTTAATATTTTCAGCTGATAAGGTGAACTTCATACAAACTTTGTGTTAAAAAATCAAACTACGTCTCGTGAGTGTGTATTGTCGTGTATTGTGACTGCTCCATCATAATGTATGGAGCAAATGTATGGAGCAAATGTCCCCCTGAGGCACAAAGGGCTCAGAGGCACATTTGGCAGCCAGGGTTAGAGCTCAGACACCTGGAGCCTGGGGGTTGGGGCTAACAACACTGACTGGTAAAAGAATCTAACATCCAAGTGTTACATGGTGTTGCAGGTGACAAAAAGCCATAAACCATTGTTTAGAGGTTGTTGTGGAAGTTTTCCATTTAATAAAGCCTGCAGACAAGCAAAGAGCGGTAGCTAACATTCTTTAATCAAGACAAAGAACAGAAATCAAGCTTGGTGAGGGACTGCCATCGCTGGGGCAGAGGGTGAGCATGGCTCTCAGTTAAATACCTCCTACAGGAACAAAAGGCAGTACACAGCTGTTTTCACACCTTTGGTCTTTCCCCCAAAGAAAGTTTCACACTCCCTTGCTATCTCTTACAGTGGAGAAAAGACAAAAAGACTCTTCCTGTGGAGTTGTCTGCTTCCCCCCAACTTCCTTACCAGACCCCCACCGTGTGTCTAACTGTTTGAATGGAGTATGAGGCAGACATGCTAAAACAGTGACCTAAAAGCATTACCAATAAACAAAGTGATCAATACATAAATGAAAGAAATTCCTCTACAAGGTGATTGCCAGTTTTGTTGGGATTTTTAGAGACACAGAGAGTCACAGAGATCCTGTTCTGCATTACTTAAAAAAAAGGATTTTCAGAGCTGTTGATATATGAATCAGTGCTCATAGAAACATGGATCAACCCTGTTTTGACAGTGTGAGTGTTACATTGTGACAGTTTCAATAAAGCCTGCAAATTCTTGCATTTATACTGGAGAGCAAAGAAAAATTAAATGCTACTTGTACTATGGAAAATCAGTTTCATAAAAGCTACATAAACAGAGCTGAAGAAGACTGTGCTTGTAAAACTAGTGGTAACATATGAGAACTGTAAGACAGACTGTTTCTGCTATCGAAACAATTTGTGTTGTTAATCCTGAATGATTGATGGTGACAACATCATAAGAAGAAGGTCATTTTACTCCACACACACACACACACACACACACACACACACACACACACACACACACATTTGGAAAATCACATAGTTTGACCATAAAAATTCCCAGAATAATTAGTATTTGAGATTGCTGAAGCAACATCACTAAAGAAAAATATCCTTGCATGTCACTTTCATTTAAAAATATAAAAATGTGAAGTTTTTTGTGTAAAACATAAAAGCAACAAAACTTAAGACCATAAGAATCTCCTGATGAAATTTGTGAATATCTAGATCAATGGTGTTTCCATGTGAGAGTCTATAGGGCATAGACTGAGGCTGGGTTTTAGGAATACATGATGGTAACATAAGACATGTTAACTCTGAGAACACTAACATTCAGTTTAACGTGCGAGAGGTAAATGTATCACAGAAGCTAAAAAGGAGTTCCTTGTCTCTAGATTAGTTAATATAAATTGAAAATAAAGTGATTTGAACAGGTTTGATGCATTATACAAAAAAAAAAAAAAAAAAAAGGTTCATGACATAGTTCACATGATCTAAGCAAGAGTCGCTCGGAATCTCAAATGTTAAAGTACACTTACTGATTGTACTTTTACTACATGAGCTAATGTAGATGCTCTAAAAGCACGCTGACTGAAAAAGAAGCACACATTTGGAGAAACGGTGCTGTAACTTCTCATACTGTGAAGTTTTCTGACAAAAGTGAATTGAAAACTTCTGCTGTACAGCTTACTAAGGGGTCCTGTGATGGGCCATGTGCAAATACACAAAAGAACAAGTTAAATTTTACCATAACACTGACTGGAGAAAAGCCAGTTTGGGATTCTAATTGAGATTACAACTGTAATCAGTAAAATCAGTGCTGTGATAGTTAGTTTAAGATCGAAACGTGATTTAAAACACAGTCTAACATCAACATTCTTGCCCCTGAAAATAGGTCAGGATATTTTCTTTCGTTTCATTGGAACAGTAGAGTACCATAACAAAGAAATTAGTACACCTTGTAAGAACAAATATCCCAGATATGGAGTTTTTCATGTTTTACATAAAGACTTACGGCTGCTAGTTTCCTAGTGGCAATTTCTCATTTAAACCTTGGTGACTTAAAAGTTTAGCAGCAAGACACTTGTTTCCTTTTGTCCCATCAAACATTTCTTTCAGCCATCTGTGTTTATCAGAGCGATATGTGACTATTTTTTTTATTAAATCAGCAGAAAGTACACAAATACAAGATTAAATATGTTATTTATTTATCAAAGATACATAATTACACATTGATACAATGAACAAGGTGTCTATAAAAATTACACATGGTGTAAGAAAAACATAACATACAAATAAGTATTTTATGATAATGTGACATAGTTTAAAAGCATAAGAATAAAAGTTTTTTAAAAAAAAAATCATGTTCTTTGATGATCACATTACATGTATCACATTTTTTAAAGCATAACGTAGGGAGCAGAGTGTTCACAAAAACAGTTTTATGATTACTTTTTCCACAGTGCTTGCATGCCTCTTGCAAAACTATGTACTTTTCACCATAAGACACAATGACTCACGATTATCTAAGACCAGCCATGAAATGTCTGTCGCTTCATTACAATCATTTGTCCCCGCTGCTGCCCTCAGATCCAGTCTTCTGTACTGGGGGGTAAAATTGCTTTTTTTGGTGGTTCGTAAAAAAAATATCTCAAAAAGCGATGTTAGTGAGGGGACCAGAAACACTGGGTTGCAGAGCAGTTGGTAAGGACTTGTATATTTCTGGAGAGTCTGCAAAAGCTGTCTTGCTCGTTGTCCTGATTGGATATGTGGAGCCCGGCTCTGATATCTCACTGGTGGCAGCTAAAGGTAGGCACGCCTTGGAGGCGGAGTTGGTCTCGGGCGCAATCTTTCAAACGAGCCTCACGGCATTTCAGGCAACCTCAGGCCGGAAACAACATCCGGTCACTCGCGGTCAAAATCCACGGAGAGCTGGTGTTTCGCAGGGATCAGGTTAACACATCTGGCTTAAATGAGAGTCTAAAAAATATAAAGAAAAACAAAAAGAGTTTTAAAACACGCAAACTAGCAAAATATCAAAGGAGCATAACATAACAATAACAAGATGATATGAGATACCTGATGAGAAAATGATAGGTGATGTAGACATGTAATGTATAAGCTTTGACGGGAGTTAAACTGGATCTTATATTTTTAAAGTGTATTGTACGTGGGATAGGCTCCAGCGCACCGCGCGAGCCTGAAAAAAGGATAAGCGGAAGCGAATGGATGGACGGATGGTGTATTGTACGTGTTACAAACCAATGTGATATTTTTTAAATGAAAGGATTGAGAGAATGGTAAAAAGGAAAATGCAAAAATGTAGTTAGAGAGGAAGATGAACACTTACCGAGTGATATGCACATAGGGAAAGCGACGCGAGTTGTTGTTGATCCCTGGTTCTCGGTTGCTGCGAGCTCGTTTCCCGCGAGCTCGTTTCCCGCAGGCTCTTCTGCACTTCGGGTGTAGCGATGAGGCTCAAAACACCCCAATTAGACAAAGTAAAGGCGATCCGCGGTGTGAGGGGACCAAAACCTTCACCCGCTTTTAGCTGGTAGAAATAGATTTGGCTCTCCGGGAGGCTGAAAGCATAGCCCCAAAACCCACCGGTGTGGAGCCTGAATCTCTCCTCCAAAGGGTTTTTTTTTCCGGTAGAAAAGAAGAGTTACATTTAGGCCTAAATGTTAAATTATTTAACCTGAGTGAGAGCCAGCTGTCCATGCTTACTAAGTCAGATGGCTTGTGAGAGACCGAAGAAAGTCTTAACCTCTGCGGGAGATCATAAAAATCCGAGCTGAGTGCGATTGGCTAACCGGGGGTGCGAGTGGAGCCGCCCTTTTGTTATGTGATTGGCAGCGGGGCAGTTAGGTACACCTGGGAGGCGGAGTTGGTCTCCGGCGCAAATTTCGAACGAAGACAGAGAATCATTAAGGATCAGATACAGCGAGAGTAACAGTGGAAAAACTGTTCTCTGGCTGCGGTTCGGTGCGAGTAAGAACTTAGACTTTGCTGAATTTGAGACAGAGCTAGTGAGAGGGCTATTTTGAAGAAAAAAGACTAAGGATTTTTTTTTTCAGGATTTCCCCTGTTATCGAATATAAGGTTTTGGGAATAGAGGGGTAGCTAACAAGTTATTCTAGGGTTTTGGAGAAAAAAGACTAAGGGTTTTTTTCAGGATTTTTCCCTGTTATCGAATATAAGGTTTTGGGAATAGAGGGGTAGCTAACAAGTTATTCTAGGGTTTTGAAGAAATACGGAGGGCTTTTTTGTTTTTCAGGAGGGTTTTTTTTGTTGTTTGTTTTTTGCTGGAAGCCGCTGGGAGCCGCGGTGCGTTTATGATCGCGAGAGTTTTTTGCGACTCGGACTTTGATTTTAAATTTCTTTGTTCGGATTAAACAAATGCAAATAAATTGAAATAAAGTTTTCCTCCGAGGTATGCACCCTGTATTTCTGGCCATACTGAACGTTACAAAAGCACAAGTTAAACTAAGCATTTTTACTCTGTTTTAACACATTTTCACACACAAACATGGCACGGTCCGAGAAACACACAAGCACGACCCAGACACAGGCGCGCGCACGGGCGCGCCTAGACACACAGGCGCGGGGGGCGCGCACGCGGTGCGCGCTCATGCGCTGACCCACCACCAGATGGCGTTTTTTTAAGCATAAAAAAGTAAAAACTTTTTTAATAGCTTAAAAATAAAAGAATGCTATTTGATATAAACGTTCTAAATAATCTAAGAATTTATTATTTTGGGGGAAAAAGCAATGACCTATGAACTAGCATATTTTGAATGAATATCATAATTTTTTATGAAAATCATAATTTTTATGAAAATCATATTTTTATGAATATCATAATTTTATGAATATCATATTTTTATGAATATCATAATTTAAGTACTTCCTGAGCTCATGAATAATTCATTAGAACCTAACACTCAAAAAGCTCATGAATATTTTGACAGAAGGGGTATAATATCCCTCTCTCCCATGAAATTTAAAAAGGGAGATCTTGTCAGGCTGTCTAAAGTTAGAGGTGTGTTTGATAAGCGGTATGAGCAAACGTTCACAAGCGAGGTATTTACTATTGATCAATGCATACCTAGAGACCCTCCTGTTTATAAAATCAAAGATTACGATGGGGAAGAAATTATCGGTAGTTTTTACGAGCATGAGCTGCAGAAAATCGCTCTTTGCAAGGATAAGCTCTATCACATAGACAAAATTCTCTCAAAACGTAAACAGAGGGGTCAGCTTTATTTCCTGGTGAAATGGAGGAACTGGCCTGAAAAGTAGCTGCTGGATTAAAGCCAGTGAGCTTAAAAACCTGACATAACAAACGCTGCACCTCACTCTCACCCCGGCTAGCCTTTGTAACGGTTCAGTATGACTCTCAGGGCGCAGGGTTTTTACGTCACACTACCATCAAACGCAAGTCTGAACGTTTTTAAAAATAACACAAGTTCAAGTTTCCGTGTGGATTTGGCTCACCATCTCAATCTCGAGGGGGCCTGGGAGGTGGCTCTCACTGAAATTTCATATCCCTATACATGGCTTAATCTCCCGAATGACAAGGCTTATTTTGAATGGAGGAGGAAAGGCGATGCTGAGCAGCGGCCTGATGACGTGGTTAAGACAAAAATACGCGCTGGCTTTTATGAGGATGCTAATACGTTAAGAGCTGAGGTTGAAGCCTGCCTCAGACGTCTCGACTCGGATATTTATCTGAAATATCACCCCATTGTTAAAAAGTTTGAATTCACAGCTGGAGGCATATATCAGCTCAGGTTTTTCCCTCCTCTAGCATATATGCTTGGTGTACCAGCAGGTGTCTGGCAGCGGTTTGAGCGCAAATTTGCCCCCTATCCTGCAGATATAAAAGCTGGATGTTATCATCTGTTTTGCTATTCTGATATAGCAGCCTTACAGTTGGTAGGTGATAGCTATTCGCCCCTACTGCGTACTGTCAGAATAGAGGGTAATTACGGAGATATCGTGAACCTGTGCTTTAACAAACCAGACTATATTCCTGTTGCCCGGAAACACATAGAAAATATCCATATTGAAATCAAAACTGATCAGAACGAGCCTTTAAACTTTACCTACGGTAAAACGATAGTAAAGCTACATTTCCGGCCTGTCAAGGATCTGCCATAATAAGAAAATATGGATAATAATAGATTTATAAAGTATTACGAATCCCAAGCTGGTAACGGTCTCCCGGGGTTTTCAGGTGCGCCTGTAATTTACGGACGAGGAATAGCATCTATTTTCTCAAAATTGTTTAGATTTGTAACCCCATTCTTAAAGCGTGGTGTCAGCCTGGTTAAACCTCATTTGAAAACAGCTGTCAAAGGAATTGCTACAGATGTTGTGACCTCATCCCTGTCTAACTTGACTTGCTCAAACACATCAGAACCGCAAGAGGGTTCAGGGCTAAGCATAATTGCCCGCAGAGCACTAAAACGTCCTCCGGGCCGGAGGCTGACCGAGTTTAAAAAGCGGAGGAAAACTGTCAAAAAGAGACAGAGCGCTAAAACCACCACACGTGCAACACGCAGGTCGAAGCAGGATATTTTTTTTAAAAAAACAAGAAACAAACAACAATGTCTTTACTTCACGAGCGATCAAGCGAATGCACCTTGAGTGAACTGGATCTGTTCACAGCCCCATTAACGCAATTTTCAATCGAGGACAAATGTTATTCAGAAATATTACCAGTAACAGCGCTCACTGATCGGGGACCTTTGGAGTTTTACGTGCCGGGAAACGGGTTGCATTACCTGGATTTAAATGACACACTGTTGAGTTTAAGGCTAAAAATATCAAACCCCGATGGTTCTGATATTGATGCTGACGCTAATGTTGCAATTATTAATTACCCTTTAAACACCATTTTTTCACAATGTGACGTCACATTGGGCGACAGACTGATTTCACAAGCCAGCTCCACGCACCCCTACAGGGCTATAATAGAAACATATTTAAATTACTCAGAGGAAGCTCTGAAAACTCAATTTAGTGCCGGGCTGTTTTACAAAGATACTGCCGGCGCTCTGGACTCACATATTGTAAATAATGGTCCAAATCGTGGATTAGTTCGGCGTGCTGTTTACAGTGAACGGTCCCGAGAGTTCCACGTGATGGGGCCGTTACATTCTGATATTTTTTTCTGCGAACGATTATTGCTCAATAATGTGGATTTGAGGGTTAAGCTCACCAGAGCCAACGATGCTTTCAGCCTTATGGAGCCTCAAAATGCGAATTACCATCTGAATATTCTGGGAGCCTCATTGTTTGTACGCAAAGTCACAGTGTCCCCCGCTGTGCGCGTAGGACACGCTTCCGCTCTGATGCAGGCTAATGCTCTGTATCCCATCTCACGCATTAATGTAAAAACATTTTCAATACCCGAGAATTCACGGATATCACATCATGAGAATCTGTTTCTGGGTTCACTCCCCCGTTATTTAGTCATTGGTATGGTCAATCACGAAGCCTATACAGGCCGTTATGATTTATGTCCTTTCAACTTTCAGCATAACAATTTGGAGTTCCTGGCTTTATGTCATGAGAGTAAACAAATACCAGCCAAAGCGTTTCAACCCAATTTTGCTGAGAATCACTCTGTAAGAGAGTTTTACAGCCTGTACACCGCTACCGGGAGAAACCTTAAGGATCTCTCCTTATGCATTGACAGACAGGAGTTTCAACAGGGATATACACTGTTTGTTTTCAATTTGAATCCTTCAGATGACAGTCAGGCCTTGTCGCCTGTGATAAATGGAAACTTGAGACTAGAAATGCGCTTCAGAGTTCCGCTGCCTCATACAACCACCTTGATCGTGTATGCCTGTTATGATTCCATTCTCGAGATAAACTCCAAAAGACAAGTCTTGGTTGATTATTATTGAGAGGCTCCACACTTTGTATTGAATTATGAACAACCACCAATTGGAGAGTATAATGAGATTGTTAGTTGGGGACAGTTTCTTTGGAGTATATGCAGAAGATGAGTTATTATCATTACTCAAACGTTCATTTAAACGCCCTGCATATTTCATTATAAATACAGACCCAAGGCGTAAACCTGGCACTCATTGGCTTGCAATCGGGTTAGAGGAAGGTGGAGGGGCTAGTTTTTTCGATTCATTTGGTTTCGCCCCAGATTATGCTTTTTACCCTAAAAGCATTGTAACGTTTCTGAAAAAGCATGCTAAACAAGTATCTTTCCATCAAAGACAGCTACAAGCCCCACTCTCGACAGTGTGCAGGCAACATTGCATATTTTTCTTGGCTCAGAAATCGCGTGGAAAGAGTTATGATGATGTAGTTTCTTTATATAGCTCTAATCAAAACAAAAATGATTGCATGGTCTCATGCTTTGTAAAACGATTTATCAGATGTGTATTAATATGTAAAGCCGGCAATTTTAATCAAACTTCATGTTCTTTGAAAGCTTTTAACGATTGTAATTTGTGCTCAAAATAATTTCAATAAAACTGAAAATGTTTCTGTGAAAAAGTGGTGTATTGTGCTTATTGTTAAATAAAAACATGAGAGAAAATTAACTTTAAAAACACAATCTTTTATTTATGGTTTAGATTACATCAGAAATTTAACCATGTGGGTGATAAGGCAATTCTCTTCCTTTTCTTCTTTTTCTTTACAATAACATCTTCATCAGATGATCTGTGGTATTCTCCTGTTTCTCTCGATTCTTTTAATGCTGCTATTTCCCTTCTAGCCGATAAGTTTGTAATAGTGGATAGGGGTATTTTTAGATCCGCCAAAGTTCGTGCAAGCGAACTCCAGCCTGTTGGTTTTACACTTGCCCGAGAGCTTGATAAAAATTTCATCAAATCGAGCATATGACTTCCTGGTATTGGCTTCTGTCTATGCATCAATTTCCCGTCCTCAGTCCATCCGCCGTGCGCTTTTGATGCTAATATTCTATGCATTAGATATTCAGTGTTTCTCTTTGTTGCGAGGGTTTATGTGGTTTAAAATATCATGTAAAACTTTATTCACACTACCCGTCTGCTCCCCCTCCTCGCTTTCTTCCTGAATGTGTTCATCTGATCTCAAAGTCTCCCCTACTTCACGCTCAGTGGGGAGTCTTAGTGTTATTTGTTTGCTTTCATCTGATTTTTGTCTTTCAAGTACTAGGTACTTTTGCAAAAGCATGTTATACTTTTTAATTTTCTCGTCGGGGGTTAGACCCTGAGTCTCCAATACACGTCTCATTTCACTTTCCAGCTCATCTTCCGCCTTGTCTCTGATGGTTGGTCGAGAGGCATTTGCATGTGTTTCATGTAAGCGTTTGATTTGGGAGGGTGAGATAAGATACATTTTCTGCATTGTTATTTACGGATCGCGCCTATAGCTAAATCAGCTACCATGGGTAAAACTGTTGTGAGGAGTGGTAGCAGGAAACCGCCTTTTTGAGTCAGTAACTTTTTCTTCTTCCTGACTCCATCCCGTCTGCATGCCATCTGTCTGATCTTCTCTTTGTATCGTTTCAATTTGTTATGCTGGCATTGTGTGATTGGAATATTTCCTTTTAAGAGATTCATACAAAGCTCACAAATAGCCTGAATAAAATCAGGTGAGCATTCTTGTAAAATAACCTTACGAATTTTAGGGGAGCTTGTGGTTAGTGTTTTCAGCAAAGCAAAGTTTCTTCTCAATCTTACAGACATTGTTTCTGTTATTTTTTCCTGGGTAAGAAAACACACAGCTGTTCTGAGGGTAGTATCCCTGTTCTCAGTCTTAGCTGCTCTGGGCAGGTGGGGGTTAAATCTATCAATAAATATCCATGTGGCTCTCTTGTGGCTTCTTCAAAACTTTCCAAAAAGAAATGCACACGTCCTGGACATATTTGTCTAGCTAGTGTATTAACTTGTAATTTATCACGGGGGTTTTTAAATAACACCATATAAGTACTGTTCAGACTGATCGTCCTGCTGTGTTTGCCTTGTAAAAACACATTTGTGTCAAAAACATTATGCTCATATTTTTATGGTGTCTGTATTGAGTGAAAATCCGAACCACTTCTGGATGATTAGCTGCTTGAAAAACAACATCATCCAGTACAATGAGATGACTTTGGTGTGAGGGAAACAAGGTCTCATCTTCAAAAGATTCAGGCAGACCTTCAATGAATTTAATGCTTTTATTTTTCTCTTGAAGCTCAGAATACAGAGGCTGAAAGGATGTATAAACCCACACAACGTTGTCAATAAGCTTGTTCAAAACATGTACACAGTTTTCCAATACAGATTTGACAAAAAATTTCTTTCCCGAGCCACTTGGCCCAACAATCATACAGGAAAATGGAACATGAAGTCTGGGATCAAACTCGATTAAAGCAGGTTGAAACATTTTTTTAAAAAAACAATGAAAAACAAAACAAAAAGAGAAAAGAAAATAGAATAATCAATAACCAAAGGGTAAAGTGAGACCTCCTGGCAGCAATCTACGCTTGTCATAAACAACCCGGAATTTTTTGGGGAATGATGAATTTTTCAGTGCAAACCCGGCTTTATTACGAAGGATAGTGTGCTGGGGTGCCTCTAGTATAGATCCTCCTTGACTGTTATCAATGTAATTGTCAACCAGGTTTTTCACAGATTCAAAATTGACCCTTTCGCAGACATCGTGTGTTTGTGTGATCCCTTTTGCTTTCAGGACAACTTTACCTTTTTTGGTCATATAGCCATAGCTTTTAGGTCCAGCTGCAACAAACTCTGTAATGTAATCATCCTGATCTAACTCATTAGTGAGGTCACCCAAATATCTACCTAATTCTAGCTCAGATTGATTTTGTTTGGTGAGATAAACAACACTGTCAGTATCGTAGTAAATAGCTCTGTCCTGTAACTGATCCAAATAACTGTAGAGTTTCATACGCCCATATGATGTAGTGAAGGCCGCAATGAAGATGTTATCTGTGGAGTTTGGCAATGGGGTACAGAGATCGCCATAACACCATTGAATAAGCGCTACATCCTGACTGACAAAAGAGAAATATGTGACTTTGTATTTTTGAGAGAACATGAGATTAAAGAATTCCTCTGGGTCACTCACGAGCTTGCTCTGTGTGAGATTATTTCTCTGGCCAAATTTTCCCCAAAAAGAGTTTAAACACAGTTTGGCCATTTGTCTTTTAGCGGGGTTTAGTTTTATGTTTTCAGGGTCTAAAGTGATGCCTTGCCTAGCCTGGTAGTCTTTAATGTAAAGCTGTTTATCCTCCTCAGTTACAACATCTGAGGGATAGCCTGAAGCTTCTTGTTTTTTGCGCAGGAAATGATGTACATAGTCTGTGAATATTGTGTTACTCTGTTTCTCAAAGTGCCATACCTCGGTGATTCTACTTATATGATAGCCCTTTTCTAACGCAAGGTTAAATTCTACAGTGGTCCAGACACCTCTGAGTGCTCTCTCCTCGTTGCTATGGTTACAACCCCCGTCTTGGTTGTTCATTTCAGCACAAGTGCGACAGAGGGTAAAGAGAAGCTTGCCTGAGTTTGTTTTATAGGGTAAAACTGGAAAATAGAGTGCTCTGGGTGGGTATACAACCGCTTTGATAAAGCCAAAGTAGTTTTTAGGGTGCTGAAAATTTCGAAAGATTATTTGAGGATGTCCTAAGGGGTAACTACAGGTGCTATTTACAAATGGATACAGTGAGGTAACATCCACATAACTGATTCTCTCCCCAGGCCCTGCACTGCAGCGCAGCTGTGCAGGGCTTGTACGCCCTCCGAAGAGGGCATGGCGGGGGTTCAAAGGCTCTGGTGCGTCGTAATGTTTGAGAAAATTGATTACACTCTGATCACTACGTTTCAACTCGGTCCACTCGTGCTCCCAGATTGTAACAAGACACACATTATGCTCAGCTCTCAATCTAGCGAGTCTTTCTTGAGTGCGGCTGTTTAGCTCTGCAAAAGTGAGGTCTAACAAGGGGATTAATGTTGGCCTGATTTGAAAAACACTTAACACACCCATGAAAAGTAACAGCCCAAAAATTCCCAGACATATGGTTTATCATTAATGTGGGCATATCCGTCTATATAATAACCACCCAGCTTTTTTTCTCCTTGATTTAGCGCATGTCTGATAAAAACACCTTGTGTGTACGAGAGATATTCTAGCCATTGAATTGAGGCAGAGGAAAATGCCTTGACCTGATTGCGGTAATTTAGAGGACATGGTATTGCTAAAGAATTGGCTGGCATGAAGTTTGTTAAATAAGTTTTCAGGCAGGCACTTGCAAGCGTGTTGCGGCTGAAAGGATCTACTCCTGTTTCTTCAATAAAACCGCTTCTAAACAATGTACACCCCCGAGCTAGAATTTCAACATCGTTCTCGCAGTACAACAGGGCCTCTTTCATGAAATTGAACGTGCCAGAGCTGACTGAATCATACCATTTGTAAAAATCATGCCTGCCTTTTGTTGTCATTCTCTCTAGGCTGTAAGCAGAGGGTGGAGGGTAGGGGCCTATATATTTTAGAGATTCTCTGGAACTGAAAGAGTGTGGAAAGTAACCTTTAACGCTGTCTTGAAAACCCATAGCATTTGGGATACCTGAGAGTGGCATAGGAAGAAAGCAGCTGGAGTCCATGTATCGTTGATTAAAGTCTGGGTCTGTAAAGCTTATGAGTTTCGATCCTTGCATAAGCAACGATGGTTTTAACCCTTGCTTAGACATTCCTCTTAAAATAAGGTAGCCGTCAAAAGCTTTTGCATTATGGGCAATAAAAATACACCCCTTAAAGAGTGGGCGTCTGAAATGAGCGAGAAACTTTTCCGCACAGTCCTCACCAACACAGTACCAGGATTTGCCATCTGATATTTTCGTACAAACCAGAAAAGGAGTGTGCTCACCGTGTTCGTTTACGAACGTTTCAAAATCGTAAAAAATCAACTTGTTGTTGTGTTTTGTCTCGCGTTCTAAAACCTGCATGTAACACTGATGTGTTTGCTGATCAGTGGAGATTTCCTGGCGACAGATTGGGCATTTCCTCTTTTGACATTTGTGGGGTTTTTCTGTTGCTGATAAATAATAAAGTCTCGAACACTTGGCACATTTTTTATAGAGCTGGCAGTTGCTTGCTAGTCTTTCACGCCTCTCAACGACTTTTTTATGGCTCTCGAAACAATAGGAAAAGCGACAGGTGCGGTTACAATCGCTACATACAACAGGAGAGAGGGAATGTTCACTGCAGTCAGGCTGCATACAGACTGAGCAGTGAGCAGGACAGAAGTGGGATAACACATGGTTGTACCCGATATAACAATGATTACATACATAATCTGTACCCATAAATCCTTTTAAATTTTTGATAGCATAGTAATGATTGTCAAATAAAAATAAACAAAGGGTTTTTTCTGTATTTGGTGTACTAGTTTGAAATTTACAAAGGCTGCGATCGTTTTCGTTACGGTAAAATACTATAATTTTACATAGGAGTAACCTTTCAAATGTAATTATTTGATTAAAACCGAAAGGCGTTTGATCAGTTAGACCAGCTTTTTGCTGAATTTCTCTACCGAAAACCTCCTGCCTGTTGATCGTTAAAATCAGGGTGCAGCAGGTGGGCAACACTTATTGAAAAACATAACCTGTTGAACGGGTTATGAATGACATATAAAAAGCGCCGCTTCTTTTTAATAATTTCATTGTGGAGTATCAGACTAAGATGTCTTTTTCCACTACCGGTTGGGGGTGTAACGATCTGAGCAACGAGCTCGAGCGAAGCGTCGCACATTACAGACCAGTTTGACTGTACGGCTCTGAGGAATAAATTTTCAAATTCACTCAAATCACGATTGTCCCTTAAAATAACTGAAACATTATTTTGTAGCTGTTGGCCTATCAACTCTAATTGTATAAGATCACCTGGACGTGAATGCGAGAAAATCCTGTCTGATATTTGGCGGGCACTGGCCATTACGCCTTGATAATAGTGTGCATAATCAGGTAAATCATTTGGAGGAGGGAAATTCAAAATTTCTCTAATTTCAAGGTTATTAAATTTATTTCTAACAATTATATGCGGCTGTGCTGAATTGCTGGAACACCCCTGCTCTGGATTACCCCCTAGATGAAAGGAGTGATCGCGAGCATTATTTGCGGGGTTAAGTGGCTCGTTAACAGAGACAATCTCGGACGATTGTTGTCGATTAGACTCATTGAAACCGCTTAACAACGGTGGGGGTGGGCTGTGGTTAAGCGGGCGGTTAACAGACCCACCGTCTGGGTTAGAGCAGATCGAATGCTGGCTATCGTTAAAATTATTTTCATTCAACCTGTTTATTTGGCTCAACAACTCAGGAGGTATTTGAACCTCATGCTGTATTTGCGCTAATGATTCTAATGCGCGATTAAGAGCTGCAAAAGGGTCAGAAGAGGAAATGTTTTGTTGAGAATGAGCCTCAACATGCTCAACTCTTAAATTGTGAGTGTTATTCTGGGGGGCACTTTCACTATGGGCTAGTTGTGCAAGAGCTAAATCAATCAGTTCTAAAGGGTCATTATTATTATTGATCACATCGGGTTGTTCATGATTTTGCGGAGGTGTATTCTGTGAATGATGGGCGTTTTCATTTAACCGGGCTAACTCTATTTCTAAAGCAAGAAATGGGTCTGGAATATCTTGTTCCTGGTTGTCCATTTTTATTGTTTAACAAAGAATATATATATAAAAATAAATAATAACAATTTAAAAAAAAAAATAATAATAATAATAAAACCTTATTATAAGATGAGCTGAACTAATTCAGCGATGAGCAAATACAGCTGGGAGAGCAATGCAAGCAAGCCGGTCTCGCCGTATACGTATTTGCCTTGTCCTGGTTGTGCTGGCAGGCCTGCGGGTCCTCCTAATGGTCCTCCTGCTCCTGTTTCTGATATGCCCTATGAATTTAAGGGTAAGATACAAATCAGTTAGTGATGTTAAATAGAAAAGGCAATAGTTTTTTATTTTTATAAAATGAGAAAAAAGAAAAAAGCGAGAGTGACTGACCTCGATTGGATCTCAGAGACTGGGGCTGTGGATGTCCCGATGTAGGAGATGATGCGGCAGCCGGGGGAGTGGGGGCGTGTGCGGCGAACAGATCTTGCCTCTGCCGGGCGGTAAGATGGAGGTTTTTCCCCACGGAGCGCGGGGGGATGTGAACCTCCTACGGGGGCCCGGGTAGGGTTGGCGGAGAGCAAATCTTGCCTGTCCTGATGAGTCAAATGGAGGTTTTTTCCCGGGCGAGCTGGAGCGCCGGCGAGGCTGGCTGAAGCGGGGCGAGCGCGCGCAGAAAGCAACTCGTTTCTGTCGCGGGTGGAGAGGCGGATTTTTTTGCCTGTAACTCGCTCTAAAACGGGTGGTGAATGACTTACATCTCTCGAGAAAACATAATTATCCAGATCGGATATGTCTGAAAAAGAGTTTTATAAGTTAAAAAAGAGGGTTAATGTTTTGTTTATTTTCCTTGTACAATTAACTGTTAAGAGGGACAAGAAGAATCAAGCAGACCTACCAATTTGATCGAGCGAATCCAGAAGAGAAGAGTCGAACAGGCTTATTTCAGAGTCTAAAAAAGAAACAAGGAGTATTTAAAAAACAGGAAGAAACAGTAAATATAAGCATTAGATGAACAAGAGTAAGAAAAATGAGGTACCTGATGAGGACATGATCGCTGTTAAGTCTAGTGTACTAAAGCACTTTTTAGCTCAGAGTGTTAAATGTGAGCTCATATATATATATTTTTAAAGTGTATTAGAGGTGTTAGAAAAGCTATTAAAAAGTACAAAAATGTAGTTAGAAAGCAAGAGTAACACTTACCGATAGGGATGCACCGATACCGATACTGGTATCGGGTATCGGGGCGATACTGTCAAATGTGTGCGTACTCGTACTTGTAAAAGTTAACCGATACCATGAACCGATACTAATGTAGCCCGGATGGGAATTTGGGAGTAGATACTCATAAGTCCCATGGACTTAAACGCCACGGTAACATAAGGTGTTATGTGATGTAACTGTACCCTGAATTTAATTTGCCCTGTAATATGTCACAAGGTAAATACAGGTAATTAGAGCAATCAAACTGTTATGTTAATCATAAAGTATTATTGTATGGTATGTAACTCTGAAGGGAGTTAAAATATTGTTCAGAGTTCTAATTTTCTGGAGGCCCGTGAAGGTAGCATAAAACGGGACCTGTGTATCTGTTGCAATGGAGGAGGAGAAGAGAACGGCATGGAGAGATGCACGAGGTTAGCTGAACCAAAGTGAGAGACTCGGCTAGTTTTACTGAGGTTAACTAGCACAAAAGAGTGTGTGACCAGAAAGCTAACCGTGTGGGAGCTTCGCAACAGAGTGTGGGTGAAGTGACTTTTTGTTTCAACGGTCGCACCACCGTGGAAAACTGTGTTTCCAGCTACGACCGCCGAGGCTAAAGGCTAGCCCGGACTGCTTGGCTGCGCCACGGAGGCAGCCGCTATGGACTGTTGGAGAGCTGGACAGTGACGGGCTAACGCGCTGTAACAGAGACAGCATCGGGTCCGCAGGGAGTGGATTTAGTGTGGGACTGGTGAACGGCGACCTACCGAGCAACGGAACTGTAAGTCAGACTTTTGTGCTCTTACTGGGGAGAAGAGGATTTTTCTCCATTGTCCAGCGTGAGCAGCAAACAGACCTGCAACAAGTGTGAATGTGAGTGTGTGTGGGGCCCATGTGTGAATATTGTATGTTTAGTGGAGTTATATAACGTGTTTTGGAGTGTATATTAGTGAGTCACTTACCAAAAGGTGATAACATAAGTTGGGTTGTTTAATATAATTTGAAAGGGAATTATTTCATTTATACAGTGTATTTCATTTGGTTAAAGAATTGGAATATCATTTGAGTTTAAAAAAGGGATATGTTGTACAGTATTTGTCTCTGCCCTTACGTTCAGTAAACGTTTCGTTTGTGTTAAAGAGTTGTCTGGGGTCGTTTCTTTACTACTGGTTAAGTTTAACTTGTGTGTGGTAGAAGTATCGGATTTTGTACTCGGTATCGGCAAGTACTCAGATCCAAGTATCGGTATCGGATCGGTTTGAAAAAATTGGTATCGTTGCATCCCTACTTACCGATTGATATGCACAGACAGGGAAAAGCGGCGCCAGTTGTTGAGAGGGTCCGGAGAAAGGAGTCTTATTGTGAACTCAGTCTGAGCGGCGCCAGTTGTCCGAGGCTTGCGAAGTCAACTGGTACGTGAGAGGGAGCGAGTCTTAAGCTCAGCGGGGATCATAAAAATCAAAGCTGCACGCTATTGGCTAGCCGGGGTGCGAGTGAGAGCTAGCCAGTGAGCCTATCGTTGAGCAGGTAAATCCGAGCTGAGTGCGATTGGCTGCACGGGGTGCGAATGGAGCCGCCCCTTAGTTATGTGATTGGCAGCGGGGCAGTTAGGTACAGCTGGGAGGCGGGGTTGGGCTCGGGGCGCAAATTTTCAAACTAGGCAATGGATCATTCGCTTGCTGAGCCGGGGAACGAACAAGTAGGAAAAAACGGTGCTCTAGCTGGAGTTGGGTGAGAGTAAGAGCGAAAGGAGGACTTAGACTCTGCGCGGAATTTTAGAGGGAGCTAGTGAGAGGGCTGGTTTTTTGAAGAAAAAAGACTAAGGGTTTTTTCAGGATTTTTCCCTGTTATCGAGTATAAGGGTTAGGGTATACGAGGGGTTCCCTACAAGTTCCATCCATCCATCCATCCATCCATCTTCGTCCGCTTTATCCGGGGCCGGGTCGCGGGGGCAGCAGCCTAAGCAGAGAAGCCCAGACCTCCCTCTCCCCAGCCACCTCCTCCAGCTTATCCGGGGGAACACCAAGGCGTTCCCAGGCCAGCCGAGAGATATAATCTCTCCAGCGTGTCCTGGGTCTGCCCCGGGGCCTCCTCCCGGTGGGACATGCCCGGAACACCTCACCCAGGAGGCGCCCAGGAGGCATCCTTGTCAGATGCCCGAACCATCTCAACTGACTCCTTTCGATGTGGAGGAGCAGCGGCTCTACTCTGAGCCCCTCCCGGATGGCCGAACTTCTCACCCTATCTCTAAGGGAGAGGCCAGCCACCCTTCGGAGGAAGCTCATTTCTGCCGCTTGTATCCGCGATCTCGTTCTTTCGGTCACTACCCACAGCTCGTGGCCATAGGTGAGGGTAGGGACGTAGATCGACCGGTAAATTGAGAGCTTCGCTTTTACATTCAGCTCCCTCTTCACCACGACGGACCGGTGCAGCGTCCGCATCACTGCAGCCGCAGCACCAATCCGTCTGTCGATCTCCGGCTCCCTTCTCCCATCACTCGCGAACAAGACCCCGAGATACTTGAACTCTTCCACTTGGGGCAGGAACTCATCCCCAACCCGGAGTGGGCACTCCACCTTTTTCCGGCTGAGAACCATGGCCTCAGATTTGGAGGTGCTGATCCTCATTCCTGCTGCTTCACACTCGGCTGCGAACCGTTCCAGTGCGAGCTGGAGGCCCCCACCCGATGAAGCCAACAGAACCACATCATCCGCAAAAAGCAGAGATGAGATTCTGAGGCCACCGAAGTGAAAGCCCTCCGCCACTTGGCTGCGCCTAGAAATCCTGTCCATAAAAATTATGAACAGAACCGGTGACAAAGGGCAGCCCTGGCGGAGCCCATCACCCACCGGGAACGAGTCCGACTTATTGCCGGCAATGCGAACCAAACTCTTGCAACGGTTGTACAGGGATCGAATGGCCCGTAGCAATGGGCCAGACACCCCATACTCCCGCAACACCTCCCACAGGACACCCCGAGGGACACGGTCGAATGCCTTCTCCAAGTCCACAAAACACATGTAGACTGGTTGGGCAAACTCCCATGCACCCTCAAGTATCCTCGAGAGGCTAAAGAGCTGGTCCAGTGTTCCGCGACCAGGACGAAAACCGCATTGTTCCTCCTGTATCCGAGGTTCGACTAGCGGACGAACTCTCCTTTCCAGCACCCTGGCATAGACTTTCCCAGGGAGGCTGAGGAGTGTGATTCCCCTGTAATTGGAACACACCCTCCGGTCTCCCCTCTTAAAGATGGGGACCACCACCCCGGTCTGCCAGTCCAGGGGTACTGCCCCTGATCTCCACGCAACATTGCAGAGGCGTGTCAACCAGGACAGCCCTACAACGTCCAGAGCCTTCAGGAACTCGGGGCGGACCTCATCAACACCAGGGGCTCTGCCACCAAGGAGTTGTTTAACTGCCTCAGTGACCTCGCCCCCGGAAATTGGCGGGTCATTCCCCTCATCCCCAGACTCTGCTTCCTCCTCGGAAGACGTGTCAGTGGGATTAAGGAGGTCCTCGAAGTATTCCTTCCACCGCCTGACAATTTGTCTCAGTCGACGTCAGCAGCGCTCCGCCAGCACTATACACAGTGCAGGTAGAGCACCGCTTTCCCCTCCTGAGACGCCTGACAGTTTGCCAGAATCTCTTCGAGGCAGTCCGAAAGTCTTTTTCCATGGCCTCTCCGAACTCCTCCCACACCCGAGTCTTTGCTTCAGCCACTGCCCGAGCCGCATTCCGCTTGGCTTGTCGATACCTGTCAGCTGCCTGCGGAGTCCCACAGGCTAACCAAGCCCGATAGGACTCCTTCTTCAGCCTGGTGGCTCCCTTCACCTCTGGTGTCCACCATTTGGTTCGGGGATTACCACCACGGCAGGCACCAACCACCTTGCGGCCGCAGCTCAGTGCAGCAGCTTCGGCGATGGAGACGCTGAACATGGTCCATTCGGACTCAATGTCCCCAGTCTCCCTCGGAATGCTGTTGAAGCTCTGCCGGAGGTGTGCGTTGAAGATCTCGCGGACTGGGGCTTCTGCTAGACGTTCCCAGCACACCCTCACTACGCGTTTAGGTGCACCGGGTCTGTCCAGCGTCCTCCCCCGCCCCCTGATCCAACTCACCACCAGGTGGTGATCAGTTGACAGCTCAGCCCCTCTCTTTACCCGAGTGTCCAGAACATATGGTCGCAGGTCTGGTGATACGATTACAAAATCGATCATCGACCTGCGGCCTAGAGCGTCCTGGTGCCACGTGCACTTATGGACACTCTTATGTTCGAACAAGGTGTTCGTTATGGCCAAACTGTGGTTTGCACAGAAGTCCAATAACAAAACACCACTCGGGTTCAGATCAGGGAGGCCGTTCCTCCCAATCACGCCCCTCCAGGTCTCGCTGTCGTTACCCACGTGAGCATTGAAGTCTCCCAGCAGGACAACAGAGTCTCCAGGTGGGTCACCTTCCAGCACCCCCCCCAGGGACTCTAAGAAGGCTGGGTACTCTGAACTGCCACTCGGCGCATAAGCGCAGATGACAGTCAGGACCCGTTCCCCGGCCCTAAGGCGCAGGGAACAAACCCTCTCATCCACCGGGAAAAACCCCAACGTACCAGCAGCAAGCCGAGGGATATTAGAATACCCACCCCAGCCCGCCGCCTCTCACCAGGGGCAACTCCAGACTGAGACAGAGTCCAGCCCCTCTCCAGGAGACTGGTTCCAGAGCCCAAGCCATGCGTAGAGGTGAGCCCGACTATATCTAGCCGGTACCTCTCAACCTCACGCACTAACTCAGGCTCCTTCCCCACCAGAGAGGTGACATTCCATGTCCCTATTGCCAGTCTTGGCAGCCGGGGATCAGTCCGCCAGGGCCTCTGCTCCTGGCCGCCGCCCGGCACACAATGCACCCGACCCCTATGGCGCCTCCTGCGGGTGGTGGGTCTGCGGGAGGATGGGCCCATGTCTCCTCTTCGGGCTGTGCCCGGCCGGGCCCCATGGACTAAGGCCCGGCCACCAGACGCTCGCCCTCGGGCACCCTCCCCGGCCTGGCTCCAGGGCGGGGCCCCGGTAACCCTATCCCGGGCAGGGTAAACTGTTCCCTCGATGTTCTCTTCATAAGGGTCTTCTGAATCGCTCTTTGTCTGGTCCCTCACCCAGGACCAATTTGCCATGGGAGACCCTACCAGGGGGCAAAAGCCCCCAGACAACATAGCCCCTGGGATCCCTGGGACACACAAACCCCTCCACCACGATAAGGTAGCGATTCCCGGAGAGGTCCCTACAAGTTATTCTAAAAAAATCCTCCGTATTTCTATCCAAAAACCCCTAGAATAACCCTACAAGTTATTCTAGGGGTTTTTGGATAGAAATACGGAGGATTTTTTCAGGAGTTTCTCCCTGCTTATTTCCTAAGGATCGGAGTTTGGGAGCGGGGAGAGAGTTTTATCGAGCAATTGTATGGGGTTTTTTTGTGGTTCGTTTTTTGGGAGAAAATAGTTTTTTAAGAAAGTTTTTTATGTTGGGAGCAGCGGTGCATTTATGCACGGAGTGGGAGCAACGGGGAATGCCAGAGTTTTTTGCGATTCTGAGTTTGATTCTAAATCTCCTTGTTCGGATTAAACAAATGCATATAAATTGAAATAAAGTTTTCCCCCAAGGCATGCACCCTGTACGTCTGGCCATACTGAACGTTACAAAAGCATAAGTTTAACTAAGCACATTTATACTGGTTTAACACATTTTCACAAACACAAAAGCACGGTCCCCGGGGAGACACAGGCACGATGCCGAGAGAGGCGCACGCACGGGCGCGCCTAGACACACTGACGCGCTGACCCACCACCAGAGGGCGTTTTTTAAGCATAAAAAAAGTAAAAACTTTTTTTAATAGCTTAAAATAAAAGAATGCTATTTTATATAAAAAATCTTTCTAAATAGTCAATTAGTAGGTTTTGGGGGGAAGAAAAAGCAATGAGCTATGAACTAGCATATTTTGGATGAATATCATAATTTTTATGAAAATCATATTTTTTATGAATATGATATTTTTTATGAATATCATATTTTTATTACTTCCTTTATTACTTTATTACTTCCTATGGTCATAAAGCTTTATTGGGGGCCACAAATCACTCAGTTTGACATAAGGGGCCTAATATCACTCTCTGGTGAGTATGGTGCTGAGGTCTCATGCCTGATTCCATTTTTGCTAAGGAGTGCCTGATACTCATTTCCCATAAACTCTGTTCCATTGTCAGACCTGATACATTTAACTTGCCCAAACGGGGCCGTATCAGCCAGAAACTTCTGTGTTGCTTTTTTCTGTGTCACTCTTATTTTTCAGAAAATACACAAACACTGCACTGGAATAGTTATCAGTGAATGATAGTGCAAATCTATATCCATCTCTGGACTCTGGGTCCAGCTAGATCTGTGTGTACCAACTCTAAAGCGGTTTTGGCTCGTGCATCAGGGTCCCTGTTTCTAGTTGGAACAAACTTTCCCTGTGTGCACACTTTACAATGCAAGACAGATTTATCTGTTTTCCCTTTGATTGCCATACCATCAACAGCACACTGTAATTTCTGAATGTCATCATAATTACAGTGCCCAAGACCTTTACACTGGTCTTTACCTTCAGTGTTTACTGTTTGTAGGTAGTACAGTCTGTTGTACTCATATATTGGAAACCTTGTGCCATCTTTGTGTCGCAGAGTGTCTTTTCCTTGCTTGAAGATGGTAAATGGCCTGTATTTGTATAGCGCTTGTATCCGCTGCTTCTCGCATAACAAGAAGCAGCGGATGATGTTGGGTATGCGCAACTTTAACAAGCTGAACTTTGGCTTTAAAGTGAGTACAGTTTCTGAATTGTGTGTTTCTGAGTGCCTGGCTGTGATCTACCAGATACACAGAATAGTCACAAGACATGCAGTTCTTCTCAGCTTCTTTCTCTGCATACGGCTTCAGCTGCAAATTAAAAACTTAATAGAAAATTTGGTGAATTAAAACAAAGAAATAAAGTTGTTCTAAAAAAAGAATGTATGGTTGAAAGAATCACATATCCCTTAACCAAACTGGAATATCTGAATTGTTACAGGGGAGACGTAATCTATGATCAGTGAGTTAGATTAGTCACATCTCTATTTTTCCTTGTCCTTCTCTCATACTCCACTTTGAACGATGCACCCCACTCCAGGGATGTCCAGCACTGTAAACCTGAACAAGCTGACTGAACTTAAAACTTTTGTGGAAACCGATTACCTCAAAAGATTTAAGTACACAAACTCATCTCTTCTAAGTATGGGGGTACTCAAAATTTGTATTTATTGTTAACCTAAAAATGTAAAATTATATTTTATTAATTGAGCTTTACTCAAAGACTGTATACTTTAATTTTAATATTTTTGTGTTTCTTGTAGTTTATTATTTTGATGCAACACAATGCAATTATATTACAACCTAAACTCAAATTATATGATTATTAATTAAAAGATATTTATGTTTCAATGTTTGAGTGTAGACTACAAAAAAAAGTACAGAAATTTAGTCACTTTACATTTTGTTTATTTAACATTTTTTCATGGAAATTTAAAAACATCACAAATGTTTTTATAAAACCACTAACATGGGCACCATAAAGTGAACATTATAAATTCAGTGTAGAACATGTATCTTTTTATAAAATCACAAAGGACGACATCAGTCCTAATTGTATCTTTCCCAAAATACACAAAAATGCAAAACAAAAAGTCAAATACTAATTTGTGTTAATTTTATCATTATCAATATATGAAATCTGCACCTTAAGGGACTTAATGAATGGCTTCTTCTAAAAATTAAAAATGATTGAGTCATTTCACATCACATCATATGAAAATATTAATTTTTAATACAAATTTGGCCCTACAAAAATGGAAACTCAGTAACCAAGATAATGGAGATTCTCTAAACACGAGCGAATATCACAGTAAAATTGTTGATTGGGATTTATACATTGGATGTATCCTCAGTGATTTGGTACAATTATACAACATTATTTTATAAGAACTGAACAACTGATGAAACAACTTACTTATGTGACCACATATGAAGTGTTATAACTTACCACAAAAGGTGAACTGTGCCACTGACCCTTGGTAGATCTGCACATGATTAAAAAAAAAAAAAGCATTATAAATACTAACACAGCTATTAATAATTAAAGTGGCAGGGTACATTTAAGATGTTAACGTCACAAAATAAAATAGACTGGTAGAAAGAAGTACAAGGTAATGGTAATGGGGGGAGCCATGAAAATATATCTTTTCAACATGATTCAGCATGACAAAGCAGGGGCATGATTTAAGACAGGTAAAACAGGTATTTTAACCTAAAAATATTTTAATGGCCATGAAGAAAGGACTCTTCAATAGATCATTCAACTCACCTGTGTTTACTGTCTCCACCTGAAATTACTTTTTTTTTCTTGGGTCTTTTTGTCGTCGGTCTTCAGCCTTGGAAGAAAAAATTAAAATATTGAAAACCTTATCAGCACACTAAATATACAACACCTTGCTATATTTCAATCTGGTTATTGCTTTTAATTGTTTTAGATAGAAGTTGCCACTGCTAGCTAAGTCACTTTTGAATGATGCTAATGAGAAGAAAAAAAAACCTGACGAACAATGAGGCTGCTGTTGTAAAAACGCCAACTTTCTTGCGTTGGCAAGGGGTCGTTAAAATATCACTAAAACCCTTTCTTTATGTGTGATTATTATTAAAACTGTGTTTTAATATTTAAAACTGTTAAACTGATGACATAATCTATGTTTGAAAAAGAGCGCGAACAACAGTGAACAACTATTCACCACCTGGGTCTGTGATTTTTAACACAACAGCGCATTCGAAAAGAAGTTCTTGGCTGCAACATATTAATATACTTGCTTTTTTACGGAAAAATGTGTTTCTCCAAATGTGTTTTCCAGTCGCTCGAGAAGGGCAGCCATATTGAACAGAATTTTCTGTCAACGTCGTTCAGGTTAGAGAGAAAACGTCATCACGTAGCTGACGTACACATGCGGAGCTCGGAAAAAAAACATTTACTCAAAAATCATAATTAAGAAAGCAGCATTTACTCTTAACTTCTAAGCCATGTACAATTATAACTGTTTGAATCGTTAACAGAACAGAAAAGTTTTAAGTTGTTTCAACTTTGTGAGGAATTTCAATTGTTATATCTACAAACTTTATAAGTCAGGTAGACTGTTGGGGTTTACAGTGAAGGGAAATCCCTGTTTCCCTTTCTGCGAACTTTCTGCGAACTTCTAACTCCATTGAATTTAATAAATTTTGTTTTCATGGATGCCTAAATGTTAAACTTAATTGTTTCACCCGGTAAAGCAGCAACGCTGATCATTTTATTAAGGATGAAAGAATTTAGACAGTTTTTAACTCTCAGTGATGTTGCAGTGTTCGTTTGACTTTGGGAACTGAAGAGGGCGGAGTTTTGGACCCAGATTACTCCTCGAGGCTCCTGACTCCTGAATTCATACATAACCAGGGCAATGGTTTATAAGGCACAGTGTAGATTTTTGAGAAAATTAAAGATTTTTAAGTGTGCCTTATGGTCCGAAAAATACGGTATAAGCCGTGATAAATGCACTACCCAAGTGCTTTGAACTGTACAGCTTAGGTTGAAATTGTTAAATGTTGTCATTGTGTTACTTAAATTTGTAAGTCTTGGTTCAAACTATATGATCATACGACCATTCTTCTGTTTCTATTGCCCTCCCCAGCCTGTTGACTGGTGGGGGAGGCTGGAGTGTTTTATTATAGGGACACATATGTGAAGGTTCTGTTTTCTCGTTTAGTAAACTTTCTGCCTTTTGGTGAGCAGGAGGTCACACGCACACACACACACACACACACACACACATTCTCGCATACACACACACACACACACACACACACACACATTCTCACACACATACACTGCCTGACACCATAGGGGGATTTACTTTTTTTTTTTTTTTTTTTTTTTTTTTTGCCTGTCCCGTTTGGCTCTTTTGCCATCAGAATTATTGTCTAAAGGTGAAGAAAGATTGAGATTGACCATCCCAGTCTTGCCGTAATGGTCCATTTGATTCACCTTTTATTGTTTATTTTATTTTCACTTGCTGAATACGGGTCAGACTTTACTGGGGGAAAGAAAGGGGAGAAAGAAAGAGAGAAAGAAAAACAGCTGAGAAGAGGGACGGGGAAAAAGGGCAAAAAACAAAAACCAACAGAATAAGCAGACAAAAAATACATATATCAATCACCTGGATCACCTGTTGAGAAAGTAAAAAGAAAACAAGCAGAAGAAAACGAGAGCAATAGAATAAACAACATCACAATGATATATGGGAATATGACAGTAAAAACTAAATGTTAAACATTATTGTGCAGCACGTAAGATCGACGGCGCACAGTGTGCTTTGAGGTAGGAGCCAAAAAGGGTGTAGTTTGTGTGTGGGATCACCCGTGTGTACACCTGTGAGCATGGACGCGCTTGTTTTTAAAAGGTTCCTTCATGTAATGATCTGTTAGAGGGTGTAGGGGGCCACTGCCCCGTCCTCCAGGGCATGAAGCAGGTATAGAGGAGATCAAGACTCCAGACATCCAGAGGCCCTCAGAGCACAAGAGACCAAGGAAGACCAACAGAGGGGCAGCCGCGCCACTATCCCAGAAAGAGCTGAGGAGAGTCCCAGATGAGGCGTCACTCAGCAGCCGCGGAGCAGAAGCCAGGGGGGTTGCAGTGACTTGCCCGTGCACTCCGCCGGCAGCCAGCTGTGCCTGAGTGACCGAGCCCCAGGCCGAGAGGCCGAGGGCACCCTACCTCCGAAGTGGCCCGAGCGAGCCCCAGGCTCCAGGCCCCGATAAGCAGCCACCAAGGAGTGAGCCGGTGTGTACCTGGGCGCCCACCCCCGGACACAAAGAACCACCAACGCACCGATGTCTGAGGGCGTCTGCCACTGGCAGGGGAAGTGGTGGGGGGAGATAGACCTCCAAACCTTGGAGGGCCTGAGATGTCCCCAGAGAGGTGGTGTCTGATACCCAACCTGACATATAGACACAGACATACAGGCACACACAGATACAAACATCAATTCCCACCCTCATGCTCTCATAAGCAATTACTCCACACTCAACCAACGTGGAGACAGACATAGAGAGACGCTGTACACACAATCACACTCCCCAAGCGTACTCTAAGCCCCGTGTCTAGGTACCCTTGCCCCTGGAGGGGGAAACTGCACCCAGACCCAGGTGGTGTTACCCTTTTCCCTGCGGTGGGGAGAAGCAGACCGCCCCGACTCCGCAGCAGCAGGGAGGCCCAACAATCCAGACCCCAGTCGGAGGGCCAACTCCTCTTCCTAGCCCCCCCGCTCCAGCAGGCCGCAGAGAACGGGGGGTGTGTGAAGACTCCAAACCTCCCTCCACCCGCTCATATGTAGTGTTGATGTATGTGTGTTCTAAGGTGCATTTAAAACCCAGGAGGGCATGGAGCTACCTGCCAGAGAGCAGGTAAGTAAGTAAGTAAAAATTTATTTATATAGCACCTTTCAAGATAAAAATCACAAAGTGCTTTACAGAGGCAGAAAACAGACATTAAAATCCAAAACAAAACAAAATTAACCAAAAGCGAGTTTAAACAGATAGTAATGTCTTTTAAAAAGCAGTTAAAAAACCTGAGTCCACAGATCTCAAACTCAAAGGGAGCGAGTTCCAGAGTCTGGGAGCCACTGATACAAACGCTCTGTCACCTTTTGTTTTTAACCTTGTATGCGGGACAACCAGCAACCCCTGGTCACAAGACCTCAGGGACCTGCTGGGGTGATAAGAAAGAAGAAGATCACTTAAGTAAGTTGGAGCTACACTGTGCAGGGCCCTATAAGTCATGATTATGATCTTAAATTGAACCCTGAAATTGACAGGGAGCCAATGCAGCTGAATCAGGAGGGGAGTGGCATGGGAATGTTTGTGATGCTTTGTCAGAAGCCTAGCAGCAGCATTCTGAATGCCCTGCAGTCGTTCCAGGGAGGCATTACTTAAGCAAGTAAACAAGGAATTACAATAGTCTAAGCGGGATGAAACAAAAGCATGAATAATCATTTCCAATTCGGAACGTGACACAATGTGGCTCAGCTTAGCAATATTTCTTAAATGGTAAAAACAAACAACACCTCCTCTGCACCCTGGTGACACATCCCTACCCCAAGGCCCTGCATGTGTGGGTGATTGTGGTGGAGCGGGAAGAGGGAGGCAGCTGGAGATGGGGAGGGAAGGAAGGGAGAGGCAAATGAGCCCTCCCTGGAGCCAGCTCCCCCACTGACCCCAGTAGGCACCCCCATACTCCGCGACCCGCCAGGGAAAGAGGGCCCAGGCCCATCCGGACCGGGGCCCAGTGCAGCAGCGCCGCCTGGCCCCACAGAGCCTGGGACAGGCCACCCGACCCCACCGCAGAGAAAACTGCACCCCCCCATCATCCACTCATCTTCCAGACTACACAAGACAATAGACACCCAGGCTGACGTCATCCTCCACCTCTCCTGTATCTCCCACTCCTGCAGAGAGAGTTCCTGAAGAGAGGAAAGCTCCTGCAAGATGTGACAACCTCCCCCACCAGTTGAAGAGCCCCCCAGGTGGCTCGATGCACCTGTGGCTCGGGCTGGGACCCCATACACAAGCCTGTCCCTACCCCCACACCAATCACAACAGTGAAGGTGGGACCAAACTAAGACCCCCCACCCCCACTAGGTGATGGAGCTGATCAAAGGAGCCCAGAGCAATTGATCTGATGTGGTGGCAGAGGCTGTATCAAGACTAATGTAATCTAATAGATAATTTCTATATTGGTTAGAATTAAGATTATTTTTATTTTTCCAGTTCATGAGGACTGTTTTCTTGGCTATGCATAGGGGGTTTTACAATGGGTGCTTGTGTAAACTGTGTGAAGCAAAAGGCTGCAGGGGAAGCTATGTCTTCGAAGTGGTCTGAGACCAAGGGCAGAAGGGCTGCTCTGTGATCCTTCCTGTGCTAGCATGTGAAAAACCAGCTGAACTGTTCATCTTGCTTCCTTGCTTCGTTAACGGGAATACGTTTCTAAACCAGTGGGGCCTGTGGAAGCGCATACCCAACAGTATTCTTTGTGTCTGGAAGAATACCTGAGTGAAAGTTTAAGGTTTGCGGTGAAGAGTGAATCTGTTTAAATACAGCTGATGTACTTACCCTTGCTGTGTTTGTAGGCTGAGGTGATCTGCCTGGTGGTGGGTGTGGAGTGAGGGCACACAAACTTCAAATCTCACAGAAGTGGCGCGTCCAACGTCTTTGTTGAAATTAGAGTTATTGCAAAAAGGTTTGAGGGGAAATAAATTTATAGTATCTCAATACTTTACGTGATGATATGAAAATATCATCACGTAATGAGCTTCAGCAGGCAGACAGACTCCCTGACATTTATTAACTGTACTTACTGCACAGGAGCAGAGAGATCCAAGATGGGTCAGTCTCTGTATTGTGACTAAAATGTGACTTTATGAGATTTCCAAATCATTGCATTCTGTATGTAATTACATTTTAAAACAGTGAGTTTGTAAAACTGTGATTCAGATTAACTTAGTTTTAACTCATTGTTCTCCTGCTGGGCCCCATCTGTTGGTTCATGCTCACTGCTCTGAGACTGTGTGGCTTGTGAAAGCAACAGTATATTCTCAGCACAAAACAGAGCACGTTTCTTGACAGCAGTGTAATCCGCAGCCATTCATTTTCCCTCAGGGGTGGAAACCAAAGTGATTCAAGTCATAAAATTTACTGAATATGCTGCTATGGAGCTAACTGCTTTATTTTTACTTTAACAGGGTGATTCTCTTCAGCATTACTGGTCAGCAATTCAATTCAATTCAATTTTATTTATATAGCGCCAAATCACAACAAAAGTCACCTCAAGGTGCTTTGTATTGTACAGTAGATCGCACAATAATACATACAGAGAAAACCCAACAATCATATGACCCCCTATGAGCAAGCACTTTGGCGACAGTGGGAAGGAAAAACTCCCTTTTAACAGGAAGAAACCTCCGGCAGAACCAGGCTGAGGGAGGGGCGGGGCCATCTGCTGCGACCGGTTGGGGTGAAAGAAGGAAAACAGGATAAAGACATGCTGTGGAAGAGAGACAGAGATTAATAAAAAGTATGATTCAATGCAGAGAGGTCTATTAACACATAGTGAGTGAGAAAGGTGACTGAAAAGGAAAAACTCAATGCATCATGGGAATCCCCGGCAGCCTACGTCTATTGCAGCATAACTAAGGGAGGATTCAGGGTCACCTGGTCCAGCCCTAACTATATGCTTTAGCAAAAAGGAAAGTTTTGAGCCTAATCTTGAAAGTAGAGATAGTGTCTGTCTCCCGAATCCAAACTGGAAGCTGGTTCCACAGAAGAGGGGCTTGAAAACTGAAGGCTCTCCCTCCCATTCTACTTTTAAATACTCTAGGAACAACAAGTAGGCCTGCAGAGCGAGAGTGAAGTGCTCTAATAGGGTGATATGGTACTATAAGGTCATTAAGATAAGATGGGGCCTGATTATTTAAGACCTTGTATGTGAGGAGCAGGATTTTGAATTCAATTCTGGATTTAACAGGAAGCCAATGAAGGGAAGCCAAAACAGGAGAAATATGCTCTCTCTTTCTAGTCCCTGTCAGTACTCTTGCTGCAGAATTTTGGATAAGCTGAAGACTTTTCAGCGAGTTTTTAGGACATCCGGATAATAGTGAATTACAGTAGTCCAGCCTGGAAGTAAAATATGCATGAACTAGTTTTTCAGCATCACTCTGAGACAGGATATTTCTAATTTTAGAGATGTTGCGCAAATGGAAGAAAGCAGTCTTTAAAAGCATCAACATCAGCTCTTCTCTGACAGCATGGTGGGAGTTTCTAAAACTGACAGAGTCCTCATTAATCCCATGCAAACGTACACCTATCTGGAATAACCCTGACATATTACAAAACAATAATATGATTAATTTTCCAGAATGGAGTTGTAAAGGAATTAAATACTTAGAACATATATTAGAGGGAACAGAATTTATTCCATTTGAAAGACTAGTTACACAATATGGGATCAACAAGAAAAGATTTTTAGAATATCAACAAATTAAATCCATAGTAAAAAAGAGATTTAACCTCAGTCAAGCTGAATTACAAACACCATCAAGTGCGGTACACTTTCTTACTCTTAAATCCCCCAAATTATTATCTAAAATATACAGAACACTTTCTAAAATAGATGAATCAATATCCCTTCCTATTGCAAAGTTGGAAGCAGATTTATCAGTAAGCTTAGACCAAAACTTCTGGTCTCAGGTATGCTTAAAAACCTTTAAATTGATTAAAAATCCCAGTCTGCAATTAATACAATACAAAATACTACATAGAGCGCACTATACTGGTCATCGGATGTTCAAGATGGGCTTTACATCTTCCAACAACTGCTCACACTGTCAAGGCAATACACCAGACAATTACATCCACGCTCTTTGGTTCTGTCCACCAGTGCAGAAGTTTTGGCGTGAGATATGGGAAGACTTATCAAAGTGTCTGAAATGTAACATTCCAGCCTCCCCTTTAGTATGCTTGCTGAGCAACTTGGATGAGGTCACTGCAGAAATAAACACAGCCCACATTGTTTTTACAGCCCTATGCATTGCCAAGAAAACGGTCCTCCTTAACTGGAAAAATAAAAATAATCTTAATTCTAATCAATATTAAAACCATCTAATAGATCACATTAGTCTTGATACAGCCTCTGCCACCACATTTGATCAATCCCTTTGGGCTCCTTTGATCGGCTTCATCACCTAGTGGGGGTGGGGGGTCATGGTTTGGTCCTGCCTTCGCTATTGTGGTTGATGTGGAGGTTGGGACAGGCCTAGGGCGCCAGGAGAACCCCTAGAGACATTATCCCTGGAGGGCTCAACCCGGGGGGTAGCGGTCATAACCTGGTTAGTGGCTCTGGTCGGTCTTAGAGGGTGTTCTCCTCGTGGCTGTGTGCAGCGGGGCTGGGGGATGGTCTGTACTGGCGGACGTAGGTTACTGGCCTGGTAGCCTGGCTGCCCCTGAGTGGATCCGGGCCAGGCGTGGGGGCTTGGGGTTCGGGGGTGCTTCGTCTCCGTGATGGGGCTCTGGCTGGGCCTTGGGGGCTTCGGTCCTCGTCGGTGTGTCGCCGAGGTTGTGGGCGGGTGAGTGCACGGGGGCTCAGCCCTGGCGCAGGGGCCTCTGGTGCATCGGCCTAACTGGGGGGCTCTTCAACTGGCAGGGAGGTTGTTCCATCCTTGCAGAAGTCCACTCTGCAGTTGGGGGAGAGACACAGGAGAGGTGGAGAATAAACCTAACCTGGGTGTCTGTTGTCTTGTGTAGTCTGGAGATGATTGAATGTTGGGGTGGGTATAGTTTCCTCTGCGGTGGGGTAGGGTGGGCTGGGCTGGATGGGCCTGGGCTCCCTTGCCTTGGTGGGTACCAGAGGACGGGGGTGCCTACTGGGGTCAGCGGGGGACCCCATCCCTGGCTGCCTCCCTCTTCTCGCTCCATCACACCCACCCACACAGGTAGGGCCTTGAGGTGCGGGTGTGTCACCAGGGTGCAGGGGAGGCATTCCCCCCCCTCTGTCCCCTTCTGGCCACCTGTGCCTCAATTTTATTCCACAACTTAGACATCCACATTATTCACACTCTCATAACACACACATATATATAGGGCCTTGAGGGTTACCACGTTAACGGCGTCCAGTGGACGGTCTGTGTATTCAACCCTACCTCTGGTGCCGGTGCCCACCTCTCAATTTCAAATCCATGTAGACATTGAGGGTTCTCGGGAGGGGCCGTGCTAACACCTGCTGCTCTCTGGCAGCAGCACCATGCCCTCCCTTGTTTTAAATGCACTTTAGAACAACACGCAGCAACACTACAAATGAGCGGGAGGAGGGAGGTATGGGGTCTTCACACACCCCCGTTCTCTACTAGCCATCGGGGCGGGGAGCTCGGAGGTAGTGTTGCCTGTCCGATTGGCCTCCCTGCTGCTGCGGAGCCTGGGGCGGTCTGCTTGCCTCCACCCCGGGGGAAAGGGTCACATCTCTTGGGTCTGGGTGCCGTTTCCCCCTCTGGGGGCGAGGGTACCTGGACCCGGGGTATAGAGTATGTTTGGGGAGTATGATTGTGTGTACATGTCCATGTATGACTATCCCTACGTTTGGTGAGTGCTGAGTGTTTGTATATGTGTGCATGAGGGTGGGAAAGCATGTTTGTGTCTGTGTGTGCCTGTTTGTCTGTGTCTATATGTCAGGTCGGATCTTAGACTCCACCTCCCTGGGAACTCCCAGGCCCTCCAAAGTGTGGAGGCCTATCTCCCCTCACCACACTCCCTGCTGGTAACTGATGCCCTCAGGGGTTGGTGCATTGGTGGTTCTTGGTGTCCGGGGCTGGGCGCTCAGGTATGCACCAGCTCACTCCCGGTGGCTACTTGGCGGGGCCTGGTGCCTGTCGCTCGGTCAGGCCTCTTCAGGGGCAAAGGGGGCCCTCGGGCCTCCGGCCTCGGGGCCTGCGACTCGGTTCACTCTGGCACAGCTGGCTGCCGGCAGAGCCGGCGGGCACGCCAGTGCAGCCCCCTCTGGCTTCTGCTCCGTGGCTACTGGTTGACCCCCTCGTCTGGGGATCTCCTCAGCCCTTCCCAGGAGGGTGGCACGGATGCCCCTCCGGTGGTACTCCTTGGGCTCTCGCACTCTGGGGCCTCTGGGGCCTCTGGATGTCTGGAGCCTGGATCTCCTCCATGTCTGCTTCATGCCCTGGGGGACGGGGCTATGGCCCTCCACACCCTCTAGCAGAGCGTTACATGGGGAAACCTTTTGTATACAAGTGCGCTGATCCACACAGGTGTGCACACAGGTGTTCACTGTTCGTAGACATAAACTACACCTTTCTTAGCTGCTACTTCAAAGCACATTGTGCGCTGTCTGTCCTGAGTGCTGCACAACCACATTCAATATTTAGTATTTACTGCTGTTCACACTTAGCTAGATTAACGTGATGGTGTTGTGTTTAGTATGTTGTTTTGTTTTTTTGTTTTTTTTGCTTGTTTTCTCTTCTTTTTCTCTCAACAGGTGATCCAGGAGATTTTTTTTTTCTCTTTGTCTTTGTAAGTGCCCTTTCTCACTGTCCCTTTTCCCTTCTGTTTTTCTTTTCCTTCCTCTCTTTCTTTCTCCCTTTCCTATCCCCCAGTCATGTCTGTCCCATCTGTAACAACTGAAAATAAAATAAATAATAACAACAAAGTTTGATGAAATGGACCAATACGGCAATGCCATGATGATCCATTTGGCAAAATAAATCCATTTGGTATCCTTGTTGGTCTTCAGACAACAATTCTGAGGCTAAAGAACTAAATGGGACAGACAAAAAAGAAAAAAAAGAAAAAAAAAGAAAGCAGTCTTACATATTTGTTTAATATGTGCGTTGAAGGACATGTCCTGGTCAAAAATGACTCCAAGGTTCCTCACAGCATTACTGGAGGCCAAGGTAATGCCATCCAGAGTAAGAATCTGGTTAGATACCATATTTCTAAGATTTTCAGGGCCGAGTACAATAACCTCAGTTTTATCTGAATTAAGAAGCAGAAAGTTAGCGGCCATCCAGGTCTTTATGTCTTTAAGACATTCCTGCAGTTTAACTAATTGGTGTGTGTTACCTGGTTTCATGGATAGATAGAGCTGCGTGTCATCTGCATAGCAGTGACAATTTATGCTATGTCTTCTAATGATGCTGCCTAGGGGAAGCATGTATAATGTAAATAGAATTGGTCCTAGCACTGAGCCCTGTGGAACACCTTAACTGACCTCAGTGGGTGAAGAGGACTCTCCATTTACATGTACAAATTGGAGTCTATTAGATAGATATGATACAAACCACTGCAGCACAGTACCTGTAATACCTACAGCATGTTCTAATCGCTCTAATAGGATATTATGGTCAACAGTATCGAACGCTGCACTAAGGTCTAGCAGGACAAGCACAGAGATGAGTCCACTGTCAGAGGCCATAAGAAGATCATTTGAAACCTTCACTAAAGCTGTTTCTGTGCTGTGATGAGCTCTGAAACCTGACTGAAACTCTTCAAATAAGCCATTCCTCTGCAGATGATCTGTTAGCTGTTTGACAACTACTCTTTCAAGGATTTTTGATATGAAAGGAAGGTTGGAGATTGGCCTATAATTAGCTAAGACAGCTGGGTCTAGAGATGGCTTTTTGAGTAAAGGTTTAACTACAGCCAGCTTGAAGGCCTGTGGTACATAGCCGATTATTAGAGATAGGTTGATCATATTTAAGATTGAAGAATTAATTAATGGCAGGTCTTCTTTGAGCAGTTTTGTAGGAATGGGGTCTAAAAGACACATTGATGGTTTGGAGGAAGTAATTATTGAAGTTAACTCAGAACGATCAATTGGAGAAAAAGAGTCTAACTTAACATTGATGGTACTAAAAGTAGTTGTAGATAATATTACATCTGTGGGATGATTATTGGTAATTTTTTCTCTAATGATAAAAATTTTATTTGTGAAGAAGTTCATGAAGTCATTACTAATCAACGTTAAAGGGATTGTTGGCTCAACATTGCTCTGACTTTTTGTCAGCCTGGCTACAGTGCTGAAGAGAAACCTGGGGTTGTTCTTATTTTCTTCAATCAGTGATGAATAGTAAGATGTTCTGGCTTTGCGGAGGGCTTTCTTATAAAGCAGCAAACTATTTCTCCAGGCTAAATGATGATCCTCTAAATTTATGACACGCCATTTCCTCTCCAGCTGCCGAGTTATCTGCTTTAGGCTACGTGTTTGAGAATTATACCACGGAGTCAGGTACTTCAGATTTGAGACCTTAGTTTTCACAGGAGCTACAGTATCCAGAGTCGTACGTAGTGAGGAGGTAAAATTATTAACAAGATAATCAACCTCTGTTGGAGTAGCGTTCAGGTAGCTGCTCTGCTCTATGTTGGTACAGGGCATTGAAGATGATAACAGTGGGTGGATTATATTCTTAAACTTAGTTACAGCACTTTCAGAAAGACATCTACTTTGATAAAGTCTACTCTCCACTGCTGTGTAATCAATTATTGTAAATGTAAATGTTATCAGGAAATGATCAGACAGCAGAGGGTTTTCAGGAAACACTGTTAAATGTTCAGTTTCTATGCCATATGTTAAAACAAGATCTAGAGTGTGATTAAAGTGGGGGGTGGGTTCTTTTACATTTTGAGAGAAGCCAATTGAGTCTAATAACAGATTAAATGCCATGTTGAGGCTGTCATTTTTAGCATCTACATGGATGTTAAAATCACCCACAATAATTATTTTATCTGAGCTGAGCACTAAATCAGATAAAAAGTCTGAGAAATCAGAGAGAAACTCTGTGTAAGGCCCAGGTGGACGATAGATGATAACAAGTAAGACTGGTTTCTGAGTTTTACAGCTGGGGTGGACAAGGCTAAGCATCAGGCTTTCAAATGAATTAAAAGTCTGTCTTGGTCTTTCATTAATTAATAGGCTGGTGTGAAAAATTGCTGCCACACCGCCCCCTCAGCCTGTGCTTCGAGATTTCTGGTAGTTAGAATGACTCGGGGGTGTTGATTCATTTAAACTAACATAATCATCCTGCTGCAACCAGGTTTCTGTAAGGCAGAGTAAATCGATTTGTTGGTCAATTATTAAGTCATGTACTAATAGAGACTTGGAGGAGAGAGACCTAATCTTTAATAATCCACATTTCACTGTTTTACTCTTTGGTTAAGATGTGGATACTGCATTGTTCTTTCTTTTTGATTTTTTATGTTTAAATTGTTTATTGCTGGTTTTTAGTTTGTTTTTTGTCTGTTTGGGAGTTGACACAGTCTCAATGTAGATGGGTTTTTGGGGGGGTAGCAGGAGGAGAGAAGCTGCAGAGAGGGATGTAAGACTGCAACTCTGCTTCCTGGTCCCAACTCTGGATAGTCATATTTTGGGGGGTTTAATAAATTGGTCCATATTTCTAGAAATGAGAGCTGCTCCATCCAAAGTGGGATGGATGCCTAACAAGACCAGGTTTCCTCCAGAAGGTTTGCCAATTATCTATGAAGCCCACATTGTTTCTGGGACACCACTCAGACAGCCAGCAATTTAAGGAGAACATACAGCTAAACATGTCACTCCTGGTCTGATTGGGGAGGGGACCAGAGAAAACTACAGAATCCGACATTGTTTTGGCAAAGTTGCACACCGATTCAATATTGATTTTAGTGACCTCTGATTGGTGTAACCAGGTGTCATTACTGCCGACGTGAATTATGATCTTACTGTATTTACCCTGTTTACCCTTAGCCAGCAGTTTTAAATTTCCTTCAATGTCGCCTGCTCTGGCCCCTGGAAGACAATTGACTATGGTTGCCGGTGTCTCTAGCTTCACGTGTCTGAGAACAGAATCACCAATTACCAGAGTTTGACCCCCGGCAGGTGTGTCGCCGAGTGGGGAAAAACAGTTAGACACATGAACAGGTTGGTGGTGTACCTGGGGCTTCTGTTTAAGACTATGCTTCCTCCTCACCGTCACCCAGCCGCCCTCTTTCCCCAGCTGCTTGGGGTCTGCCGGGAAACAGCTAGCGGGACCTACGCTATCTTCGGCTGCACCAGCTACAGGGCCTGGCTAGCTACGGGTGAATGAAGGGTGCGAAGCCGAGTCTCCAATTCAGTAATCCTGGCCTCCAGAGCTGCAAATATGCTACATTTGTTACAGGTATCATTACTGCTAAATGAGGCCGAGGAGTAGCTAAACATCTGACACAATGAGCAAGAAAGTGCAGGAGGGACAGGTGAAGTAGCCATGGTGCTAACGAATCGGCTACGAGCTAAGCTAAGCTAGCGAAACAGTACAGAGACAGTGAGTGAATACTTTGGCTATAAATTAGGTAGTGAGTACACAGAAAGGGTGCTTCAGATGAAGCACGTGAAGATTATACTATGAAGAAGGAATGTATCTAAAAGTTTTTAATTAAATTACTAAGCAGAAAAGCTACTCAGAAACACCAGTGGCCGTTTCTCAAGTACGCGAGTACGTACTCGCGTTCTCGGCGAGTACGTACTGGCCGAGAACGCACGGGAGTACGGACTCGCCGAGAACGTGAGCACGGACTCGCGATTTGTACAATTGGAACACCAGCGTACTTGATGATGTCACAGGTCCGGAGTTTTCACTGCCGTCCCCTCTTAAAACGTTGAAAACGATGTGCCGGGAGTCCGCTGTTCTCGCCGGCTCTAATAATCCTCAACCTCGCTGTCTGCTATAGAGCTGGCGGGTCACAGACGTCTCCGAAAACGTCGGAGCGCGTTTGGAAATATATGATATCTTGATAAATCGAGCAGATATTTGAAGTTTACACAGCTACATTCTCGCTTGAAAATAACTTAAAAGTTTATTTTGTGACCCAGAAAGAGTAATATTTAAAAGTTTTTAGTCCCGCTCGTCTGCCATTGCCGCGTTTGAGTTTTGGACGAAATGCATTCTGGGATATTTAGCTGTACCAAGTCCACACAAGTCACCACCGATGCATGCTCGATAAAACGGGCGGAGCGAGAACACATCTGGGACTTTTTCGCGTTCTCGGCTTGATGCGTACTTCGAATTGGAACAGTACTTGGTCTCCGACTGATGACGTATCACGAGTACACGAGAATGCAAGTATGCACAAGTACGCATATTGAGAAAGGCCCAGTGTGTTTGAGCAGGAACAGGAAGTGATACTCTACCACAAAGCGAGCGAACACCACGTGACAGCGCCACCAAGAGTCAGGAGTGTAGATAGGAGTGTGTACTTGATTCTGCACATAATATGTTGTACAGGGAGTATCATAAAGAATCATCTGATTTCATAGGCCATATTTTTCTACAGTAAGGGGCAAAGAAGCTTGTGGTAAATTTTTTAAGCAGTTTGTTAAATCAACAAAAAGAAACCTCAGCACAGGTCAGCCAATCACATGGTCCAAATTAAAGTCCTGGAGCTCAGCCTATGTCTCCACAGGAGGGAGATGATGGCAGCAGTAGTTTATACTCTAGGATTTAATACCTTTAAAAAAAATTTGCAGGTCTCGTATGATATGTTGCAAGCACAATTCTCAGGGTAATTTGAGACCTAAGAGAGGGAAATTCCCCAGACCCAGTCACCCATTTCAAGTTATTCACATGGACTTTATAGAGCTGTCCAGCTGTAATAACTATAAGTACTGTTTAGTGATAGTGTGCCCTTTTTCAAAGTAGGTAGAAATCGTCCCAACTAGAGAAGCAGATGCCATTTCGGTTGCCAAAGCAATATGTAAGAATATCATCCCGGAACACGGGATTCCAGAGACCATTTATAGTGATAATGGTCCTCACTTTGTAAATGAAGTGATTGGATTAATGGCACAGCATCTAGGGATAACACTAAAAACATCATTGTTCATATCACCCACAAAGTGCAGGGTTGGTAGAGAGAACTAATGGAACAGTAAAGCTAAGACTTAGGAAGACAATGGAAGAGACAGGCAGGACATGGTTAGACTGTATAGAGAGTGGTCTGACTCTTTGAGATTATATATGTTAGAGTATTTAGAGTTCTAGTCTTCTGTAGTGATGATTGAAAAGCAGAAGAGAGCGCATATTACCAGATTGGATGCTTAAAATGTCTAAAAATAAAGAAATCATGAGAACAAATGATCTGCCAGATGATTCTGTTTCTCCACAGGAGCAGAGTCTGAAGTCTGGAGCTTGGATGTTGACAAGTCCATGGAGAGGAAGTGCTGGTCCAGTCCACGGTGGGAAGGTCCCTATCGGGTGCTGCTGACAACGACCACAGCAATGAAGATTGCTGAATGGATTACTTGGATACATCAAGCGCACTGCAAGAAGGTAACACACATCCAGGCCAGCTCGGGGGGGAAGCCTCCAGGGCCCATCGTCTCAATCCGGTGAAGAAACCAACTGAGCCACAGGTACTCATCAGAATGGCTGGGAATGTGCTGTGCGCCTTCTTGTGCCAGAGCAAACCACACCCAGTACCCGCATGGGTTTTCAACCAATTACTGGTGGAAGTTTAAGAACACAACCACTCACATAAACAACAATGTATCGGCGGCACTCCGTCTCTATTTCACTCTTCTGTACCACCTTTAGGAGTCGGTCCAGCAACATTCATTTGAAACGCGAGCAAGTCCAGGTACTTTTCTTGCAAAAAAGATGTTTATTGAAACTTTGAATTCACATGGCAAGACTCGGTCAAAAAACTGTTGCTTCCAGCTTATCTGACTCCCCAACTACGTAATTACAGTGTGCCGGAAGCCCAAAATACTAAAAAGCGCATTAGAATGTCGCACTTCTATATTCTATACCTTTGACAAAACAGTATTTTGAAATTAACTAGAAAATATATTCTTAACAACAAACATGTATATTTCTCCTTTAATCATTTGACCAGTACCAATAAAATTAACCTTTAATTGGCTCTTACAAACAAGACCAATGGTTATGCTTGTGATGCCACTGGCTACACATTCTTCTGGACTGTGGCCATATAGCATCACTGAGAGCGAGACAGTTTGTTTGGTTGCCTTAGCAACACATCCAGGAGTGAAACATGGAACACTGCCAACTTTTCAACTGCTCTGAACCTAAATGGACGGTTGAAGTAGCTGGGACGGTGAACTGCTCTGGTAAGATAGACCTGCTAGTCTGACTCCAAGTATCTGACTCGCTGCAGGACATTGAAGAGCTAAACGAACTGGAAACAGGCCAGTTACCTATGTGTATGAAGGGCAATGGATTAGTTCAAGTTGGAGATTTATCATGGAATTTGTGCAATGTCACCTATTCTTTTGTCCTCTGCAAGAAGGATGTAAACAGAGAAGCCTTTTGTCTACATTTATATTATGAACACTTCTCTAAGCTGGTTGAGGTTTTGAGCCAAGAAGATCAAAACACCCTGATCCAATTTCCTTTACAACTCATTTCCTGCGGTGACAACAGGACAGGAGAAGAGTTGTAAATGCAAATGATTCACCAGTTGACTCTAACCCCCACAGGATGCCCACAGTGAGAAGATTTGGGGGGTTGATAGGAGTCATAAAGAAGGGTCTTGCCAAGGCTACAGCTTTGAAGTCAGCTCAGAGCCACATGGACAAACAATAAAGTCAACTGATGTGTGTGAATGTCTATGTCTGTATACAGTTGGATTGTAGTGACATATGATTTTTGAGAATGTTGATTATTCTTGTTTGACTGTTACATTCAGTTGTTTACTTGCAGAAATGCATGATGAATCGCACACCAGGAGTAGATGCACCACAAGGCTGGATAGCTTGGTGAATGTCTGGTCCTTGGTGGCATCTTCTTTTGAAAATATTAATTCCTGTTTTTGGACTGTTGACATTGATTTGCTTATGTATAGGATGCATTTTACCGTGTATAAGATCAATGCGAACTAAAATGATTTCTAATACATTTGTTAATTATATACTTTTACAACAATATGAAATGACTGAAATGAATGATATGATGGAAGCCTGTGTATAAATGGCGCCTGTGCTGAAAATGTCAAGCAAGAGGTGCCAGGCTAAGAATATACTACACAGGAATAATTTGGAGCATAAAAATAACAAAACAGGAGAGAAATGTTAAAGTGAACTGTTAAATGTTGTCATTTTTATGCTTACCATCTCCACATTGTTTAAACTCTGTGATGAAAGGATTATTTTGTCCCCCTCCCCAGATTCTCGAGGTTCTGGGTGGGGGCTGTAGTGTTTTTATCACAGACACATCCTTATCTTATGTTTGATGTTTGGTAAGCTTCCTGCCCTTTGTATGGCTTCACTTTGTTATCTATGGTAAACCATACATTGGGTGTGGGGGAGACTACCCTCTTTATGACCAAGGACGTTGCTCCTGCTTTTATGACCTTTTGGTCAGCAGGAGGTCACACACACACGCACACACGCACGCGCGCGCGCGCGCGCACACACACACACACACACACACACACACACACTTTCTCACATGCATACAGATTTTCACACATTGTATGTATATACAATGCCTTGTCTTAGAATCATGTGGGCGTTGCTTTGCTGTGAGGTGTTTTGTGTGAACTGTTTTCCCAACAAAGGCAGCGAGAGGAGGCTGGATTTGGGGTCATTTTCATGGTAGATACCAATGAGGCCTCCCTTGCGAGTAAATCGATCGATCGCTGACTGTCATGTTTTCTTCACGATGAATAAGTCTCTAAACCAGCGGGGCTTGTGGAAACACAGACCCAACAAAGCGCTGTAGCCACATCCAAAACAGCTGACCCCTATGACTTAACTGTTGTTATTATTATTATTATTATTATTATTATAGATGTGTAAATGCGTTGTTGCACACAACACAGTCGGCTTTGTTACCCTCTAGTGTCCGTGAACTTCAGCTACATTTCCCTGTGTATTTATGCTGTTTTTATGTGTAAGAAATAGATTAAAACACTAATCGTGGCACATATGTCTTCTCCAGCAGGAAGTGGTGTAATAAGCAGACACTGCGCTCGTTAGCTACCAGGTTCATTTGACGGTGAAAGAAAAGTGACTTAGAAACAGCAGAAAATGACAAACTGTCCTCACAGTCTGTGTGGTCAGGGAGATAATGACCTTAGAGAGTTGATACCCAGGCTTATGTACATGCTGCAGTTTGGAAACAACATCTGGACTTCAGGTAACATCTTACTAGCTGTACTTGAACTAACTAGCTGAACCCTTTTATGGCATAGGTCACCGTTTTGGGGAAATATCCAGAAAATGAGTTGTGTTTAGGGATCCCCATCAATGCCGCTCAAATACATCCCAGTGGCCCCCTAGTAGTGATGGGAATTCCAGCTCTTTTTAGATAACCGGTTCTTTCAGCCTATCTCACTTAAAAGATCCCGCTCCTTGGACTAGCAAACAGCTCTTCATGTTGTTTTGTTACTTTAATTAATTTTTGATCAACAACATTATGCAATTATGACCGAAATGAATTACTAATGTATAAAAATATGTTTTTCATTTATATATGTTTGTTATATGAACATATCTATTGTCTATTGTCTATCATCTATTATTATATATTTTATATTTTTTGCATTTATAAAATATAATATATTTCATTATTTTTATTTATTCACTCCACATAAAATGTAAAATTATAAAATATAAAAACCAACTATTTACATTTCAACTTTTAACTCGTTAAATTTTCATATATTTCCTTTTAAACAAATTAAAAGTGGAACAACGCAAAACACTTTATTTTATATTATAAAATATGCAAAACAAAAAGGAAATGCATGATCTCTGTCGTATAGGTGATGATGTTTTGGGAGAGAGTTTTCCTGCTTGGAATTGCAGTATTGTGCAATATTGTGTGTTATTGTGGAGCGGGAAAAGGCAGCTGGAGATGGGGAGGGAAAGAAGAAAGGGGCAAGTGGCCCCTCCCTGGGGCCAGCTCCCTCGCTGACCCCAGTAGGCACCCCCCATACTCTGCAACCCACCAGAGCAAGGGGGCCCATCCGGACCGGGGCACAGTTCAGCAGCACCGCCCAGCCCCACAGAGCCCGGGACAGCCACCCGACCGCACCACAGAGAAAACTGCACCCACCCCTTCATCCACTCATCTTCCAGACTCCACAAGACAATAGACACCGTCGGAGGCTTTCTATGTGAAACCTGCTGACTACATGGCTCAACTGTGTGCTGCATCACATAGTTGTCCCTCAAATTTTTCCACATTTTTTCTGTATTTAAATTACAGTCATCCCTCTCCAGGAATGTATTGATATATTAAAATGGTGATTATTAGTCATTAAAATTGCCAAACCACAAGATTCATGACTCATTTTCTTCCTTAGAACAGTGGATGTTTAGTCTTGTAGTGGGTTAGTTTGATCAAATCAGTGCTTTTTTCTTCTTTGAACTAATGGAAAAAATAATCTGGCTCTCCCACTGTCTGTGCAGTCTGCCAGCAGCACGTCAGTAAAGAGCAGTGTTCAGCCCATTAGTTCAGTCTGTGTTGTTCTTACTGTTTCACTCATGTTTTGGAGGTAGAACTCTGTCGGCATGTCAGGTTTCTTTATGACAAATGCAGAACCTTGCCCTAAAATCTGACACTGAATTAAAATAATGTTGGAAAACAGCCTGATTGAAAGGTGACTTTGCACGTTAGCATTTTCAGGCAAATTCTTCACAAAACTTGATGCTTTCTGCCAAGGCTGCTCTTCCCTCCGAGTTAGTGAAATTCAGAATCGGTTTTAGTAACAAGGAAGGAAGTGATTTGTCTCTTAGCTCAAACATAGTGTGGTGATAAATATAAGGACACTGAAAAGATGATGGAGAAAGCTGGTCAGATGGAAAAACACAAACGTGGAAGGGTGGATTTGTACAAAATGAAAAGACCAACAATGGACAATTTTGACTTTATTCTCAAAATGGCCAAAAATTGTTTTTTCTTAATGTGGCTCTAATACTAATATACTAATATACTATACTAGTGGTTGAATGCATGCAGTGACGTGAAATAATAATAATAACTTCCAGTCAAATGTGTTAAACTGAAAGTAACAAGCCTGGTTTGAAAATGTCAGCAGTAGAAAGCACAGATAGTTGTATTAAAATGTGGGTAGTCAAATTAAATTACAGATACTTGAAATTTCAACTGAAGTACAGTATATATGTGTAAAGGTAGAATATTTTACTATATTAACTTTTTCAAGCTGCAGCAGTGATTGGATTTCCTGCAGAGAGGAAAGGAGGCTGGGTTTTCTCCCGTGGGCCACACGCAGGCCTCAAACAAAAAGCTGCAGTTACTCTGCATCATGGAAAATGTTTAAATCTAAATTAATTTTTATGTTCAAATATAACCTAAAATCATTGGCAACACAAACATAACAAGTTGTACCTAAAACATTAATTCAGTGACATTAATGCTCACCATGTTCTTTGAAACTTTGGATAGTAACATTATAATAATAGTAATAAGATAATAACATTAACTCAAATGTGTCCCAGATAAAAAATAATAACTCGAATCATTTCTTTTTGTGATTTAAAAACATTTCAATGTTGATGTGATTCCGATTTTGGTGTTGAATTCTTATTTGGAGGGAGGCTCCATGATAGAGCACTGCAAGACCAAATATTGGTGTTAATAGAAGGACTCCAGGTAGACTAAAGCATATTTTTCACGAGTTACTATACTAATAATTCATTACTCTGACATTCATTGAATAGTTTAGTGTAGTACAGTCTGTATAAATACGCATGCAGTTGAATAAAATGTAAAATAAACAAAAGGATTAATGGAATGTTTCAGAAATGCAAACTTGAAGATTAAATGAACGGAATAAAATGCATATTAATATCAATTGCCTTTCCTGCATCCTCAAACACATTCGGAGATATGTTTTTAGACGCTGAAAATATGCAGCTACCAGAAATATATTTAACTGATGAGCGCAGGAGCAGGAAGGTCCACGCAGCTGCGTTGGGTGCTTCCACCAGCATCCAGCCCACAAAGCCAACACTTCAAATCTTCTCCCCCTCTGGAATCAAAACGTCTCCAGGCTGGCAGTCCAAAGTTCCTCCTCCGCTGACAGCTACTCAGGTTTCTTGTCGATTCTACTGCGTGGGCTGCGGAGAACAGGAAACATAAATGGAGCATGTCTTCATCCTTAACCCCAACCACACCCATACCCCGGAATTCCACACTGGTCTTCTCATTTTCATCATGAGGCCTTGGTCAAAGTCACTCTGATCTGATCTCATATATATTGTCTATGATCTATTATTATAGATATTATATTTTTGTATTTATAAAATATAATATATAATATAAATATAATATATTTATTTATATTTTAGTTATTCACTCCACATAAAATGTAAAAGAAATTTAAAAATTCAAAAACCAGCTATTTACATTTAAACTTTAAACTAGTTAAATTTTCATCAAACAAATTTAAAGTGAAACAACACAAAACACTACAAACCACAACACAATAAAATATAAATTAAAATATGCAAAACAAAAAGGAAATGCATGATCTCTGTTGTATAGGCCACGCTGCTCTTCTCGTTTTCGTCATGAGGCCATGAGGCCAAAGTCACTCCAATCTCTCATCTGAATTCTGCTGATGTACACCAACTTTAAGTTACACTAGTCCATAAACACACTGAGGACAAGTTATTGTATTCCGAGTTCAGTTTAAGCCACAGTTTAGCAGCGATCCCGATTATTTGATAATCCCACGATGATAACAAGTGGTGGCACATGAAATGGAGACATGTCTAGGATATTGTGCGCTTATAGTTAATTGGCGTACTGTTCGTCTCCTGATTTGGCTCCACAATCTAAAGGCCTTTACACATCAGAGCCCTAACATTCCTAATAATATTAAAAATATTTTCCAATAATTTCAAATTTTTGTTTGTTAGCTTCTGTAACATAAAGAACGAGCTGACATTTTTCTAATGACACCAGCGATTAGCTCAGCAGGCCCTCAGTTAACCTGCACATCCTCCTTCTCACCTGTCAGCTGTTTAACACCTGCTGCTAATTCAAGAAACACGCCCATGTTACATGGTGATAGTCACAGTTTAACTGGGCAGCCGGTGCTCGATATAACGCAATGTCAGCGCATTTTTCTGCACAAGATAAGTAAATAGTTTTTTTCCCCCCCAAGGGCAGAGCTGCTGGAGCTTGTTTCCTTACAGAGCACTTTATAGGCGAACCAGCTTTATCAGCAGCTGATGTCCAATCACCAGCACACAGCTTTGAAACATCACCTGAGTTTTAGCTCTCAGTGGTTAAACACGGGACTTAATTCATTCAGGTTTTGTCTGTCGGGTCATGTTTACTTCGCTGTTTTATTTACAACTGAGCAAATTGGTTTGGCTGAGGTTAAAGTTGCGTTTCATAACCGCATTATCACGATCCTGGGTCTTATGACCCAGTGTTTTGAGTTTTAGTTCTTTTGATGTTTATAGTATATGGTTAAGCTCATTAGGTTTTCTTGTTCATTTGTTATTAGATTCCCCTTGTGTCTTCCAACCCCTGTTAAGTCTCCCTTGCCTTTCATGTGTTTCATGTCTGTTATGTTGTCAAGTTCATGTAGTCATGTCTACGTTTCATTATGTTTCCTATGTTATTTTCTAAGAGGGTCTGTGTTTTGCTTTACTCTTTTCCCTGTGGCGTTGTTATGTCCATGTTGTGTCTACTGCGCCTTTTTGTCCCACGTTTCAGGTCCCTATATTCTGTCTCTTCAGTTGCTGTTAAGTTTGCATGTCTAGAGTTCAGTCAGTGTGTTTCCTGTTTTACTTTGAAGGTCCGTGTCTCATGTGAGTGATTCTAGTTTTGCTTCCCTTGTCTCATCCAGCCTGATTACTCCCAGCTGTTTCTCCATGTGTTCCCACTTCCCTCATTATCCTCCTGTGTGTATTTAGTCCATGTGCTTTCAGTCATTCCTTGTCAGGTCGTCTGCTCATCCACATCACAATCTCAGGTATCCATGTCAGTTCACCATGTTTAAGGTTTTTCATGCTTAGTTTTAGTTCACCCAGTTTAGGTTATTGTTTAGTTTCACCTATGCCCTTTTGTTTGTACCTATTTTGCTAGCCTCAATAAACGGCTTGTTTTTTGTTAAATCCACGTCACGTTCAGTTTTTGGTCTGCGTTTGAGTCCTCTTTTGCAAACACATACATTCTACCCCAGCCAGACTGTGACATGCATAGTTTTACAGACGTTTAATGGTTCACTGGCACATGTGTTAGACTGAACCATTCGCTTTTCTTTATCTGGTGTGTTTTGGATTTTTTAACAGTGATGTAGGAGCCATATCTAAATGTATTGAATTTTGATGATCACTGGGTTTTTATTTGTTTGGTTGCTATGGTGATGTGTAACAGGAGTCACGTGGGTGCTAGCGGTGACATTAAGAGGGCGTTGTCAGTCTGTCATTCACTGGTTTGATTTTGACAGATCAAACCAGTGATCGCGAGCCGATCACATTACCAGTGGCGGTCCTAGCCTGTTTGGCGCCCTGGGCGAACACTCCCTCTGGCCTTAGTCCCTGGCCTCTAGCGACTGTGGAAGTCGCTCCACTCCTCTTCTTTTCTCTTCTTTTAAAACTTTAAAAACGGGTTGTGTACGAGACTTTAAATCAACAAAATATAAAATATACATTTTAAATTGTTATTGATCCCTTTACCCCGAGTCCTAAAGTGTATATTTATTTTTTTACTCTTAAATATTTATTGTTTGTTTACTTGCACTGCTGTAACTGGAGCCTCTTCGTCTCCTCTCTCTATATACTGGAGTGTATGTAGCGGAGATGACAATAAAGTTTACTTCGACTTCAGCAGCGAGCAGGCGCACCGAGGGCTCTCGCGCTCACTTTTCGCGTATAGAATTTTGAAAAAACATCGGTGCAAATTATAAGTCAGTATCATGATGTCTGGTGTTTTTGTGTTTGTTGGTTTTTTATTTTGCGAGTTGGTTATTAGACGCTGCTCCAGCCACCCAGAGAATCCCCCGCCGCCCCGCCCTCTCCTCCCTGTGCCGCAAGCAGCAGGCGCACCTCGCAAACGGAGGGCACCCTTACTGCCAGCCAATGGGCGATAGAAAACCGATCGGTGCCTATGCCATCCCCCTGTATGCGCTGGCATGACGTCGCGCAACATGAGTAGCCTACAAGCAATTTCTTTTTGCCGATGCCAGTGATACCGCCCGGGGCAACCGCCCGTGTCGCCCGTATCTAAAACCGCTACTGCACATTACTCTGTAAACTCTCAAAGCACTTTAATAAACAAATAAGCAATTCCACCTCTCGCACTATTGCGTAAAGCTGACAGCGCGTCAGGCAAAGAGGCAGGCTCCATCCCTGGCCTTTAGCGACTATGGAAGTCGCTAAAAGTGAATTTTGAGATTAAACTGACTTTTAAAATGTTTTTATACAAAGAGGAAAGAGAAGGCGCATTTCCACCGAGAGGAGCAGAGTTTGCAACAGCATGTTCATCACGAAGACTGCAACCTGGACAGAAATATTGCATCATCTGTTTTTTAATAGTTATTCAACTGTATTCTAAGCACCCGGTATCTGTTAGAATTTTTAGAGTTTACTTAACTAAAAATAAATGAGGTTAACATATAATTTGTGGGTTTTTTTTCTTTTTCGGTAATGTTATGTTTAACTGTCAAAGAGTTGTTAGAATGAAACACATGGTGCAGACTTCTGGATGTTAGAGGAAAACTAATACTGCTCATGAATGAGACGAAAGGCAGGAAGGTGTCCTTCAAAACTAAACATGTTAATAGGACCTCCCTATTTATATCATAGCTTATGATATAGCACGTGTATTTCAATAATAGCCTACTGATTTCAGTGTAGTGGTGAACAGTCACACAGCTCACGTGGGAGTTATCTGTGATACTCCTTAACTATAATTTATCCAAGTTAACGTCAGTTAACCATTCAGACAGTTCTTTTGCAATGAAAAACATAAACACCCATGTCACCGGTAGGTGCCAGCTGTTTAAATCAAAGCTGCTTATGCAGTAACCATGGTAACCACGGACTCTGAGCGGCTGGATCGACGCAGGTCAGACAACAATTTTATCTAATCTTCGCTCTCAAACATTTAAACAGCAGCGAGTCTGCAGCTGAGGGAATACAAACTCAAATTGTCGGAACAGGTTTGCTCGTTTCTTGCGAGTATTAATTTGGTGATTTATTAAATGTATAACTGTTATTCTAATCTGCTGCTGAGTCTCTTACACTGATGAAAATGAAGATAACACAGATCACGAACACCTGTTCAACCAATCATTTTCATTCCACTTTGATCTGCGACAAACTGACGGTTCATCTCTGTTACATTGTTGCGTTAGACTGCTATAATTTTGTGTTCTTTATGCTGTAGATTTCCACGTCTCTGGAATAGTTGGCAGTATTAAGGATGATTTTCTGTAAAATCATATTGATATGACCCGTGACATATTCGTAGATGACAGTTAGATAATCAGCTGGGAAACTCTGGGTTAACTCAGAGATCTGAAGATATTGTGGATATGCGGACCTCGCTCCGTGGTGCACAGGGCCGTTTACCCTCATGATTAATATTCACAATAAAAATATTAGCCGAACATCATGAAGTCTGTATGTGTTTCATAGTGTCGAACAACCTTTGTACAGTTAAAGCCAGCAGTTACTACATGACGGAAACACCAACGTTTTCTCTTTTATGCGTTTATACGCAGGTCACGCTGATTACTGAACAGAAACCCAAAGATCAGCTGTTAATCGAATTTATTTGCTCTCTCTCCTCCTTAAACATGTTTTTAATGTTAGTTATAATTCAGAATTGGCGACTGAAACACGTAGGACACATAAGAACATCAAGAAATAAAACCCCGATAAATATAACCTCAGTAAATGAAGTCAGTGTCAGCGGGGGTTATTACAGCTGTGTACCGGGGCCTGCGCTTTGTCGGCGGTAATAACAGCTCGATTGCTTGCGAGGTGAGCGGGTCTATCCCATGCTTTGCCGTGAGACTGGGCTGGGCAGACATCTCCGAAATCATCGAAGCACTTTTGCAAAGAGGCTGTATCTTGACAAACCGACCAGACATATGAAGATTAAACCACTACATTCTCGGCTAAAAAAATATTAAAACTGTATTTGGTGACACACAAACAGGGTTTTTTAAAGTTCAGTTCTGTTAGTTCTGAAGGAGTCAACTGTGCCAAAATGAATTAATTAAATACACCATTACATAATTAGTTAAATGTGTCAATAATGAATTGATTAAATGTGTCAAAAACATTTATTTAATTAATTATTTCCAACTTTAATTAATTATTGCCAAATGTAATTAGTTATTTAATGGTGTATTTAATTAATTCATTATGGCAGTCCTGGCGTTCCACAGTGAACAGATGCAAGGACGCCGATGGTCACACGGACTGCGTGTGTGTTTTGGGGTCTAGGAGCCGTGTAAGTGGTTGTTTTATTTTTTTTCCAAAATACTTTTTCGAGTTTAATCGCTAAACAAACACCATTTCTTTTAATGTGGCCCTAATACTCCGTGATAAAGCTCAATTTTTAAACCCGGCTGTAAAAGGAGATGATAGGCAACTTACCGCTGCTGGTGGCCATCCCGGCTTCTCTAATTGACCTTCAGCCTCACGACAGATGGATCCCCCTCTTTCTCTCCGTCTTCATTTTGTTTATAGCAGAAATAATCTCCCTGGTCTTCCTTCTTCACCTGTCGCAGTTCTATGTCTCCATCTAAGAGCCGACCGGGTGAGACAGAGAGTCTTCCATCAGCAGTCCCGTTACCTTTGTCTGTGCAGGAATTCCACTCAAACACAACCTGCTTATTTATCTCCCATTGTGCACAGACACACTTGTTGGCGGTTTTTAAGGGAGTAAAGCACGGCAGTGACGCATTTTCTCCCTCTTTCACGGTTACATTAAATGGAATTAGAACTTTGACCTGGATGCGCATCGTCTGGATGCCGCATCTTAGCACATAAACGCCACTGTCGTTGTAAAATATGCGCCTGAAAAAAATGGAAGAGCTTTGAAGGATCTGGCCTCGGTAGGCAAAGGCGGGTGTCCACACACCGCGCTGGTGAACAGCCACCTCCACCTCCCCATGGGGCTCAGACCGGAGCAATTTTCCTTCTTCATCGTTCTCACAGTTATGTGGAAACGTGAAGGAGCTTTCTAAGACAGGCTGGACATCTGCACACAAACAGGTAGAGACAGCGATGATGACTGTGAGCAGCAGGGTTAACATCTCTGCGTCACTATGAAAACCGGTCAGAAAGTCAAGTCCTTAAATATTCACCACCGCCCCTCCTGCGATCTTTCCAAATTTGAGTCATGTGAGGACCATTTGTCCCACTTTAAGAGGAGATGGCTGTGTAGTGCAAAAAGTATTTGCATTGAAGAACATTATACTACAATAAGCATGTCACCACTGATGTAATGCCGGTGTTGTACCACACCTCTCCCCTTTCTCTCTCCTGCTCCCAGACACCCTAGCCTGCACTGATTGGTTGCTTTTTCTAAACTGATTAGATAATTAGATAGGTGTGTGTGTCTCTCTGTGTGTTACAAAGTTATTAAATTAAACAAATTACAGCATTTACATTTATGTTAGACTACTTTTAATTTAGTGCTTTAGCCCACTTACAATGAAAAAAAAATCTTGTTCATGACCTGTGTATGTTAACACTATTGGAAGTAAAAATAACTTGAACTCCAATTTTGAAAACACAACTTTCTTTCTTTTTTCTTTCTTTTTTTTTTTTCCATAAAGCTCTGACTTGTATTATGAGTCTGTGGTCTGGGAGAGAGTCCTGTAACTCTCTGTCTGCACAATACAGTATATAGTGACCAACGTTTGGCAATTAATTATATAGTTACTTCTTCAAAAAAAGTAACTGAGTTATGCAAACAACTAAGTTTTTTGCATCTGTTTACCTAAAAATGCAGCCAAGGCGGGGTTTTTTAAAATAAACATTTCAAACTATTTACAGAACATCAAATCTGATGCCACACAAATGATTTGTGCCACTCCAAAAAATAATTTCTATGAGATAAAGGAGAACAACAGCCTGATACCTGCAGGCCTGACAACAGGAGATGTATCACTCCTGTAACACCTGTAACATTCAGCAGTCGCCTCATTGTTCTGACACACACACAACAAAACTATTGACTACTAACTACACACTAACTACAAGATTTGCACTAAACGTCGCAAATCTCTCACATCTCAAAACACCACCGTCACATTCTAAAAATTTCCCCATTCCACTAAAAACCATATTTCCATATCATTTTTTGATTGGTTAACACGGTACATTTTTCCACCAATAGGAAAGGGTGGGGTATTTTGCTCACAGGCAGAGAGTGCTTTCGGGCGCTTTCCTTATAAAACTCAGTTTTTCCCGTTTCTTCCCGCAGTAAATATAAACAACGATAGTATTCAGGAAGAAAACCAAACATTGCATATATTTTTTTATCATAACTCTGGTTTTTGGCCTATCAGCACAATTTAAAAACTGGTATAAAGTCCACACTTTTTTAATTGTTCCGTCTGTCCTGCTCACATCTCCAATGGTTGTACACGTTGTCATTAACGTGGCTTCACTCCACATCACAAAACACCGGGTCGGCACATAAGGACGGTGTCATAGCCTGTCAACGACGTCGATTAGCTGCGTATATATGACTGGAGCAGCCAGTCACCGGTCACTTACTCATTCACACTGCAAAACAGAATGAATTGTTAACGTATTTATTTTAATTTAAATTCAGATTAGGTTTTTTCTGTGCGCAACGCAGATTTTCTGTGGGAGAGACCATAGGCAGCAGTGCGCGATTGCGCACGGGCGCAGCTTAGAGGGACCATTGGAAGGAGTACTGCATCCCCCTCCCGCTCTACTCTACTCCTAATGGTGGATTCGTTGCACGTGAAATCTGAAAGCAGTACCTTCAGTCATGGGTTTCTCTAATTTGGATAAGCGGTAGAGAATGGATGTGGCGAGGAGGGAAAGCAGGTCAGGGAGAAGGGGGGAATGTTCAGGGTGTCTGAGAACAGGAAAACCAGCCTAACCAGAAGAGGAGAAAAGGGAGAAGTTGGTACAACACTGGCATTTTCCGCATTGATTTTTCCACAGGTTTTTATCCGTTTTCTTTAATTATGCATTGCATTGTGGGGGCAAGCATCGACAAGAAGCAGGAAAATTTACAATCAAGGCAGCCATCTTTATTGGCAGTGATTTGGAGACAATTTCCACCTTCCTGAGGTAAATATCAAAAATATATTTTACATTATAAAACGTTTTTTCTTAAAAGACTAAATTTTATGTGCTTTTTTTTTGGAAATTTGTCCTAATAATGGTCATCTGCCACATCCAGAAATTTGCTGAGTAATCTTGAAGTAAGGGTCATTTATATTGAATTTTGTTTGTACTTTTTTGGCTGTTAAGCAGAGTTTTGCTATATAATCACCAGTTTTTATTTGCCAGATACTGTTATAAATAAATGCTTATGGCAGGAGTCAGTTTTTCCCTGTATATGGTTTATATTTTGCTAAATTGTTGCATCTTCAAAAACAGAAATAAAATAACAGAGCCTTACACCAGAGTATTATTGCGACTTGTTTACTGAACCTTCTTTTTTAGGACATGTTCAGAACATCAGTGTTCGTTTTACTGCCTCCTACATGACATCCTCTTCTTCCACTTTCTTACAACATTAATCTAACACAGAACCTATACTGCCTCTCCTGGCATTACCATTGTAACGACACACTCATTCGATCTGTTTCTTTCAGATGAATAACAGGAACTTAGGATGTATGTATCTATGAATAATAACTATTATGCATACCCATATATTTATATAAACAACCAATTTCTTGCGATACTCCTCTCCTCCCCGCTTAAGTCAACAACTCCATCTTTTTTTTTTTTTTTTTTTTTTTTACTGACTAGAAAGGTACGTCCTTCCTGTGAGATCAGAGTGCATTGTTGCTCTATTCCTGGAAGATCTCACTCTATCTAACAAAGTCCTTTAAAGTCTCTGGTGGACGTCTCTCTCTCTGGGAACGTCGCAACACTGGTGTCACTGAGGAGTCTCCAGGAGCCGGAGTCTCCGGACCATAAGGCAATTCCAGTGCCGGAGGTTGTGGCGATGTGTCCAACTCTGATGGCAAGCAGCACTCAGGCACTGCTTCTTTGTCATGCAATGGCTCCACCTCCCTACTGGGAGCAGTGTCAGCCACTCTTGCTCTCACCTGATCCACGTGCCGCTTCACAGTTTGACCTGATCCAATGGTAACAATGTAAGGCACTGGACCCGATGCTCTCACAATGAGCGCGGGAATCCACTTCGGGCCATAGGAGTAGTTTCTGATGAACACCTTGTCTCCTGGTGTGAAACTTCTCAGTCTTTCCTTGGTGTCATGATTTTCTTTCTGTTTCAATTGTTTGTGCTGCACTTTTGTTTTCACATCAGGCATGATCAAGTCCAAAACTGATCTGAGTCTCCGTGACATCATCAACTCTGCTGGTGATAAACCAGTAGTTGCATGCGGTGTGATGCGATAACTCAGTGGTTCCCAAACTTTTTTTGCTGGGCCCCCCTTGTTTTACAAGAAAAATGTTCGCGCCCCCCCACCCCTGCGCGTGCACGCGCGCACGCACATGCACAAACACATCCTCCAACCACCCATATTTTGCTCCATTGCGGTTTATTTCACACCTCAAACATTTATTAAACAATTAAGCAAATACAACTAATCTGCAATAAATTACAGGTAGTAAGAAAATAAACTACCAACTCTTTTACGCTCTGTCCGCACCTACACGGGTATTTTTGAACACGCAGCTGTTTCGGCGTATCGAATCACCGAGAACGGAGATTTTTTTAAAACTCCTTTTTTTGCGTTTACGTGTGGACGAGGAATACAGAGTTTGTCACACAACGTCAAAGGTATGTGCCTTTTTTCACGTCACACTGTGCGCACGTTATTGTTTACATGAGATGAATTGCAGAATGGCAGATAGAGACAAAATACTGTTAATCTGACTCTGCAGGTTTTACACGCTTACATATACAGGCAGTTACTGTCCCTGCATTTAGAAAGGCAGAGGCATCACGGTATAATTATTTTACATGTAGTTGTTTTTTTTCCTGTGTAATAATGTTCAACATTGCTATCAATATATTTTTCAAAAAAATCCCTCTGCAAAATGGGTTCAAAAACATAAACAACTGTGGGATACTGTTTGTCCGTGATTTGAACAGCCCAGCGCTGCTCCCGACGCAGGGAAAACCAATTCTGCAGGGAGACCTACCTCAGCACTTGTGCAGGTGAAACCAAAGGGAAGATATGCTTCACCATATTTTCTAGTATTTGGCTTAGAATGAAGTTGGTTTGTAAACATATTAAGCGATGCTTCATCTCCTGCTTTGCGTTTGTGTGGGCGCCCCGTGCTAGCAGTGTCCAAGCGTTGTTTTTTTTGTTTTGTTTTTTTTTCCCTTTTCATGCCGCGCCCCCCCTGCAATAGCTCTGCGCCCCCCCTAGGGGGCGGGCCCCACACTTTGGGAAAATCTGCGATAACTGAACAGAAATCGTGACAGTCTGGTTTGCAAGGTATCACCTTTGACTTTCTTCATCCCCTCCTTAAAGGTCTGGACCGCCCTCTCAGCCAGCCCATTTGAAGAAGGGTGGAAAGGTGCTGATCTCACATGGTCAGTTCCATTCTGCTTCATGAATGACTCAAATTCAGCACTTGTGAAACATGTTCCGTTGTCTGAAACTAGGTAGTCCAAACACACTGAAACTCTGGCGCAGTTTCTCTATAGTTACCTGTGATGTAAAGGATTTCACAGGGTAAACGTCCATCCACTTGGAATGAGCATCCATAATGATTAGAAATATCTCCCCGAGAAAAGGCCCTGCATAGTCCACATGGATTCTGGACCATGGTGACTCCAGCCACTCCCACGGGTGTAATGGTGCAGTAGGTGGTGACTTGTAGTGTTTCTGACACTCCCCACATGCCTGCACTTCTCTTTCAATGTTCTCATCCATCCCTGGCCACCATATAAAGCACTTTGAGTGCTCAGAAGAGTAGAAAAGCGCTATATAAGAACCAGTCCATTTACCATTTACCATACATAAGACCTTGCCAAGCGTTTCATCTTCGACATGCCTGTATGAGTCTGGTGCAGGAGTTTCAATATTTTGTCTCTGCCTTTGGTGGGAATAATTACTCAGGCTCCCCAGAGCATGCAACCATCCCTCACACTCAGTTCCAGCTTTCTCTGTCGATACAGCTTTAAACAGGCATCGGTCTGAGCTGGCCAACCTTTTAAGGTGTACTCGTGGACTTGCGACAGCAATACATCCTTAGCTGTCCAACGTTTGATCTGTGCAGTGTCAACTAATGTGTCATCCAGTACATCCATCATCAAAACCTGCTCAACCATCTCTTGCTCAGGTGCTGAGTCGGGTACTGGCAACCGGCTGAGCACATCTGCGTTTTCATGGGCTGTGTCCCAATTTAGCGACCTCACATTTTGAGTACGCATTTTGAGACCTATTATGTCACAGCGACGCGACGACGGCTGTGCCAATCCGAAGTGTACTCCAAATGCGCCGTTGATTTCCCCAAATATCAAGCGTGGTCCGGTGCACGCTTCATGGTCCCATATATCCCACAATCCATAGCGCGGCGGTGGGTGTGGATAATTTTGCCGCAAAATACGGCAGACGGCAGAAGCGGAGCGGCCAAAGAGTGAACTGTCAAAAGTAAGTACTGAATATTATGTTACTTATTAATTTGCGAATGTTTAATAATGAAAAACATTAAAACATTACTGTTGGCCACATGTCGGCAAAGTTATGTGACATTAGCGATGTTTGTACTTTCAGCGTTTACTTGGTTTTAAAGCCTTTACTTTAAAATATACGCTGTCCAATAGTTGATCTTAATCTTACAGAGAATGTGATGATTTTATGGATAATTAAAGTCAGTCATATATCCACAAACACAACAAGCTGAAAGTCAGTGATGCTGCTCGGTTTGCAGTCCTGAATATGACGGCACAAGCAGGATTCACTGCACTGTTAATGTTAGCTATGTTATATTGCTGCCTCTGTTCGGTGGTGTCGAGCCAAACGGACTTTAACGTGTGTTTGAACGAGCTGACGGTTCACTCGTTAAGCTGAAAGAAAGATGCTTTAATCACAGGAGTCACACATGTGTCCACTGGACCATCTGGAACTCTTCTTGTTTAGCACTCGTAATAACACAAACACTAAATCCTCCTTCTCTTGTGCTGTTTTGTAGCAGTGTATACACCTGAGACTGTCACCTGTCTGTCTGTCCTGCACTCTCTCTCTTTTTCTTTCTCTCTGATTGTGGAATAAAAGTATGAACATGTATTTATAAGTTACACTTGTGTTTGAATCCTGCAGCTTATCACACATTTGATTTCCATGTGTGACAACTGCAAGTGTCCAGAGTGAGGACAGACTGAGGGACCCACTGCTGCACATCATCTGTGAGGCTTTGCACCCCTGATGATCAGTGTTGGGCAAGTTACTTTGAAAACGAAATTAATTATAGTTACTAGTTACTTCTTCAAAAAAAGTAACTGAGTTAGTAACTGAGTTACAATATTCTAAAAGTAACTATTGCGTTACTTTAAAAAAAAAAAACGTTTAACCCTCTGGGGTCCAGGGTATAATTGGCCATTTTTAACTACTTTTGATTTTCCCTCCACATTTTACCTTTAAAAACTATTTACTTTGCCTTGTTTGGTATCATCCTCAGCACAACCTCAGGTATCTGAATTTACAGCCATGTTTTCTTTTTGACATACTGTATTAACACAATTGATCTAAAATCAGACAAAAACCATAAAATCACAGTAGAAAAAGTTATATTTTTTACTGTAACAACCACAAACATGTTTAATGAATCATATTTCATAACTTTAAATGCAAATATTAATTGTCAATTTTAAAATCCTATGCACAAGTTTTGCAAACAACAAAGTTATTTGCATCGATTTACCTTTTACCCTTTTTAAATAACCATTTCAAACTATTTACAGAACAATCAGCTGTTCTTCAATAAGATGCCACACAAATTATTTGTGCCACTCCAAAAAAATAATTTCTGTCCACTATAAAGGAGAACATCACAGCCTGATACCTGCAGGTCTGACAGCAGCAGGTGTATCACTCCTGTTTTCTACCTGGAGACAGCAGTCGCCTCATTGTTCTGACACACAACACAAAACTATCCACAACACTACACACTAAATACACAAGACAACACATTAACTACACACTCCAAACACGCTAAACGTCACAAATTGCTCACAAAGCTCTCTCTCTTTTTCTGCTCTCTCTCTCTCTCTCTCTCTCTCTCTCTCTCTATCTTTCTCGCCATCACTTCTAAAATGTCCTCTGTTTGTTTGTTTTGTTTGCTCATAAGCAGAGAGTGCTTGCTAGCGCTGTCCTTAGACAGTAAACGTGACGAAACTATTGAGGAAAAAACGGCGCGTATATATTGTTTATCATGACTCTGGTTTTACGTGGCCTATCAACACAATTTAAAAACTGGCACCTTGTTGCTTTGTATTTAAGTGGTCATGTGATTGACTTACCACGACTACTTTATTCTTCCTCAGTCAAACAGCAGCACTCATGCGATTATTTTGCCCCCTTAGCTCCAGGTTGTGTGCTAGACAGTGATCGTGATTACCGTCCGTGGGAGCGTGCAGCTGCTAGTAACGCCATTATTCCCATCACTGCTGATGATCCACCAGGACAAACTCAGCAGTGTGTGAGGAAGAGGAGGAGGAAGAGCCAGCAGCAGCTGACAGATGGAGAGAATAGACAGACTGTTCCCTGTTTGTGAAGGACTGCTAGAAAAGTTTAACATAACTAATTGTCTGTCCTGAATCAGTCTTATTAGGTAATGTTCAAATAATTGTATAATTCCAGTGTTTTCAGTGTGGGAGAAAGTACTCAGGGCCTTCAAGTTACACACTATGAAAGGCAGCAACAAGTTTAATATTCAGAAACCTAAAGTATGTATCAGCAGCAGAATGGAGCTAAAAATAAATGTTTGTTTCAGTTCTATGAAGCTTTGAGTATTTTGGATTAGTAGTACTGCTGTGTTTGTTGCATCATATTGCTGTAATTGTTTATATGCTCTCAAACTTTCTGCCCAGTTTGACCCATTTAGCAGAAGTCAGCCTGTTTAAGGCTCTGATATCTATTCTGTATGGTCTGATTTTCTCACCCAATAAAGGAATATTTCATATATCAGTCTACTCTTCATTCTATCAGAAACAGTTATCACAGATCGTACATTTTCTTTTACACATATATGTAAGCGTTGAGCCAAATGTAATAATGCCAACAAATTAAACGAAAAAAATATTTGTCTCATATATGATACATCCATATATACACTGTCAAAGATACTTGTCTTTGAGTGAAGATTTAAGGTGATAGGAAATATAAATAACTGCAACTTGAATCTTTGACACAGAGTTCAAGCTCACTGGTGTAATATATCCTGTGATATCTATCTATCTGTCTATCTCATAATAATCTGACAATAACTATAATATTGGCCATATTATATTTACATTACCACAGTGAGATGACTTTAGTTTTGTGAACAACATTAACTAATTGTTATTTACAGTTTTTCTCAGTTGCTTTGGTGCATTTCTCACAACAGAATTGATCTCTGCACCACTACTAAGGCTGTTCTCAAAACAATTAGTGCAAACTGCAAAACATGGTGGATAACTTGCAAAAGTGAGTCACTTCATCAAAAAGAAAAGTCAGTTGCTCAAAATAAGTAGTCAATGCTTCAAAAGCAAGTCCCTTAATCAAAACAGATAATATATTCATCAAAAGCAAGTACTTATATCAATCAAAGTGTCAGGGCTGTCACAATTACAAGTCATTACACCAGCACCTTTGGTCACAAAATCAAATGGTTTGAACATGTTCTCATTGTGACGGATTTCTTTGTAGGTGCTTCCCAATGACATGTCAAGTCTGGACAGCATGCATGGCATGTTGAAAACCATAAATTGTAAAGGAAAATCAAGACACTTCATATGCACTCTTGATAATATTCAATTGAAACTGTTCACAGCATTGTGCAACTGGGGAAATACAGTAAATCAAACATTTTACGGCAAACATAAACTCACTTAGACAGTAAACCTTACTGCAGTAGTTATGAAACAAAAAACCCCCTGAAAAACAGACACTGCTACATATCAATCATTGATATCTAGACGCTCCCGTCTGTCTGCCCAAATATTTTCATCAACATCACAGCGAATGTCAGCTCTATCGATGCATCAGGGAAAGTATCGTCTGGAGTGTCGAATCCACCCTCTGCAGGACTCTGCTGTGATGTCATCACAAGCTGCATCCATAGCTGCTAGCAGGGTCATTTGGGTATGTGGATCCCTGTCATATACCTTCCACCTCCAGGAAGAGAAAAACTCCTCAATTGGATTTAGGAATGGAGTGTAAGGAGGAAGAAACTCCATAAGCATCCTGTCGTGTGCTGCAAACCACTGCCTGACTACAGCAGAGTGATGGAAGCTAACATTATCCCAAACCACTACATACATTGTCCGATTGTTACCAGGATCATCCCTTTCATTTTGTGGGATCAGGTCCCTATAAAGATCGTCCAGAAAAGCCAACAGGTGTTGTGTATTGTATGCACCAATACGAGGAATATGGGTGTGAACGCCATTTTCTAAGATTGCTGCACACATTGTGATATTTCCTCCTCGTTGGCCTGGGACATCAATGGTGGCTCTTTCTCCAATGTGATTTCGTCCACGCCGTCTGCCTTTTGCGAGATTGAATCCCGCTTCGTCAAGATATACAAACATGTGCAGGGGTTCCCTGGCCTCCAATTCCAGGATACGCTATACGAAGGATGAGAATGAAAAAGTCTGTAATGGTGCATTTGGCACAACAGATTGTACAGTGTGAATTGTAAATAGGATTACAGTAACATGCATAAATGTAAGTGCAGTACATGGCCTAAACTTTTACAGTAAACAGAGGTACATATGCAAACACGTGTTACCTGTACATACTGGTGACGGAGCTCCTTCACTCGATCACTGTTCCGTTCAAATGGTACTTTGTACAATTGCTTCATGGACATTTCATTCCGTCTGAGGACTCTGTCTGTGGTGGAAATTGATATTGACTGAATATTTCCGAAGATGGTGTCATCTTCTACGACAGTTCTTTGTATTTCTCTCAGTCTCAAAGCGTTGTTTGCAGCCACCATTGCACAAATTCTTTCCTCTTGCTGCGGAGTCAAAAGTGGACCTTTTCCACCTCTTCTAGGTTGTCTGGCAGTCCTGTTTGAGATGCAGATGAAAAAACACAAACATGAATAAGCGCAAACATGCTTACAGTAATTGTTACAGGACTATCATTCAAAACTCTTTTCTTTACAGCATTACTGTATTGTACCACAGCACACTATGCCACACCTGGGCCAAGTCTGCACTTCAGTTACAGTACGTCTATATGTAAAGATCTATAAGGTCATGTCCGAATGCAAGTCTCCTGTATGACTATGACACTGCAGAGCAAATCAGTTTGTGCTGAATACCTACATTAGAGTATGCTCACCTGTTTTCCCGACGAAATGTCTGAATAATGGAACTTACAGTAGTTCTCCCAACATTTGGCTGCACCCTTCGACCAGCCTCGGCCGTTGTGAGGGCATGGTTTATCACATGATCCACAAGTGTTGCCCTGATTTCGTCAGGAAAGTGTCTATGTGGTTGGCCTCTTCTTACCCGGTTTTGTCCTCGTCCTCCACCGATCCTCACCCCTCTTCCACAAGGCTGACGTTCCATGTTCTGCAGTTTTGTAGATTCAGTATCCACCTCATGCCAATCCTGTCTGTTGGTTTACATTACAGTTTTTCTCAGTTGCTTTGGTGCATTTCTCACAACAGAATTGATCTCTGCACCACTACTAAGGCTCTTCTCAAAACAATTAGTGCAAACTGCAAAACATGGTGGATAACCTGCAAAAGTGAGTCACTTCATCAAAAAGAAAAGTCAGTTGTTCAAAAGCAAGTCAGTTGCTCAAAATAAGTAGTCAATGCTTCAAAAGCAAGTCCCTTAATCAAAACAGATAATATATTCATCAAAAGCAAGTACTTATATCAATCAAAGTGTCAGGGCTGTCACAATTACAAGTCAGTACACCAGCACCTTTGGTCACAAAATCAAATGGTTTGAACATGTTCTCATTGTGACGGATTTCTTTGTAGGTGCTTCCCAATGACATGTCAAGTCTGAAAACCATAAATTGTAAAGGAAACTCAAGACACTTCATATGCACTCTTGATAATATTCAATTGAAACTGTGCATAGCATTGTGCAACTGGGGAAATACAATAAATCAAATATTTTACGGCAAACATAAACTCACTTAGACAGTAAACCTTACTGCAGTAGTTATGAAACAAACCCCCCCCCCCTGAAAAACAGACACTGCTGCATATCAGTCATTGATATCTAGACGCTCCCGTCTGTCTGCCCACATATTTGCATCAACATCACAGCGAATGTCAGCTCTATCGTTGCATCGGGGAAAGTATCGTCTGGAGTGTCGAATCCACCCTCTGCAGGACTCTGCTGTGATGTCATCACAAGCTTTTGTAGATTCAGTATGCACCTCATGCCAATCCTGTCTGTTGGTTTACATTATATATATACTTGTAGAGTAGGGGATACTGTAACGCGATTCACCTATGACTGGGTAGAAGACGCTTTTCATTGGTTGCAAGTAAGAGTAACACACACCAATTTTCATTAGTGTGAGATAAGGTTCACCTGAGAAAAGTAATTTATGGAGATTTTCATGGAAACTCCTTAAAAATAGGGTTTTCAAAATGGGTGTACAAATTGTTTGACAAGATGTTCAACAATTTTGAGTGCACTGACACAAGCAATGAAATGAAGACTATTAGTTGTATGGACAATGACTATTCAGCCGGTACAAGTATAAATAATTGTGACATTCATGATGAAAGCAAGGAGATAGTGATGAATAGCAAGTCAAAAGTGACCATTCTTTAGATATTTGTACTTACTCATCTGCTTCATGTCCAAAGGCATTTGCCTTTGGACGAAATGAACATGAAACCGCCGCAAGGTTGTGCCAAAACGACTACATGTTGTGGAGGTTGAACTAACTGTTGTGCAAAGTGTAATTCTGTTGTGAGAAATGCACCAAAGCAACTGAGAAAAACTGTATTAGCTAATCTTAAAATGACTGTTCAGTACAGAAATGAAGCCCAACAATCATGTTGTTACAGTCCCGTGGTCTCAGCCTCAGATACTCAACTAATCAAAGTGATGTCATAAAACATGAATGAAGAAAAAAACATTTTTTCTCCTTCATTTCTGTCAAACAAAGCCTTATGAAACATTTCTCGCGGTTAGTATCATGGTTGCTAGGCAACCTGAGCAGCGCGACGAAGGCTAGACCGTCCCACTTCCGTCTCTCACTTCCGCACTTCTCGTACTTATAGTACGCACCGTATGTAGTATGCGTAGTGCACGTACTCCGAAGCGTGTGGTCGCTGGATTGGGACACAGCCATGGTGTTTTCCTGGCTTGTACCTGATGTTGTACTCGTAAGGATTCAATGTCACGGCCCATCTTTGTACTCTTGGTGAGCCCATCTGAGGTATAGGCTTCTTTTCATTGAACAGTGAGATCAGGGGTTTTTGATCTGTGTAAATTGTGAAAACCCGGCCATACATGTATTTGTGAAATTTCTTGATGCCAAATATCACAGCTAAACCTTCTTTGTCAAGCTTAGAATACTTTTTCTCAGCAGGAGAGAGTGTGCGTGACATGAACCCCAAAGGTCTCTCGCTTCCATCCTCCATCTTATGTGACAATACAGCGCCTACGTCATATGGGGATGCATCACATGAGAGAACCAACCAGCAGAATAATGAACTAACACCTCTGCTGAGTTCAACAGGTTCTTGGATTTCTGGAATGCTTCCTCTTGTCTCTTTTGCAGTGTCCAGCGTGCTTCGTGTCTCAAAAGTTCATGTAAGGGTGCCAACAGGGTTGCCAGGTTTGGAAGGAATTTGTTGTAGTAATTTAGCAAACCTAAGTATGCTTTCATTTCGGTGACATTTGTGGGGGTAGGTGCGTCCATGATTGCTTTAACTTTCTTTTCCACTGGGTGGAGCCCTTCGCCATCCACTATGTGCCCCAAGTACTCCACTTTCTCTTGCATGAGAGCACACTTGAACCTCTTTAACCTCAACCCAGCCTCCTCCAACCGGGTCAACACCTCATCCAGGTTCTGTTGATGGCTTACCTCATCAACTCGAGTCACTAAGATGTCATCTAAATACACCGCTACCTGAGGTATCCCCTTCAAAAGGCTTTCCATGGTCCTCTAGAATATTGCTGGAGCAGAGCCCACTCCAAAAGGCAATCTGTTATATGTGAACAGCCCCCGGGATGTGTTTACTGTCACGTACTTTTTCGATTCATCATCCAAGAGGATTTGCTGGTAAGCGTGGCTCATGTCTAATTTTGAGAACCGCTTACCTCGGATAGTGTGGCAAACAGGTCCTCCATTCTGGGTATTGGATACTGCTCCAATAAAGCCACTGTATTTAGAGTAAGCTTGTAATCCCCACACAGTCTTATTGTCCCTGTTGGCTTCAGAAGTGGCACTACTGGTGCCGCCCATTCAGCACATTACAGTGGCGAGATGATGCCTTCTTTCAACAGTCGGTCTATTTCCTCGTCAACTTTTGCTCGCATAGCAAAGGGGACAGATTGTGGATGGAAGAAGCGTGGGGTGGCATCACTTTTCACATGAATAGCAGCTTTCATACCTTTCAGGTGCCCAACTCCTCTTTGAATACATCCTCATGTTTACTTAACACTCGCTGAAGTGTTTTTTCTGTTTCCAGCTTAATTTTGATGGGCTGCCGGCTGGGGGGCTTGGTGTCTTTCCCTGTTTTACTGAATGTCACTTCATTCATGACTGTTAAGCAACATCCAGTGTCTATTTCAAAGTTCACCTTTTTCCCATCATTTTGCATATTCACAGTGTAGGGGTCTACTTTTCTCAAGTGTACCACGCTGCCACGCCCTAACTTGAACAGTTTTCTTTTGTGCCCTTGACTGCACTTGACACAGTTCAAAGTGAAAGAGTCATCTTCAGAGCTATCAGTTTTGTTGTTATCTGCTTTCTCGCCCACATTGTGAGTACTGTAGTGTGAACTCAGCTTTTTGTCTTTCTTTACATATGTCGATCCATACTTTTTCTGGTTCACTTTAGTCTTGCTTCTACAAGCTCTAGCTATGTGTCCCACTTTACCACAAGCATGGCATTTTTCTTGTTTGTACTTATCGTTGCAAAGGAACCAAGCACACAGCAGCAGACTGTAACACTCTTTGCTTTCTCCTTTAAAGGTACGACTCTCCTGTTGTCCTTTGGTGAGGCTGAAACATTTTGCTGTTGCCCCTGAGGTCTGCAGATCCTGTGCATTTTTATTTGCAGTCTCCATGGCTACTGCAATTGACAGAGCCTTGTCAAAACTGAGGTCCATTTCTGACAAGAGACGTCTCTGAATTCGGTCATCCTTAATGCGGCAGACAATCCTATCTCTCAATATCTGTTGTAACGTGTTGCCATAGTTACAATCCTGTGCCAGGCGCGCAGCTCCGCAACATATTCCATGACAGTTTCATTCGGCTTGCGGGAGCGAGAGTCAAATTTATACCTTAGCACAATTTCACTTGGCTTCGAGTCAAAGTGATTTTTCATCAGAAGTACCAGCTCTTCGAAGGGTTTCTCTTTGGGCTTGGCCAAGCTGAGAAGGTTTCACATCAAGCTGTACGTCGCTGCTCCAACGACACTTATTGTTTTTCTGCATCGTCGATCCTGTTAGCTGCGAAAAATTGCTCGAGTATTTCCGTATACTCATCCCAAGTCTGATTCTTTGGATCAAACGCTACTAGCATGCCAGTTGTAGCCATTTCCGCTTCCTCTTCTTCCACTTTCTTACAACATAATGTAACACAGAACCTATACTGCCTCTCCTGGCATTACCATTTTAACAACACACTCATTCGATCTGTTTCATTCAGATGAATAACAGGAACTTAGGTTGTATGTATCTATGAATAATAACTATTATGCCCATAAATACCCATATATTTATACAAACCACTAATTTCTTGCGATACCACATAAATGTAGGCTTTCTACTTAGCCAGGGACGGTCCTGGGATGTTTTGTGCTCTGCCGCCCTCTCTGACAATACTCTTGTCAATTTTCTTGATATTTATTTATAATCACCTCTGTTAATCCTTGATATTTATAATTGAGTGATCTGTATATATTTTTGCTATTTCTTAAATGTGTAAAATCTGTCAATTTCAGTATATAACTGATTAGTGACTACTTTTGCCCAATTGACAGAACTCAGCCAAAGTTTGTAACTGAAATGCAGTTTCTGTATTTTGTGGTCAGTTAACTGAATTAATTTAAAGTTGGAGTCTGTTGACTATGGGTAATTGATTCCTTTTAGCCTAGGGATCAAAAAGGCTAACATTAGCTTTGGTTGGCCAGCTAAAGTCATTCTGTTGGAACGTCTGTCGTAAACACAGTTTATAGGCACGAAAATGCGCACACTTTGGCCTTCTGTTGATATTATGGTCATTGGCCCAAAATGAGGAATAATGTTTGTTATTCTGTTGGTGATGAATTTAAAGACTCTGCAGGGAAAAAAAGCAGAAAATACACAGGAAGAATATACTTTGCTTAAGAGCCCAATTACAATGTTTGCCAGCTGTGTTGATCTCACATGTGTTTCTTTTTTTTTTTTTAACCTGTCCCATTTGGTTCTTTTGCCATCAGAATTATTGTCTAAAGGCGAAGAAAGATGCCCAACGGATTTACTTTACCAAATGGACCATCCCAGCCTTGCCGTAATGGTCCATTTGATTCACCTTTTATTGTTTATTTTATTTTCACTTGCTGAATACGGGACAGACTTGACTGGTGGAAAGAAAGGGGAGAAAGAAAGAGGGAAAGAAGAAAAAAAAAACCTGAGAAGAGGGACGGGGAAAAAGGGCAAAAAAACCAAAAACCAACAGAATAAGCAGACAAAAAATACATATATCGATCACCTGGATCACCTGTTGAGAAAGAAAAAAGAAAGCAAGCAGAAGAAAACGAGAGTAATAAACAAGATCACAATGATATATGGGAATATGACAGTAAATACTAAATATTAAACATTATTGTGCAGCACGTGAGATCGACAGCGCACAGTGTGCTTTGAGGTAGGAGCCAAAAAGGGTGTAGTTTGTGTGTGTGATCACCCGTGTGTACACCTGTGAGCATGAACGCGCTTGTTTTTAAAAGGTTCCTTCATGTAATGATCTGCTAGAGGGTGTGGGGGGCCACTGCCCCGTCCTCCAGGGCATGAAGCGGGTATGGAGGAGATCAAAACTCCAGACATCCAGAGGCCCCCAGAACACAAGAGACCAAGGAAGACCAACAGAAGGGCAGCCGCGCCACTATCCCAGAAAGAGCTGAGGAGAGTCCCAGATGAGGGGTCACTCAGCAGCCGCGGAGCAGAAGCCAGGGGGGGTTGCAGTGACGTGCCCGTGAGCTCCGCCGGCAGCCAGCTGTGCCTGAGTGACCGAGCCCCGGGCCGAGAGGCCGAGGGCACCCATCCCCGAAGTGGCCCGAGCGAGCCCCAGGCTCCATGCCCTGATAAGCAGCTGCCAAGGAGTGAGCCGGTGTGTACCTGGGCGCCCACCCCCGGACACAAAGAACCACCAACGCACCGATGTCTGAGGGCGTCTGCCACCGGCAGGGGAAGTGGTGGGGGAGATGGGCCTCCAAACCTTGGAGGGCCTGAGATGTCCCCAGAGAGGTGGCGTCTGATACCCAACCTGACATACAGATACAGACAAACAGGCACACACAGATACAAACATCCATTCCCACCCTCATGCTCTCATATACAATTACTCAACACTCACCCAACGTGGAGACAGACATAGAGAGACACTGTACACACAATCACACTCCCCAAGCGTACTCTAAGCCCCGGGTCTAGGTACCCTTGCCCCTGGAGGGGGAAACTGCGCCCAGACCCAGGTGGTGTTACCCTTTTCCCTGCGGTGGGGAGAAGCAGACCGCCCCGACTCCGCAGCAGCAGGGAGGCCCACATTCCAGACCCCAGTCGGACGGCCAACTCCTCCTCCTAGCCCCCCCGCTCCAGCAGGCCGCAGAGAACGGGGGTGTAGGAAGACTCCAAACCTCCCTCCACCCGCTCATATGTAGTGTTGATGTATGTGTGTTCTAAGGTGCATTTAAAACCCAGGAGGGCATGGAGCTACCTGCCAGAGGAGCAGGTAAGCGTATAGCCCCTCCTGCTAGCCCTCAATGTCTACGTGTATTTAAAATTGAGAGGTGGGCAACGATGCCAGGGGTGAGGTGTACACCCTGATGGTAATTTGGAATCCGTGTAACGTGCCCACCCCCAAGATCCTATATGTATGTGTAATGAGAGTGTGAGTAATGTGAATGTCTAAGTTGTGGGATAAAATTGAGGCAGAGGCAGCCAGAAGGGGACAGAGGGGGGGGGATGTCTCCTCTGCACCCTGGTGACACACCCCTACCCCAAGGCCCTGCATGTGTGGGTGATTGTGGTGGAGCGGGAAGAGGGAGGCAGCTGGAGATGGGGAGGGAAGGAAGGGAGGGGCAAGTGACCCCTCCCTGGGGCCAGCTCCCCCGCTGACCCCAGTAGGCACCCCCATACTCTGCAACCCGCCAGGGAAAGGGGGGCCCAGGCCCATCCAGACCGGGGCCCAGTGCAGCAGCGCCGCCCGGCCCCACAGAGCCCGGGACAGTCCACCTGACCCCACCACAGAGAAAACTGCACCCACCCCATCATCCACTCATCTTCCAGACTACACAAGACAATAGACGCCCAGGCTGAGATCTTCCTCCACCTCTCCTGTATCTCCCCCTCCTGCAGAGAGAGTTCCTGAAGAGAGGAAAGCTCCTGCAGGACGTGACAACCTCCCCCACCAGTTGAAGAGCCCCCCAGGTGGTTCGATGCACCGGCGGCACCCTGCGCCAGGACTGGGCCCCCATACACCCACCCGCCCACAACCCCGGCAACACACCAACCAGGACCCAAGCCCCTGAGGCTTGGCCAGGGCCCCAGCCCAGAGACGGAGTGCCCCCAGAACCTCACGCCCATCCCGGACCCACCCAGGGGCAGCCAGGCTACCAGGTCAGTAACCCACGTCCGTCAGCACAGACCCTCCCCTAACCCTGCTGCACGCAGCCACAAGGAAACCGTCACCTAAGAGCCAACAGAGCCCCTAATTGGCCATGACCGCTACCCCGGGTTGAGCCCCCCAAGGAAGATGCTCCCGGGGAACCCCCCGATGCCCTAAGCCTGTCCCTACCCCCACACCAATCACAACAGTGAAGGTGGGACCAAACTAAGACCCCCCACCCCCACTAGGTGATGGAGCTGATCAAAGGAGCCCAGAGCAATTGATCTGATGTGGTGGCAGAGGCTGTATCAAGACTAATGTAATCTAATAGATAATTTCTATATTGGTTAGAATTAAGATTATTTTTATTTTTCCAGTTCATGAGGACTGTTTTCTTGGCTATGCATAGGGCAGTGAAAACCATATGGGCTATATTCTTTTCTGAAGTGACATTATCTAAGCTGCCCAACAAACATACTAAAGGGGAAGTTGGAATGTTACATTTCAGACACTTTGATAAGTCTTCACATATCTCGCGCCAAAACTTCTGAACTGGTGGACAGAACCAAAGAGCGTGGATATAATTGTCCGGTGAATTGGTTTGGCAGTGTGAGCAGTTGTTGGTAGACGTAAAGCCCATCTTGAACATCCGATGGCCTGTATAGTGCACTCTATGTAGTATTTTGTATTGAATTAATTGAAGACTGGGATTTCTAATTAGATGAAAGGTTTTTAAGCAAATCTGAGACCAGAAGTTTTGGTCAAAGTTAACTGATAAATCCGCTTCCCATTTTGCAATAGGAAGTGATATTGATTCATCTGTTTTAGAAAGCATTCTGTATATTTTGGATAGTAATTTGGGGGTTTTAAGAGTAAGAAATTGAACCACACTTGGTGGTGTTTGTAGTTCAACTTGACCCGGTTTAAATCTCTTTTTTATTATGGATTTAATTTGTTGATATTCTAAAAATCTTTTCTTGTTGATCCCATATTGTGTAACTAGTCTGTCAAATGAAATAAATTCTGTTCCTTCTAGTATATGTTCTAAATATTTGATTCCTTTACTACTCCAATCTGAAAAGTTTATCATATTATTGTTTTGTAATATGTCAGGGTTGTTCCAGATAGGTGTACGTTTGCATGGGATTAATGAAGACTCAGTCAACTTCAGAAACTCCCACCATGCTGTCAGAGAGGAGCTGATGTTGATGCTTTTTGAAGCATTCATGTCGTTGGATGTTTGAGCTGATAAATGGTAGATCTGAAATCTCTAGATTATTGCAAAGTGCTTGTTCTACATCTAGCCAAGGTTCATCTAAGAGGGTATGTTTTAGCCATCCTGAGATAAACTGAACCCTGTTGGCTAAGAAGTAGTGCTGAAAGTTAGGTAGTTCTAATCCTCCTTTATCCTTGGTCTTTTGTAGTGTTTTTAAGCTTATACGTGGGGCTTATTTTTCCAAAGGAATTTGGACATATATGAATCTAGAGATCTGAACCAATCTTGCGGCGGTTTAGTTGGGATCATTGAGAATAAATAATTTATTTTTGGTAATACCATCATTTTTATAGCGGCAACCCTTCCCATGAGTGATATGGGTAGACATTTCCACCTAGCCAGATCACCTTCTACTTTCTTTAAAAGTGGGATATGGTTTAATTTAGTTAGATCTGCAAGCTTGGGAGAAACATTAATACCTAAATATTTTATATTTCCCGATTGCAGTGGTGTAGAAGAGGAATTATGGAAGGAACAATTAATCGGAAGGACTGTAGATTTTGACCAGTTAATTGAGTAATCTGATATTCTTGCAAAAGAGTTTATCAGTTCAATCACCCCAGAGATATTGGTTTGTGAATTTTGGAGAAAGAGTAACACATCATCCGCATAAAGGCTGATTTTATGTTCCACGTTCTTGCATTTTATGCCCTTAATTACTGAATTCTGTCTAATTGCTGCTGCTAGTGGTTCAATAAAAATTGCAAACAGTGAAGGGGAGAGTGGGCATCCCTGCCTGGTGCCCCTCAGCAGACAGAAGCTGGAGGATGTCTGGTCATTTGTTCTGACACAAGCTGTTGGGGAATTATATAATATTTTTAACCAGTTGATGAAAGAAGATCCAAAACCAAATTTATGTAAAGTTGCAAATAGAAATTTCCAGTTAACTCTGTCAAACGCTTTTTCTGCATCTAAAGAAAATATTGTAGTTTCAAGATTTTTACTGTATGAGTAGTCTATCAAATTAAGTAATCTACGTGTATTTGTTGATGAGTGCCTACCTTTTATGAAACCAGTTTGGTCAGGATGAATTAAGAGGGGGGTTATTTTCTCTAGTCTCTTTGAGAGAGCTTTGCAGATTATTTTAAGGTCTACATTTATAAGGGATATTGGACGATAGCTTGAGGGATATACAGGGTCTTTGCCTGGTTTTAGCAGGAGATTAATGTTTGCAGAATTCATATTTGATGGAAGTCTGCCATTTTCTTTGATTTCCAACATCGTTCTGTAAAAAACTGGTGCTAGAATCGTCCAGAATTCTTTGTAGAATTCTGCAGGAAAGCCGTCTGGACCTGGAGCCTTATTATTGGGCATACTTATCAGGGCTTCCTGGAGTTCACCTGATGTCAGTGGCGAATCCAGTGCCATTGCTTGAGTGTCTAATAATTTTGGGAGAGTTATGTTGTCTAAAAACTGATCAATTTCCTTTTTAGATGGGTTTATTTGTGGTGAATACAACGTTTTATAGAAATCCCTGAAAATGTTGTTTATTTGTTTTGGTTCATATATTGTGTTCCCAGATGAATCTTGAACAGCACATATAGTTGTTTTTTCTTTATTTATTTTTAGCTGGTTTGCTAGAAATTGACCGGATTTATTACCATGTTCATAATTTTGTAAGCGTAGTCTTTGTACTAAGAATTTTGTTTTTTTATCAATTATCTCATTTAATTCTAGTTTTGTTTTGCGTATTTTGTTCAGTGTTTCCTGATCTTGGTGGGACGCGTAGGCTTCTTCTAGTGATTTGATGGTTTTTTCTAATTCCTGAATATTTTTGTTTTCTTTTTTCTTTTTATGTGATGAGAAAGAAATTATTTTACCTCTCATCACAGCTTTCCCTGCTTCCCATAAAACAGAAGCTGATGTTCCGGGAGTGTCATTAAAGTCTAAATATGAAGTCCACTCTTTTTTAAAATATTTAATAAAGTCTTCATCTTTAAGCAGCGATGTATTAAATCTCCAGTTTTTACTTGGCGTAGTATTATTCTTGTGCATTAGTGTTAAAGATACAGGAGCATGATCGCTGACAGCTATAGGATGAATCTCAGTGTCTGAAATGTCACTCAGCAGTGAGCTACTGACCAAAAGATAATCCAGACGAGAGTAGGAGTGATGAACATGTGAGAAAAAAGTATATTCCTTACTGGTGGGGTGAAGGGAGCGCCATGCATCGCAAAGACCAAAGTCGCTCATATACTGTTTGATTATATTTGTGGACTGCCAATTACGCTGAGTTCCTGTTGTATTGAGCCTATCCATTTCTTCATTTAGTCCGAGGTTGAGGTCGCCTCCAAGAACAAGTGTGCCATCTAAGTGTTCAGAGAGTGCACTGAAAAAACTGTGAAAGAATGAGGGATCATCAACATTTGGACCATATACACTTACAATACATAGCTTTTTATCAAGTATAGATAGTTTAATGATTAAGAATCTGCCCTCTGGATCTATAACTGTATCGAGTACTGTGAAATTAATATTTTTATGTATTAAAATTGCTACTCCCCTTTGTCTAGAATTATAACAAGCTGAGAACACATTAGGAAACTCAGGTGTTTTAAGTTCATTCGAACCTCTAAGAGGTCTGTGGGTCTCTTGTAAAAGGACAACATCTGCCTGTAGTTTTTTGAGTTGGTTAAATATTTTTAACCTCTTTTCTCTGGAGCCAGCTCCATTTACATTCCATGTAACGAATCTTAGTGCACCCATAGATGTCTGTGTATAACTAGTTATCTCACATGTGTTTCTAGGGAAATACATCTTGATGCGTGCTCAATCATCCAGGTATGTAAATCTCCAAAAGTTGATTCTGTTCACCTGGACGTAGTGTTTTCCGTGGGAAAAATGTTTCATCACCCATCCAAGTGACTTCTTCAGTCTCGTTTCTCCCACTGAAGATGCTACTTCCAGACGAACAGAATCAACTTTTGGAGACTAGGGAAATACACCGTGCATTAAGGTTTAGCAGGGGTCACAAACTCACGGCCCCCGTCACCTTTACTTGCAGCCCGCATATATGAAGACAATATGAGCAGAGTGTTAGAGGCATAGCCCTTTAAGAATGTAGCCTGGTGGGCAGTGTAGTCTGTGCTGTAGGAAGAATGTGTGTGCTCCTCCCATTGTGTGTGTGCAAGTGTGAGGGAGGGAGAAAAAAGAGAGTCAAAAAGTAGGAGTTGTCACCGACCAGAGACGGGAGATGGTAGCATGTAAATATAATAACCACTGCAGCCAAAAAGAGTGCCTGACGAGCCCAGTTGTAAGTAAGCTATTAAGACTCGACTGGACACTGTGTTTGTGTTTTCCTCCGAAACAATAAGTTCCGTTCCAGCATCCTTTTAATGCCTCTCTCTGTCTCTTGCTAGCAAATTTGATCCAGCAAGTAAAGCTAGTGTTCGGCTACGAGCCTGACACAGAACCCGACGTATTAGCCAGAGGACCCTGTACTACGGTTCGGACCTGTCGGAGGTAACAAGAGAGTACAAACATGCTGAGGGATAGGCTGAGTTAGTTCAGTGAGAGATTTATTTAGAAAGAAAACAATTTCACCAGCAGTTAAAAACTAATGTGTACATGTCTGTATGACAGTGGTATAAAAGCAGTTGCTGACTTTGACATTACCTCAAGTAACTCAGTTGTGACAAATAAAGTTAGAGGTACTTCATATGAGGATGGTTTCGTTGTCCTAATGTGAGACAGCTACAGTTAAGACAAATAGTAAGCATTGTTATTAAAAATAAAACGATTGCTGAGGGGAAAAAAACAGCAGCTGGGTGCCTGAGGTTTGAGTCTATGAAATTGAGAACAATTGTTCTAATAAGCTCATTTGCAAAATTATTGATAAGCTTGGTGATTTTTCTACCCTTTCCTTTTATCAGAAAGGTGCAAGGTTCCTTCTCCCACTTATGAATATGCCACTATGGAGCTAGTAAAAGAGTTGGCTAAAAAGCTATGCAATTGCTCAGCAATGACCTCATGGACTTACTCGTGGCTTGACTGGAGGTGATTGGATCTTAATGAAAAAAAGACTGGAATTAGTTGCTTTGGTAAAGTTGACCCCTCAAGCAACTGTCATCCTGCTGTAAGAAATCTAGGCATGATTTTTTATAAGGTTTTTAAAATGGATGAACAAAACATTCTTTTTTTATGTCAACCTTTTAAACTAACACAGGGCACCAACCCACATAGCAGACAGGTCTGGCCCGGATCTGGCATAGATGGCACTGCCTTTGTGATGGCATGCTCCCTTGTGGTTTGGGTTACGTGGCCCAGGCTCATAGAAAACGGGTCTGGCTGGGATCCGGCATCAAGCTGGTACTTCTGACTGACTGGTGTCATGGCAGAGTGTATGTCAACTAGATGTGCGCCAGGTCTGGCAATGATGCACTATTTATGTTCCTATTTTCCTATTTTAGTTAGAAGACCCAAATGCCATGTTGCAGTACTATAATGCTATGGTAGCCAACGTTTTAAATGCAGGTTTGACAGGTGTGTGAGTGTACACTTTATCCAAAATCTAGAGAAAGTTTACTCATCTTTGCCAGTGGGTGGCTGTAGCTCAGGAGGAAGAGCAGGTACACACCTCAAGGTAAACATACCATCTTGATTAAACATAGTCCTTTACTGATTCTAAATGTTGAAAGGAGCCAGTTGATGCACTTTGGGCATCTGCTTAGGATGCCTGCTAGATGCCTCCCTTTCAAGGTTTCCACCCAGCTATAGCAATTTTGGGGGTCTCCGCTTTAGCCTTGGCATTAGTAGAAGAGTTCCCAAGTATGTAGCTTGGCCTACACATTAGCCTGTAGTTGACATTCATATTTCATGACTTGTTTAATCAAAAACTATTTTCAGTTTCCTAAAGAGTGTTCCTGGGAATAAATCCAGAATGAGGGTCAAAGGCTGAGAGGAAGGGAATAAGGCAACTACACATTCAACCAAGACTGTTCAAGTTCCTGTCTGAACTCAACAACTTTGAAAATCCCTAGAAAATTTGAAATGAAACTGGAAATCAAAATCGAGCTTTTCGGCCTGCTTTTAGTAGCTTATTCAAATGGAACCACTTAGAGGATGCATATAGCATTTGTATTGGTTTAGAGCTGATGGTGGTTATTGGTCTTCAAAGTTTTCAGTTGAAAGGGTTATTTCAACCTTGTGTTAAAACATTCACAAGTTCTTTTATTGTTTAAAGTGCATCTTTGTAAAACATTGTTTTGCACATTGATGAATGGATTAGTGTTTCAGATTTTTGGTCTTCAGTGACTTGTTTAAACAGATTTAATTACAGTTTTACCAATGGCAGGGGCTTGATCACACCTGCCATTTACAGCTGTTATTTATGTATCCACTGTAAGCAGAAACTACAACATAGTTCATGTATGTTACTCAGTTTTCTTGGTTAAAGAAAAGCCAATAAAAGGTTTGCACTGATATAAAGAAACAATACAACAAAATGAGCGTCGCAAGCATGTTTGTCCTTTTTTTCCCAATTGTCTCTTTGAATCATTTTATCACAGAACATTTTCCAGGTATGGGATGTCATTTGTATAAGCATTTTGGCGCAGATTAATTTGATAGAATCTTTTTTTCTGGTAAAGAAATTCTCAGTAAATCCTTGGAATATGATTTGTTTGTTTGTTTAAAAAAGGGGTTAAGAAAACTGCCCGTATATGTCACAGTCTGGCGGGAAGCAGACTGTATGCATTATAAAAAAAGGTCCCAAAATGCAGACTCCAAGGAACAGGGAACAAAACGTGAATGTTAACAAAAAGCGAGCCGTTTAATGAGGCTGGTAAAATATACAAACAAAAGGCAAGGCAAACTGAAGCAAAATTAACACAAACCTAAACTGGGAAATCTAAACAAACAATATGAAAAAAAACCTGGACATGAAACCTAGAAACCTGATATAAAGAACATGGCATGAACAACAGACGACCTGACAAGGAATGAACAGAAACACACAGACTAAATACACACAAGGGTGATTAAGGGGAAGTGGAAACACATGGGGAAACAGCTGACACTGGTCTGACATAAGGGCCGTTTATCAATGCCCAAGTACGCGAGTACGTACTCGCGTGCTCGGTGAGTACGTACCCGCCGAGAACGCGAGCACGGACTCGTTGGCCGTTTCTCAATTCTCAAGTACGCGAGCACGGACTCGTGATTTGTACAGTCGGAACACCAGCGTACGTGATGATGTCACAGGTCCGGAGTTTTTACTGCCGTCCCCTCTTAATGTAACTGTGAGTAACATGTTATGAAGCTTACCTTTAATCACAGCCAAACCGGTTTACTCAGGAACAAATAACACACTGAAATAAACCAAACATTAACATTTAGAAGTGATCTAAGTGACTTATATATCATTTTTAACCTCAGTAGTGAAACCTCTATTAATAAAAATAGTGTACATGTACATACGTGTACATACCTTAATAAAAACAAGCAGGTGAGATGTTAGAACGCTTTTATTTCTATTCTAGTGGACACTCAATACTATAGACAGCTGCTGGGGTTTCTTTAACCTGAGTAGTGAGAAGACCGCGAGCGGGGGGGGGGCGATGTGCCGGGAGTCCGCTGTTGAGTTTTGGACGAAATGCATTCTGGGATATATAGCTGTCCCAAGTCTACACCGATGCATGCTCGATAAAATGGGCGGATCGAGAACACATCCGGGACTTTTTCGCGTTCTCGGCGTGATGCGTACTTCGAATTGGAACAGTACTTGGTCTCCGACTGATGACGTATCACGAGTACACGAGAACGCAAGTACGCACAAGTACGCATATTGATAAACGCCCAAGGAGACAAAGGGAGCAAAGCTGACTACACTGACATAGGACACAGACCTTCAAAATAAAACAGGAAACAGGAGACACAGACAAGACAATATAACCTTGACAACATAAGACGCGCAGCATGAAACACATAGGCAAGGGCAAAAGGAGACTAAAACACAGGGGTAGAAGACACAAGGGGAATCTAAATAACCAAATGAGCTTAGATAACCTTATGAACTTAAACATAACCAACATCCGAATAAACTAAAACTTAAAACGCTGGGTCAACAGACCCAGGAACCTGACAGTATATAGTTTAAATTTACAGAATTGTCCGTATTAGAATTAACAAAAGTGCCCGTGAGTGGCAAATATGTTCAAATCAAAAAAGCCCACATTTTATTCAGAACAGAACATAGATAGCATAAGAGACGTTTAAACTGGGAAATTTGACAATTTAATTTAATTAATTTAATGCCCAAAATTAGCTCATTTTAAATTTGCTTTTTCCTCTGGGCCCTTCACACTGCCAATACACCCCCCCCCCCCCACCGCTGTCCAATCTGCCCAGTGATCTGAGTCATGGACTGAGTAACGTCTCCAGACTTTGAGAAAAACTGAAAGGAAAGTTGGCCCATTTCTTGTCCTATCAAGAATTTGAACAGGAACTGCAACTAAATGATTCATAAATTAAAAACAAAAATCATGACAAAAGAGTGAATCGCACCAGAGGTCATGTTTGTGTAGAAACCAAACATACACACACACACAGATGCCTTTTCGGCTCGGTTACATGACACAGAAAGGAGCGTGGGATGTTTAATGAACTTTATTCAAAGGTGTGAGACACACACTTAACATATGTATACAATCATGTGTCAGATTCTGTCCAGGAGCTGACGGATGGATGAGTCATAGTTTTACAGATAATGAAAACAGTGCTCGGCCATTTAAAACACATAAAGGCGATCGTCTAAACTTCATAAAAAGTTGACTCCTAAAGCCTTTCACAGCCGCACAAAAAAAAAGAGGAAAATGATAGAATTATCTGGTACAAGTCTGATGTTTGATCTTCATTTATTCTGTTTCATTTTTCTACAATTGACTTATTCGCAATCGTGCTTATGTTTGAATAGTTTTTGTACAGTAAAAATAAATGAATAAAATGTTCTTGGCGGGACAAGAAGCACGCGTTGGGAGCACGGTGACACTTTGCCACACACTTGTCAGATAAAGAAAATTCCGTAAAACACGATCAAACATTAAAACGAGTACTAAGAATTATTAGCAGAAGTCTGGGCTCCCAAAACTAAGACACAAGCAGGCCAGAAATGTCCCATGCTTGGGTTTCACGGAGGCCTGCGTGGAGAAGGGCCCTGACGTGTGCTGCTTATTTGCATCACTTTTCATACTGGATGAAACTTCAGCAGAACCACAGCACCCCACCCAGTGGTTTTTGATTTGGGCGACAGAATTGAGCGCGAGAGGGGCTGCTTTTGTGTGTGTGTATGGATAATAGCAAACACTGAAATAGATTTATTGCACGCATCAATGAATTTTGTATATTCAAACTCAGCTTTTCTTCGCTCAAAATAAATTTCTCCTCAAAATGCAACACTTGCACCTGCAAACTTTTGTTTACGTGCGCTCATTTTTTTTTTACATACGCTCAGAATAGTGGCACAAAAATAACGCCATTACCGATCGGTTGTCTGCTGTCCATTTGCGGTGAGTAAAGTCGCCCCCGTTTGCGAGGTGCGCTTTCGACAGAGAGGAGAGGGGCGGGGCGGCGGGGAATTTTCTGGCTGGCTTGAGGGGCATCTAATAACCAGCTCGCAAAATAAAACGAAATAAAAACAAACCAACAAACACAACAACAGAAGAGATTGTGATACAGACTTATAATTTGTACCCAGTGGCGGTTTTCGATATGGGGGACGTAGTCAGTTCCCCAGGGCGGCATTGTCGGCATGGGGGGAAAAAACCCCAAAGTTGCTTCCACCCATGCTGCCCCGACATCATGCCCAAGCATTTTTGTGATTGCAAAGGCATCGATCGGTTTGCTTTTCTGGCACACAGCCAGCTATAGTCTAAGCGACTTTATTCCCTGAGCCTAAAAAAGCACGAATCACTGAACCCTCACACAAGGCAGAGCACACAGCCTTGAGGAGAGGCTTTCTGGCTATCACTGGGACACCGCCAGGTTGGTGATAGTCTGAAAGCCTTCCAGGGCCTAATCATGAGTCAGAGAGAGAGCTGAGGCTGCTGTCTTGCTTCGTACTCTGAGGCGTGCAGAGGTGACTCAATAACTTGCTATTTTCTATTTATTTATTAATTAATTTTGGAAATGGACACACACACACACACACACACACACACACACTTTCCGACAGACAATGGCGCCGACTAAAAAATGAAACATCTCATAGTGTCTGGGAACATTTAAAAAAGGCCAAATAGGGAGAAACAAAACTTTATTTTGTGTAACTTTTCTGTATCTGGGTGTGGTTCGCTGAACACATGCACACATATTTCTGTTTTCTGTGCAAAGCTGCTGTTGAAACATCACTTCCATCTGTTGACTCAGAGCCTCCAAACAGTGTGCTTGTCTGTAAACGGCAGGTCCATCTGTCTGCATGACCAATCTCACTGATATTACAAAAGCAGTCTTATTCTTGGATTAAGAATCAGGAGCAGTGATTCATTTCTTCCAAAAATGTTCCACGTAATACACCAAAACACTTTTCTGCCACATGCTAGAATGGCTTGCCTATTTAAAAAAAATCAATTAGTTCTCACAGCAAATGACAGAAATGTAGAGTAGTCTCCATTGGGTGCACTCTGAGGAGGTTGCATTTGTTCGTAGCTGGAAAAAAATGTGCCGTTAAAACAGCGCTGTTATTTTTTCCGTTGACTAGTGATGTGCAATACCACTGATTTCTTTTCCGATCCGATACCAAGTAAAATTCAGAGTGGTGTCGATGATACTGATCCGATACCAATACTGTGTACAAAAACTTAATGTTTCATTGTACTCCACAGGGGCGATTTTAGCCCATTTTTGGGCTTGAGATGGAACATTTTAACAACAAAAGTATAGATCCCCCCCCCCCCCCCTCTCCCAAAATGGTTTGTTCCAGCTCGCGTCTCCCGCCGCAGCTGCCAGAGCGATAGTGGCTGAGACGCAGCGGAGCGGAGGTGGAATTGCGTGGCTTAAAACAGGACATATTAGCTGCATTTAACCTTCAGTTACACTTTATATAGTTATGTAGGAGTCAGGCCATGTTTCTTTTTAGCTGAAAAACATTACACCCAGGTAACCTGGTGTGTTGAAAACGTGTTTCCCGACTATGTTTGCTACCCTACAATCCGTCCTGCTCTGTAGTAAAATCAGCGATATTTGACCGTCCTGTTGCTCCCATTGAAATTTATATAGCCTACTTAAAATATAAAACTTAACATTGTCCATAGCCTGCTGTTGTTACCACTGTCCTGTTTGAAATGTAATGAGAGAAACTGGTTATTTTGTCATATTTGCATCAGTGGCGGAGCGGGGGGTGGCTTACTGGGGTTAAGCCCGGGTTGTTTTTTCAGAAGCCCGGGGTCTTTTGGAATGTAATTTTTTCATAGTTAGATGCCTGTCTGACAACTGTATAAAACAAAAACTGCACACAATATTCAGAGCACATAGTGCACACTGTGGGAATTTACGACTGTGCGTAAATCCCCCCTAATATTGGTATGATCCGAGCTCAGGCACTAAGCGGGGCGGGCAGCTGCTGCCTGCGAGTGCGCTGTTGGAGAAACGGAGCCAGGCAGACAGACAGAACTGAAGTTCGACCAAGTACCAAAGCAAATCATTCGTACTGTACAAATAATATAAATATGACGGTGTATCACGAAAGATTGATATCAAACTGATCACGTGACCCATATTACGTTACTTGCTCTTCAAGTGAATCAACAAATGGCGAAATGAAAAGCCGAACAACAACAATGCTGTTTCTTTAGAGAGTCTTAGCTTACATGTGTGTTTATTTCATATTTTCAGTTGTTACCCTCCACGGCTAAATAAATCTGTTTCAGTAATGTTCTGATATACAAGAATGGACATTAGGAGCTTCTTTCAAAGAAAAATCTCAGGTAGTATTTTATATATTATTATTTGTATGTTGTTCAGTATATTTCTATGCAAAACAAGAGGAATTTCAATACACAGCAGTATATTCACAGTTTAAACCAGATATTTACATACACTTTATGGAAAACACAAGAACATTTTTTTACTGTTAAACATCAATTTAGAGTAAACTTGTTTTGTTTTGGATAAATAAATATTGAAATATCTTTTGAATTAGTTAAATGACAGAATAAAGAGAGACAGAGCCGTCTATGTTTTATCACTTTCATCAAATTTAGGAGAACATATACACTAAGTTTATTGTTCATTAATAAGAAAACTCCAGACGATTCCATTCTGAGCTGAAGAAGCTTCTGATAGGTTAGTAGAGTCCATGTGAGTAAATTGGTGGCACACCTGTGGATGCATATAAGGCAAAACACAGAGCCTGTTTCTTTGACATGGGAAAATCAAGAGATGTCAACCAAAACACCAGGAACAGAATTGTGGAGCTCCATAAGTGTGGCTCAATTTTGAATACAATTTGGTGCCATTTGCAATTAAGAAATACAGATAGTTTCTCTCTTTACTCTTAAAGTTAACAAATGTGGTTTTTATATTTATCAATCTAAAAAGATAGCAGAGAGGGAGAGAGAGGAACAGAGAGAGAGAGAGGAGAATGAGGACAGAACAGAGATGGAACAAGAGCAGGTGAGACACACATGTTAGTCAAATGGTTGTTTAACAAAAGTATCACCGTATCATAGGTACTCATGTATCTCGTACCTAGTGTTTCTTTTTAGGTTTGTTATTTTTCAAGTTATATATTTATTAAGTTATGCAGGCTTGTTTGCACAACAAGGCTAAATAATTATATAAACTTTTCTGAATCCAAATAGTGGACTTTGGTAAAATTAAAAAAATAAGTGTAGTGCAGGTCTATGATGATTTTTAGTGCGACTATCATCTAGTTCTGATTCTGTTTCTGTCTTGGTTGAATTGGGGTTTAGTCCCTGTGTTTTGATACTGCCCCGACTTTGTTCTGCCTTGCTGCTTAATCAAAACACTAGTTTAAGGTGTCCTGCATATGTGATATATATTTTTCCCTATATGAAGTCATTCTTTTTTGAACAAAACTCAAAACAGAGCCAATTAATCTTTCAGGGTTGAAAAAAAAAAATCCCACAACCTACCCTACCCACAATACTACCCTTTAGGGCTAAGCCCCGGGTGTTTCAAATGTCTGGCTCCGCCTCTGATTTGCATGTGCCGATATTGAAACCAAGGCACTAACTAGCTAACTGACTGGATGCCCATTAACCTTATAACTCCTGTTGTGTGTGTGTGTGTGTACAGAGAGACAGCCAGGTTCATATGAGGAAGTTTTTTTCAAAAAAAGGAGCCATATCCAGGTAAAAGTGTAAGATCAATAAAGGATAATGTTGGATCAGTGTTTCAATATTCAATATTTATATCCTTTATTAGATGTACATGTGGTTTGGTTATTTGCCTTTTGGTTGAAAGTACACTGAGAGAGGATTTTTTTATTTGTCACGGTCCTGGGACTGGGCGACCCAGGACCCCTGAGTAGTCATGGACTTGTTAAATTGTGTGTATGTTTGGTGTTGCTGTCTCTCTTCTCCCTGTTTGTGGATTTGTGTATGTGTTTCTGCGGGCGCCTTCAGGCCTGGTGGGTGTGGTCCTGCTGGCGGACTGGCCACACCCGAAGCCACGCATCTGCTGCTGATCAGGTCTCGTCGGGGGAGCTACTTAAGAGAGCCTTGGAGCTCCCACCGACGCAGGATCATTGCGTGAGACTCCACGTTAGTCATCCAGTTTAGGTTTAGTCTTTGAGTGCATGCCTGCTATAGTTAAGTGTCCTGACAGCTGCCGCTATTGTTTCCTGCAGGAGGAGCGTGGGAAGCCTGAAGAGCAGCGAGCACCGGGAGTGTAGACACACGGGAGCAGAGAGCACAAGGAGGACACACACGGGAGTCTGGGGAAAGCACGGGGATTTATTGTTGTTTAGTTCCATACACTGTAAATAAACGCACTGTTTACACACAGAGCACCGCGCATGGGTCCTCCTTTCCCCATATCCCCACGGTCTGCCATGCCGAACCGTGACATTATTAGTGATCTTAATAGTATTTTTTTTTTAATCTAATTGAATACAATCTATTTGTGTATGATTGTCAGTCCAAAGAGGGAGAGAGGAAAGAGGAGAACATGAGGAGAAAGTACAAGGTCAGGACCAGAACCAGGTAAGAAAACAGGCAGGGAATACTAACAGGCAAAACAGAAACTGTTAAACTGGCAAAGAAAAAAACAACTACTTTTACTCGTACAATCTGGAAGTTGTGTTCTCCCTATATGCAAGCTGCTGTACAGAATCTGCAAAACAAACTGGGTTGTCAGCCCTGGCACTGCATTACCACATTGAACTTCAGTCAGAGGAAGTCATGGTTGCCAAAAACTTTTTGAAGCTCAAGAGTGAGGCTGGTGCCATTCCAGATATGTTAACATTGTACAATCTTCTGGATAATCAGATCTTCCCCACACTGAAAACTGTTATTCAGGTTGCCCTACCAAACCCAGTTAGCAGCTGTAGGTGTGAAAGGTCTTTTAGTGTCTTGCATCAGCTCCATACCTGGCTGAGAAGGACCATGGGTCAAAGCAGACTCCAGCACCTGGCTGTGATGTCAGTTGAGAAAGAGATGCTTGAGAGACTTGACCACCAAAATGTGATAGACAGATTTACCAACTCAAGGTGAGGCGACATAGGTTAAAAGAAAAGAAAAAATCTGCAGAGCCATAGTAGTGTCTGCAGTAAAGAGCTTTTCATACATTGTATACATTGTACCATAGGCCAAGGTGTCTCAATTTTTCCAATTTTTTTCATAATATTTTGTACATTTCAAGGACTCTTCTATTTTTGGAGTGTATTTTTTATGTATCTGTATTGTATTATACATACACATTAAAAGTGAATCTCTGTCCAAAAATGCACTCAGTTTACTTTTTACTCACTATGAGCATCATTCATTATTCTCCCGCAGTAATTAAGGTTAGGATATGCATTTTTTTTTATTCCAATCCATTCTTCTTTAGCAGCATTTAAATAACCTTTATCTGATTTGATGGTTTTGTTACAGACTTTTCAAAAAAGTGTTTTGCTTTTCTTTCACAAATGTGGGGATTAAATTGTGTTAAAATGTACAAAACAGTGATGTCATGTTTTGTGACGAGGACCCAGCCACAGAGAGACTTGATGAATTTAAGAATCATATGATTTAATAAAGAAATTTGCAGACTTGCACAGAGATGGTAAAATTATGATGACTGATAACAGAGACAACAGCCGATGAGGACAGGGAGGAACAGGGGTTTAAATGCACCAAGGAGACAGTCAGAGGGAACTCAGGACAACTGGAGACATTTAAGGATGCAGGAACTGACAGAGACAGGGAAGAAGTCTCATCGTGACGAGTAAAGTTTACCTTGCCTGGATGGGCAGCTCTCTGGGTGCTCAGCACCCCCAAAGCTCTGATCCTGGAATCGCCCCTGTGTTGTGCTTTGCAGTGTTTTGTGCTGTTTCACTTTAAATTTGTTTAACAGGAAAAAGCAGAAAATTTAAATAGTTAAAAGTTGAACTGTGAATAGTTGTTTTTTGCATTATATGATTTGTTTATTACATTTTATGTGGAGTGAATAAATAAAAGTATATTTACTGTGGCCCCTAGAGACAAAGCACGTACAAACTCCAAAACACGTAAAAACTCAGAAGCATGTACAAAAGACAACAGAAGTGCTCCAGGATGCTCGGCGCAGTGTTGAGCTTTTGTTACCTAGTGGCTACACAAGCCAGGAAGTACCAACGACCGGATTTGGTGTGTGGTAGTAGCAGGTAAATGTACATTTTTAAAAAAATGATTTGAATATATATGAGTGCTTGTGTATAAATACACAAACAATACACATATGCTTTCAATTGTGTAATTTAAGTGATCTAGGTAGCTCTGTTTTGGAAGTTCAGTTAACACTAGAAATGTGTTTTAGAGTTTGTACGTGCTTTGTCTCTAGGGGCCACCGCATATATTTATATATAAAAATATATAAATAAAACCACTTTTTTTTACATTAGTAATTCCTTTTGTGCATAATTTTATATTATTGTTAATAATAAATTAATTAAAGCAACAAAACAACCTGAAGAGCCGGTTCGGAGCCAAAAGAGCCGGCTCTTTTTAGTGAGCCGAGCCGAAAGATCCGGTTCTCTAAAAAGATCCGGAAATCCCATCACTAGAGTGCGCATGCCAGGGGCTGCGACACATTTATACAGCCGTACTTCGCACATGACTATGAAAGGCGGAAGAGGAAGTAGTTACTTGCAATTTAGAGATCTGGATGATAGTTTCTTACCACTGTGTTCCTGTTAATGATAAACTGCAAATTTACCCCAAAGTACTAAAGTATCGATATTTTAATATGAGAATCGATTCCAGAACATAAATTACTGGAAACAGAAGAATTGATATTTCCGTTGACTGATGAGGATAACATGCAAAACAAAAACATTTTATAAAAAAAAAAAAAAAACACAACGGTGGGGAGGGAAACAAAGAGAAAGTGATTTCTTTTTCCCACTATAACCGTGTTTACAGGCCGTTCCCGTGTTTATCTCTCTCACACACTCGACCAAACAACAAATACAAAATGAAACAAAAAATAAGTTAAAAATCAAAATGTCTCTTCCAGCAAACAGTAAAAAACCTCAAACATAATGTTAAGTCTTTTGTGCGATTTGGCGCATCTGAAACAAAAAAACTTAATAATCCAACAATTAGCTATATTAATACTGAAATAAACAAGAAATAAAGGCAAAATATTCACTCCAAACAAAACTTTCTTCTAAATGCACAAATCAGTCCGTGCAGGATTACATTGCTCCAGCGATCAAAATGTCGCATGCACGAATACATCGCATATCGTCATTTTCTGGACTGAAGAATGTCGGTTGGAAATTTTTTACATATCGCCGAACCTTTTAGACTGGTTACATGAAATCATCCCAGTATGTGGGCTAAATGTCTGTCTCCATGGAGTCTCAGACCTAAGTCGATGAAGCAGAGACCCTCATATTCTTTGAATGCACTTCAACAGGTGTATAAAATCGAGCAGCCAGTCATGCAGTCTGCCTTTACAAACCTTTGTGAAAAACGGGTCAGCTCGCTGAATTAAAGTGTAGTGTGATAATAGGATGCCACCATTTGAATAAGCCAGCTTGTTAAAATTCTTTCCTTCCTACACATTCCATGATTATTGTGAAGTGGAAGTGTTTAGGCACAAAGTGGCAGACCAGTGTTGAGGCGCATAAGTGTAAAAGTTACCATCAGAAAAACCTCGGTCCTTTTCTTTCTTTCATTGTCTTTAACAAACAAACTGGTGTCATAAAATCCCATCTCACTAAAGGTGAGTATATCCAACTATAAACTAATGAAGAAAAAATGTCTGTACAATCCAGCGCTCTCCAACCACACATTTCTCCAACATCAACTAAATGTGTTTGTCAAATCTCATCAGGCTTGTCCCACAGGGGCTACTTTATTCATATAAAATAGAAAAGGATACCCTATACTGTCATTATATTGTCATTGTACATGTATATGTTACTCAGGTTTATTCAGACCATGGCTCAGACTGGTGAGGTGAGTGGGTGTGGGGGCATTTATCGTTCCTGGCAGTCTGCATATAGTGGGGCAGAAAAGTAATTTGTGTATAGAATCCAGGAGTTGTAAAAGAGACAAAAAGAGAAGAGGACTGACGTTCTTGTTCCTGAAGGTGGTTCTTTGTGTCTCTGATGATGTGTTTGTGGTCATGCTGCAGAATCAGGCCAAGGTCTCTCTGTTAACTGCAGAGCATCAGACCTTATCTGTGATCCTCCCAATGGTTTCTCTCTGTGTGCCCCAGGGTGATGGAGAGCTCTCATTAAAGCTGCAGAGCAGTGAGAATGTCCAGCTTCAGGACTTCATGGAGGACTTTGGCTTCTTGGGAGTGCTGCTGCTGCTGATGTCATTGTTCTCTTCTCTCTCTTTCTCTGACTGTTTGTTTGTTAAATCCATTTTTCAACATTTCCATCTTTTTGTTTTGCAGGCTACTTTATTTATTTGTTCCTTTGCTATTTAAAAAAATAATATTGCCAGATTTCTGGAGAAGAGGCAAAGGGACACTGGAAGACATGAAAACATGACACAAACATGATCAAACGTTCAAATCTTAGATATTTATTAGCAGAGAAGTTAAGATTTATATCTTATCAAATGAACTACAGGAAAAGGAAGTGAAGCTAAAACAAGCAGTGAGATACAAAAAACCCTTAAAAAAATATAGAGAAAGAGTATCACAGCAGAGGTCGTGCTTGTGTAGAAGCAGGGTTATGACGGCTGTGATGATGATGGGAGTGACACAAGCTGCCGTGTGTGTCTCTGCTTCACGCGTGGGCTGCAGAGAGACAAACATGAAATAATGTGAGACCCACTGCGCTGAGTCAGCAGCTGTGATGTGCTTCAGTGTTTAGCAGTAAGGTGTACTTACAGGAGCAGAGGTGCTGCTGATGATGGTGCTCCTCTCACTGACAGTCACTCTCATAGCTGCAGGGCTGCCCCTCTCTCTCCACTCCCCCCTCTGTCTGCTGCCTTTATTAACACAGCAGAAGAAGTCACCTCGGTCCTCCAGCTGGACTCGCTCCACCGTCAGTGACAGGTCTCCCAGTACAAACCAGTCAGACCTCATAGACGCTCTGCCCTCAAATCCAGTGCCGTGTCTGACCTCCCCGGAGGAGAGGCTCTGGTTCAGCACCAGCTCTCCGTCTCTTTCCCACACAAGAGATTCCACGGCGTCCCCCTCAGTGTGGAAATAACACGGCAGCGTGAGCGTGTCTCCTTCAGGCACAGAGAGGTTGTTGTTGGAGATGATGAGGACCTCCAGCTGGATGGTGGTGACAAGCTGCCCGGCGAAGGTGAACTCGTAGTTGTAGTTCACACAGGTTAGCCACAAGCTGAGCATGGATCTTTGCTCCACCCGCTCTCTGTAGCTCTCTCCCAGCTTCTCCCAGGCGTTTACCAGCTGGGCCACAGTCCGAGGACTGTCATCCCTCAGCCGGTAGATCAGACTGAATTCCTGCGCGTCACACTTCACATCAGCTTTTAACTCTACAGACTCTCCCAGAATCGCCAGTTTTCCACAGCAGCCATCTAAAAGCACACAGAGAGCAAAAAAGACGGAGACTGCACCACCCGACATCGTAGCTCAGGAAGGATGATCTCAGTGCTGAGAGCAAGTTGAGGTTGGAAACTTCTCTATTGGTGATGAAGTCTCTGCGTGCTGCTTTCTGAGCTCTGACTCTGCGTTTTAAAGGCTGGTGGAGAGGCTGTCAGAATTTCCTGGTTAGAAATTCTCAACGACTTTCTTCTTTCCCTCTACAAGCCTAATAAAACAAACACTTGCTAGATTGTGTGACAAGCCTGACAGGCATTCTGGTATTTCAGAGCCTACTAACTTGGGCTTTGAGGAAATGGCTGAATAGACACACACACACACACACACACACACACACACACACACACACACACACACACAAACACACACATTTCTCACCGTCATTATTTTCCCCCTCTCACACACAAGCTGACATCTTGGTATCTAATCTGGCATCTTGGAGTAGGATAGTTAACAGAGAAAGGACCCTAAGCACAGTTTGTGTAATGAACCATGGGCAGACACACCCAGAGATAACGTGCCAGCTGCAGAAGAACAGCAGAAAGGGAGTGAAAGCAGACAAGGATGACACAACTGGTGTTGATGTGATTTTCAAAACCGTTTCAAGAACATTTGTTGCTAGGCTATGTTGTTCTATTACCAGCCCGATGATCATAGTTTTATTCAAACAGTATTAAACGCTTTTTTCCTTAAATAATCATTCAGATTCAAACTTTTTTAAAAGTTCCACTCCAGAGTAACCACAGACTACAATGTACAAGAGCTAATTGTCTGATAAATGGCATCATGGGGATTGTAGGCTATTTATCAGAAAAAGCACAAAGCTGGCGGTGCATTAAGAGCAAAATAGTGAAGACGATTATAAGGGCTCATGACTGACAGGGACCCTAGAAAACAGTAGAAAAGGAATTAGTTTTCATTAACTTAAAATAATAAGTTAAAAAATAATATCTGCTTCACAAACAAAGTGTTTGTTTGCTAGCATCAGATTTTTTTTTAAAGGAGTGAAATCTAGTCCTCCTCCGACCCTGGATACCCCCTTTTCATTTCCTGTTTTAGTTTGGTCCAGATACACGCGCTCTTAGCCAGCTGATGGCTCCATGAAAAGTAAAGTCAGGGTTTCAAAGCAGAGAAGCGACAGCAGTGGAAATTAAACTTATAGTTCGAGTATTAGTGAGCTTAACCCTTTAAGACCTACCATAGAACCAAGTCCGCCAGAGCTTATATTATATTTTTACATGTTGTAGTGCCATTTTTGGGAGCATTTCAAGTTGATATACATCAATACAACCATTATAGCCCAAATTTTAATAATATGTATGCATTAAGTGCATAGTAATTACATAAATTGCAAAAAAGTGCAATAAACTACAAAAAATTTGAAAATCGTTTTTGTGTTTTTTAACATATATTTCTAGTTAGAGAAATTTAAGAGGCTTATCCCTCAAAACTGTAAATACAAAAAAGTTGCACAAACTAGTTTCCCACCACAGGAAATTTATTTTAAGTGTCTTCATAGTTTTATTTCTGAAATACACCAATTTACATATACTGCAGGAAAAACGAAAATAAATATTATAATGCAAATTTGCAAAAAAGCAGCATATGCATCAAAATAAAGTAAACTTGTGTGCCCTCTTTGAATTTCCTGTTCCTCAGACACCAGCAAAGCTAATCAATCAGGGCAACAATCACAAATACAGCTGCCGTTACTTTCAGCTACATTTTACTGTGTATTTGTGCTGTTGATAAATAAACAGAATAAAACTCTAATTGAAGCTCCAGAATAAATCTAAACTCAAATGACAGCGGGAAGTGATCAGCTGAGCAGGAGCTGCTCCCTCATTAGCTACCAGCTCCAAAGTTGATGCTTTCTGTCTTGCAACCATAACCATTAGTTATGTATGGATACCTGCCATCATTTATCTTCCCTGCATATCTACTGTTTATGTTGGAGGGAAACAATGATGGAGTTTCTAGTTGTTCAAACACAGAGTGCTGTTAGTGTTGGTATATAATGTGAAATTGGTCCACTTACATTTAATGAGCAATTGCTTAGATCATCCGTGTCCAGCGATGTGCAGTTGGCATTTTGAAGGACTGCACCGGAGCACGTCTGCGGTGGGAGAAAAACACCCCTCTGCAGGAGCTCTCACATTTATGGGACTACTATATGCTGCCAGATTTATACTTAGCAACCATGCTTGTTTTTCCCCTTCAGGAACCACAGGGACAGATTGTGTAATGGAAACAAACTGTGTTAAGCTCTAAGCTGGTCCATAAAAGATGTCAGTTAAACAGAATTCTCATATAAATACTTAACAAAATATCATAACTCAACAAACTGTCCCCAAATGAGAGACAGCTCAACCTATATCATAGCTAAATAAAGCATTTTAAACATCACAGCCGAAAACCACAGAGACAATAACCATCCATGACACAAGAAGAAACCCCAGGACAGGCAACAAACTGCCTGTGTGCCTGACACAAACTACATGGATGGGAAAATTCACTGCTTTCCAAATGATTTCACTGATTGCTGGGATGTGCACTGTCTGCCCAATCTTTTAAACAATGTCCTGGGAGGAGGTGTGGCCTATTTTGAAAACCTGTACAAGAGCAGTATTTCCCTCACTCATTGTTTGGCTCTGTCTCAAATAAAGAGTGACTCATCGTAGGACATTTTAGGATTTAGTGACGTCAGACACATCTCTGCGTACATGAATTGGCTTTCAGTACAAGGTGACACGTGAAAGTTTGACTAACATGTTTAAGTCACGGTTGTTTGTTGTGAAACTAACAAGTCTAACTTTAAGCTGAGCTAAAATTCATTATTGATATGAAGCTATTTATTCAATCATTCACAGCATTGCTTAAAGTAAAAAACATTCATGGGAGGTTTTGATGGCAGAGGGGCATGCTGGGAAATATTTTTCTTCTTTTACCCTTTGATTTGTCGAAGTCATAGCCACCAACCTGTTGTCTGGCTTTGTCTCCTCCCCCTGTTTGTTTCTTAAATCAGTTTTTCCAAATTTCCATTTGACTATTTCTTTTGTTTTGTTTTTGCAGGCTACTTTATTTGTTTGTTTCACTTGCTTTTTAAAAATAATATTGCCAGATTTCTGGAGAAGGGGCAAAGGGACACTCAGGAAGACATGAAAACATGACACAAACATTCAAATCTCAGATGTTTATTAGCAGAAAAGCTGAGATTTATGTCTTATAAAACTCACAGCATCACAGCAGAGGTCGTGTTTGTGTAGAAAACACACACACACACACACACACACACAGGCTTCAGTTATCCGATGAACGTCCCACTGTCAGGGCTCCTCTCAGTGAAAGGTGTCGTCTCCACATCACTGGCAGTTCTTCCATCAGAGCCTTCAGGTGTGGATCCAGATCTGCGGGACTTCCTCCTCCAAACAAACCACACAGCAGCAGCAGCAGCAGCGAGCAGCAGGGTTATGACGGCTGTGATGATGATGGGAGTGACACAAGCTGTCGTGTGTGTCTCTGCTTCACGTGTGGGCTGCAGAGAGACAAACATGAAATAATGTGAGACCCACTGCGCTGACTCAGCAGCTGTGATGTGCTTCAGTGTTTAGCAGTAAGGTGTACTCACAGGTGTTATGGCCCGTCTAGGCGCGGCCAGACCACAACATAAAGGGTGATCCATCCCCGTCCAACCCCAAGCAGCACGTCACACACTTAATATTTTGTGACAGTGATTTATTTACAATGAGTGCAGTTAAACAAAGGGAGGGAGCATATCATAACTTCAGGGTGAACCCAAGGCCAAAACAACAAACAAAAGATAGCCTATCTCAGGAATAAACACAACTTACCTACTCAAAAGAACTAAACCAAACGACAATCACTTTCCTCCCTGCCTAACAGAAACAGGAGAAAACTGATCAAACAAAAAGGCGGTCCACCCCTACATGCTCTTACATTCAACAAACATAGTGACACGGTGAACGGTCTGCCGGCTGGGTTGGGCGGAGGATGAATGACATGGCAGTCCCTGGCGGTCTCTTCTTATCCGCTGCCTCCAGGTCCTCAGCCAATCGGTGCGAGCCATCCACCCTGGATGCACCAATCACGGAGGAGCACCTGCACACTCAAATTTACATATGTTAATTACGACAACAGTCGTAACACAGGAGCAGAGGTGCTGCTGGTGTTGGTGCTCCTTTCATTGACCGTCACTCTCACAGCTTCAGTGCGTGGTGTGAGCTCTCTCTCGTCTTAGGAGAGGCATGTCCCTCTGGTCTCATGTTACAGTCTGAGAGGCGGAACATGAGTTTGAAACTTAGGTTATTTGGTTGTGTGTGGGTAATAAAGGAACTGTTTAACCACTTCCAGAGGCCTGTTGTAAAAATTAGGACTACACCTGATATCTTTTCAGGCCCTTTCTACTTTGTTTTTTTCATTGTTTGCTCTTTTTGGGTGCTGTCATTTCCACACCCCTGATTTCACAGAGACCATAATCAAGTGTTATTATGTCAGCGGGCTTTGAGGAAATAATTATTGGCAATGCAAAGCTGGCCCATTTCTTGTCTCATAAAGCTCTTCAACTATGGTAACAGGGTTTGCAACGAAAGGATTTATAAATAAAAAATAAAATAAAACATGACAAAAAAAAGCATATCACAGCAGAGGTCATGTTTGTAAAGAAACCACACACACACACACACACACACACACACACACACACACACACACACACACGAGTATGGGAGGTTTTCTACTGCTGGTCAAGTAGAAAACTACTGCGTCTATAAAAATCAGCTCTGACTGATTTTGATAAGATCAGGGAGGGGCAGAGAGACTGTCCAACACACTATTACTGAACAAGACTCACAACTAAGTAATGAATGGCAAATGTTCACAGGACACTCACTGTTTACTTGACTGTGAGCCAACTACTTGACTCATAAGTAAAGATATCAAAGTTTCTTCATTTAATTTTTAAAACAAATATATATATTTTTATTAATCATCATCATCACCCAATAATAATGATACTACTACTACTACTACTAATAATAATAATTATTATTATTAGTAGTAGTAGTAGTAGTACTGATAGTAGTAGTAGTAGTAGGCAGTGGCGTAATTTTAATATAGTTTTTATTTAACCTTTATTTAACCAGGAAGATCCCATTGACATTAAAAACCTATTTTCAAGGGAGACCTGGCCAAAATAGGCAGCAGCAAGTGTCTCACACTCAATTAAACACAGGCAGCAACAACACACATGCAAAAATAAATGAAAAAAAAAACATAAAATAAAATAAAATTCAATAATTCTCTCTTTGCATGGTGGTATGACACCAGTTTGACTGAACTGTTTTGTTGCTCCAGTCTCTTCATCTTCTGGTTCTCTCCTCAGTTTTCAGTCCAAAAGGAAAACAATCCCAGATGTTAATATTTTAAGGACTGTGATCCATGTCCAGTGAGAGGACTCTGATGGCTGCAGAGGGCAAGAAAATGGAAATCAGACATGTTAGTAAGTGGAAGTTTCAGTTTCAGTCATGAATTCATTTGAACAGAAAACCAAAAATGGCACAGTTCAAAGCTCAAGGTATGATGAGATGTATCTAGGTGACCTGACTATTGACCCCGAATTGCATTTCCAGAACATGTTTTAACTGTAGATCTGCCTGTGTTAGAGAGACAAGCCTAAAAGGCTGCTAATAAGAGGAGACGCTAATAATATAGTTATTTCCTTTTTCACTTCCTGTGGTTGTCTTTATGTTCCCTGGTTTACATATGATTGGGGAGATTAATGGTCATGTGTGTCATATTATTGCCAACAAACACAGTGAGCACAGTGACACATTTCAAATCCAGTACATTTGTTACAATAAGGGATTATTATCTGTTTTAACATTCTGTATCATTGCTTGATATGGAAATATGTCTTTGAACAATGAGACCAATAAGATCTGGTTAAAGTGGCTGTTTCGATTTCAGGCAGGTCTCGGGTCCAGCATGTGGACTTACAGGCAGGTGCTGAGGAAGGCGACCTGTGTCATGTTATGTTCAGACCATCCTCTTTAATGATTTCCAGCTGCTTCCCTCATGTCGTCAGTATAAAGTGCCTGCAGTGAAGACAAAGAGACACAGAGTGTCTTTTGTATTTGCTGCTATAATCATGGTTAATAACACTAAACCATAAGGGTTGTTGCCATTGCACTTTTTTGATGATAAAATTTGGGCTGTTCTCTCTGGGCTTTGTGTGTTGTGTTTGTTTTTGTCTCTCTGTATGGATAGAGATCAAATCAATTTCCCACTGGGGACAATAAAGTTACCATTGACCCTTGATGTTTTTTCTCCCCACATGTTCACAGCTATAGACTAAAGCACTTATAGTCTTAAAAATGTATGAAGAGCTCCCCCGTGTGGTTTGAAAAAGCACCTTGTCTGTTTCCAGACCAGTGGTTGGCAACCTTTAACACCCAAAGAGCCATTTCAACCTGGTTTCCGCAGAAAACACTGGGAGCCGCCAAGTTTTGAGATCTAAAATGAAGATAACGCTGCATATATTGTTTGTTTGTTTTACGTTTAAGGTTTGTATAAACAACTATAATGTCCTGCTTATGAAATCCATGATGTGCTACAGAGAAAATCAAATTTTAATTATGTAATGAAACCATTTTGAACATTATGAACTCTTAAAAAATAATAATAATGAAGAAACACGAGTTAGGTTAATGCCAGTCTCTCTTCACAAATTAGGCATACTGGTAGGCCACTCTCGTCAGAGGTAAATGCAAATTAATCTGACCAGGCATCATTAAATGTTCTATTTTCTTCATATATTTTTGTTTTCTTATATTTCTCCATACTTGGCCTACCTGGCATGACAGTCACGATAAATGCATAGCGTTTTAGCAGGTATGCGGCATTCCGCAAGTGTGATGCTTATTTTGAGTGAGGAAAATAATAAAATGTAATTTTATTTTAACATTTCAAGATCACAATAATCTTCCAATTTAGAACTACATTTTTTTTCTAAAATAAAAGAACTAATACAAATAAAATACACATAAATTAAATACTTATAATTTATTTTCCCAAGTCACGTGGAGCTGCGGGATGAAAGAGCCGCATGTGACTCGGGAGCTGTGGGTTGCCAACCCCTGTTCTAGACTCAATCCCTCATGGTTTTAATTCAGTCCTGTAGACAAACTCATTTTGTTGCATCAATTAAACGATCTAATGGTCAACTATGATGGAGCTAAAAAATAATGAAGTCCTGTTACAGCTGCAGATGTTTCACTCTGAGTGACTCTCAGATCCTTCATTTATGTTCATCTTTGGAAAGGAGTTTTAGGTTCGGTTATACTTTAGTGTTTCACAGAAAACACGTAATCATGTAATGCTGCAAGTACACACTTTAGGCTATTAAACTCATTTATTATTGCAAAGAGAAGGACTGTATGTAGACTGAAGGCACCAAAGACACTGTTGCAACCAAAGAGTTTATTTAGAGACAGAATGAGTAGAAATACAAAGGCAGATGGATAAAATGTAAAAGTCATGCAAACTAATGATAAACTAAAAATCAAAGAAGAACAAATTACAGAATATAAAGAGATATGACCGTCCTGTTAGAACACATTTCTTATGATAATAAGTCTGAAAAACTTTAATGTTTCTAAGCTTCACACTAAACATCCCAAAGCACATTCAGAGTAAAGCTGGTACTTCTAACTTCACACCTGGATGCTTTTAGACGCTGAAAATGAGAAATATGTGTAACGGGTGGCAGCCACTGATGAGCTGAAGAGGAGGAGGAAGGTCCGTGCCAATGCATCGGGTGTGGATGTTGCACAGCACCGCTGATTTCATCATCCAGTCCACAAGGTCGAGCGCCTCCTCTGTAAAGCTGACAGCAGCTCAGGCTTGTTGTGGTTTCTAGGATTTCAGAGAACATGAAACATAAATTCTGTTAAACTCAGACACAAGTTTGAGTTTGTGGTGTTCACATTTCAATGTCATGTGTAAAAGGGAGGGATGCTTACAGACGCAGGCGGTGAAGTGGATGCCCCGTTGACCTTTAGCCTCACAACAGCTGCGAACCGTTTCCCTCCACACTGGATGTAACAAAAATAATCTCCTCCGTCTTGCTTCTCAGCTCGTGTTACGTTTGGGCAACAGTCTCGTTTAGGTGACAGAGAGAGTCGGCCATCAGCACACTTGTTTCCTTTGTCTCTGGTGAAATTCTGCCCGTTTTTCACACACTGTGCAGTCTCAGACTTGCTGCAGGTAGGTTGATAAAAGCACGGGAAGGTGGCCTTTTCTCCCTCGTTGACTGTTACATTAAAGGGAAGCAGAACTTTAACTTTAATTTTAATTTGCGCGCCTTCTCTACACCTTAACACAAAATCCCCGCTATCATTGGAAAATGCGTGATAGAAGATAATGGAGGAATTGTTACTGATACGGTCTTCGTAGCCTTGAGCAGGTGTCCACACACCTTGCTGGTGAACAGCCACCTCCACCTCCCCATGCGGCTCACACCGAAACAGTTTTCCTCCATCATTGCTGCAGTTTTCTGGAAATGTGAACTGTCTTCCTAAAACAGCTTCCACACAGACATCACACAGAGAGGCAGCTATTAAGGAGGAGACCACGATAATGAGCTGCAGAGGCCGGGCCATCCTGAGTCTCTGTCCTTCTGAGTGGAGCAGGGGAACGATGGATTAATATAACCTAAAGAAAGTGACCCTCCTCTATGCACCAGCCCATCTTTACTGGCGTCTGATTGGTCATCAAAGCCTGGAATGTGGAAAAAAAAAAATCAGCTGTATGAACATAGTCCACTTGAACCTTGGGAAGCAGTCAAAGCAGTTAAATGATTATTAGTCACTCTCTTGTGGTGAGTTTCAAATTTGGAGCCAAACGTCATCCTCAGCAGCAAAATTCTCTTCCGGCAATTACAACCTCAAAGCTGGACGGCCCACACCGTTATCATCTCTTTCCACATCACACGACGTGCCAATGATCACTGTGTTATGTTTTTGTGCAGACTCAATTTATAAAAAAATATAAGTTATGATACTTTTTTTCCCATAAGATCTAATACAGTTGCATTGAAGCTTCATTTTAAGACATGAGTAAATCATGTTATCCATGGATCCATTGAGCCATTTTCTGTTACTTATCTGAGGCTGGACAGTGGGGAGAGAAGCCTAAGCAGAGAAGACCCAACTCATCTGGGACAACACTGAGGCATTCCCAGGCCAATCAAAAGGAATAATTTCTCCAGTGTGTCCTGGGTCTTTCCTCGGGGCTCCTCCTGGTTTAACATGCCCAGAACACCTTACTTAGGAAGCATCCGGGCGACATCCTATTCAGATGCCTGAATCCTCTGCTGACTGCTTTTGATGTGGAGGAGTATGGGGCTTGGAGTTCCTCTCGAATGAACCAGCCACCATGTGGAGAAAGCTCATTTTCCCCTCTTCTTTGATGAGACATTCAACATCATCTGCAAAAAGCAGAGATAAGATCCTAAGACCGCCAATGTGGAAGTCTACTGCTACTTAGCAATCCATAGAAATTCGAATCATGAAAGTTATCAACTGAAACAGTGAGAAAGGGCAAACCTGGAGAAGTGCAACAATCACCAGAATGAGTCCAACTTATTGCCAGGGGATAAAATTCTCAGTTGTACAGATGCAAAATGGCTCCTAGCTATGGACCAGATACCCCATGCCCTCTAAAGCACCTCCTACTCCTCCAGAATGACAACTACATCTTTGGGAAAATTTTGTTCTGATGCTCCTGAAATTGAGGCAGGTATTCCTTAACCCAAAGCTTCTAGACATATCAAATATATGCTGTACTTTTTTCCAGCCACACCGACTGGGATGGTGGTTCTCAATTTTTACCAGACGGTGTGCCAAAGGGGTATCACACTCCTCAGCATGCCAGGGTATTTTAAGACTGCATACATTTGTTTTTTTAGAATAGTGAAGTGGAATATATAAAATACATAACCCCAAAACTGATGAAAACTAATCATGAATGACCCATTCACTATATTTCAAAAGTATTCTCTCACCCTTCCAAATCATTGAATTCAGGTCTTCCAGTCTCTTCCATGGTGTATAAAATCAAGTGCCCTGCATGCAGACTGCTTCTACAAACAACATTTGTGAAAGAACAGGTTGCTCTCATTCAGCTCTTATTGTTATTATAACAACATGGAAGTGTCTGGGAACGACAGAAACTGAGCCATAAAGTCATGGGCCACATTAAATCACAAAGTGGGCTCAGCGGATGCCGACGTGCATAATGTACAGAGGTCACCAACTTTTCTCATAGTCAGTCGCTACAGACCTCCAAACTTCAGTGACCTTGAGATTAGCCTTACATCACCAAGTGCAATGCAGAGCATTAGATGCAGTGGTGTAAAGTATGCCATCACTGGACTCTAGAGCAATGGAAATATGTGCTCTGGACGAGTCTGTGTTTGGCAATTGCCAGGAGGTGATATTTCTCTGATTGCATTGTGCCAAGTGTGAAGTTTGGTGGAGGGGGATCATGGTGTGGGACTGCATTTCCCTCAGTTCCATTGAAAGAAACTAAATCCTTCAGCATACCAAGACATTATGGACATTTTCATGCCCCCAACTGTGTGTGAACAGTCTGGGGATGGCCCCTTCGTGATCCAACATGACTGTGCACCTCTGGACAAAGATGAGTTTGGTGTGCAAGCCAGATCTTGATCAGTGTCTGACCTTCCTGAATAATGGTCAAAAAATTCCCATAAATACATGTAAACGTGTAAACAGAGACGAATCTGTTATCAGTGCAAAAGGTGGACCGGCATCATATTAAACCCTCTAGATTAGAAATGGGAGGTCAAGTTCAAATGAGAGTCAGACAAGCAAATGTGCTTTACTTGACTGTTTTTTATTAAACTTATCAGAAGAAAAAAAACACCCTAAGATGTATGTTTTTATTGTTATCGTAATGATGTCAAATGTTTAATTTGCGGTTTAGAAACCTGCCAAGTCATGAGAAGCTATACACTCTGGTGACCCCTTATAAGGAAAGTAATGGTTTACAGTAACCTTTGTAGGCTATTGTATGGTATCTTTAATTGATAAATATATGTTTCCTATATGATGAGGAATCCCAAATCTCCATGTTTTCCACTAGTAGTGTTTAACACAGCTTACATCTGTGGATGTCATGTGGAGGGAAACCTCGGTGTATGGTGGAAATTGAATGCTAAAGGATTTCAGCTCTACTATAATGACTACAGGCTGCTGTAAGCAGGTTGTAAGAAAAGCAGCAGCATTCCTTGGCTTTTTCCACTCAACGCCACTACACTATCATTCTGCCTCCGGTAATCACACAAGTCATAAAAAGACAAAACCATGTTTATTGTTTTCTAGATTTACAGCCTAAGGAGCTTGGAAAGAAAAGCGTCTGGACTTCTTTGAGTTGTTTGAAGACGTTTCACCTCTCATCCGAGAAGCTTCTTCAGTTCTAAGGATCAAATGGTGGAGAGTCCCAGATTTAAACATTGTGGGAGTGTCCCCCCAAAGAGGGACAAAAGGACCCCCTGATGATCCTCTACCTAATCACATGAGCCAAGGTGTGAAAGCGGGTGTGGGTCACAATCATCCAAGGTTTCAGGTGAGCTCATTGTGAAACCTGGCCCCACCTTATCATGTGATTTCCTGAGGTCAGATGGCCCAGGATGTGAGTGGGCGTTAAGGCGTCTGGGAAGGGATCTCAGAACTGGATTATAGATGGCAGACAGTTGGTGTCGTAAACCAGACAGATTTACAGCCAAGCCAAAAGACTGTAAAGAGGTGCCAATATGCGGTGATATGTCATAGAAGAGTTTATTTCCAAAAACATTACAGCACAAGGCGTTACCATAGTATTTCCAGCACACAACTGGAAGTTTACCAATTACCCCATTTCTTTTATAGTTGTACATATTTTTTTTTTTTGCACACCTTCTCTGTAGCAGATAACCAGAACTAGGGCTGGGTGATATGACCCAAAATTCATATCTCGATATTTTGTAGCTGGATGGCGATATACGATATATATCTCGATATTTTTTTTAAAGCCATAAAGTAAGAACAAATAGAGAGTTCTTAGTCAAAGCTGTGTCCCAGATGTCACACAGGCACTTTTACTAACATACAGCATAGATGTACATGAAAAAATGACTCAAAAATAAATTATGAGCATTTATTAAATAATGATGCTCTATAAATAAAAGAAAACTATGTTGTTTTGTGCATAACAAAGAGCTCACAATTGTGCAGTCAAAATGTAAATTAAAAGACACTGAGCATAATAACATAGACAGATTTCACAGCTGCTCTATTCCCAAGTTCTACTGCGTGACTGACAGCCTGGAGTTTGAAATCCGCTTCGTAACCATGTCTCTGAACAGGTGCCATTTATGGTCCTTATACACACACAATACGGTAAGTATTACTCCGCGAGGCTCCTCGGTAGCCGTAATGCTCTGACAATCCATCAAGCGGTGCAGGTCCGTAGCTTACCAAAGTCGTACTAAAACATTTATTGACAGATTGCTGAGCGCCGTGTACCACATAAAATCGGTTCGCGGTCAGTAAGCACAACCAGAATTCATACATAAGGCGCACTGTCAACTTTTGAGAAAATGAAAGGATTTTAGGCCGTGCAGCCGCTGTGGGCTGCATGGCATTAGCGTGGTTAGCTCGTTAGCGCGGTTAGCTTGCTAACACGTTGACGCCGTCCAGTCCCACGCACGGGGCGATGTGCGGTAACTCGTTAACGGAGATTTGCCGTGTCCATCTTGTCGTTGCCTGCAGGTGAAGCGATGGGGGAGGAGGGGGAGTTGTGTTCAGTGAAGGAGAGAGGCGAGGCAGAGTAACGTTGCGTAGAGACAAAAGTGGATGAAAGAGAGGCAAACTTGCGGCTCCACAAGTATAGTTATAACGTAACATATACTATATCGATATAAACGATATTGTCACATCTTATATGTCGTATAAAAATATATCGATATTTTTAAAAAACTCGATATATCGCCCAGCCCTAACCAGAACAGTCTTTGGAAGATTTTTAGAGTCATTCATTAAAAAATCCTTTTAGCTGCTTGAATGTTCTGGATGACTTTTAGAGGTTTTGCTTCTACTTTCAATTTACAACTCATAACTTCGTTGGAGCTTCATTTTTCATTTTTAACTAGAGTAAAGCTCAAGATAAATGCAATGACACATTTATTTAGGAATACTGATGGGACTAGATACACACTGCACTGCTGTGCAGGTTCAATGGTTATCCTTTAACCACCTTGGTAGGTTTTGCCATTCAACATTAGGGATGGGTACCGATATCCGGTGCCATTATGGCACCGGTTCTGACATCAACGGTAGTAACCTGACTGAAAAGCAGCGCACATTTCGGTGCTTTTTTTTTCCTGAGATGTCATACACTTTGGATTCTAGCCAAACATTTTACCTTTCTAAGGATAGTAAGCAGGCCCAGGTACGTACGTTCTTTTAGAGCTGAGTTACAGATGAATGTTACTGACGATTACTAATATATTGGAAAACCAAAATACTTACCACTCAGCTGTGATGGGAATAACGGCGTTACAAGTAACGGCATTACTAATGGCGTTACTTTTTTCAGTAACGAGTAATCTAACTAATTACTCTTTCTATCGTTACAACGCCGTTACTGTTACTAACAAGAAAATGCGGTTGCGGTCCTGTTACTATTTTTCAACAAATAGACGGTTAAAGCTGTCTTCAGCTTACCGCGTCTTATATCAGTTGCACGAAAGTAGCTGTTTACATAAGTAAGTAAGTAATAAGTAATCTGGGCGCTACGGCTTTAAGCAGCTGGGTGCTCACGTGCAGTTTTGTCCACACATGTAAACGCTAAAAACTAAATTTTGGCCAATCAGAAGTCTAGAAGCCTGGGAGGGAAAAATTAAACAGGGTTTTGTAACCTCACAAAACCTTAAGTACTTATGAAAAGTTTTTGTATTTTTCTAAAAAAGGCAGCTTATTTTATGTTACTTTTCAAGTGCCTTCATCATTTCAAATGTTATTAACTAAAGACAGTATTTTGGTTGGTGTAGACTCGCAACTTAGGAATGAACAAAATGCATACAGCATACATAATTTAATTTAAAAATTCGATTCAAAACCAGCGTCGGGAGTCGGATTGTGAGAGTGTCTGTGTTGAATGTAGAAGTTCACTCTGACGGCTCTGTCTTTCTAAATGGAGGGACAGTAACTGCATGTGTATATGTAAGCGTGTAAAAAGTGAAGATAGTAATATTAACAGCAACAGTATTTATTTATTGTATTAATCCCATGTAAACAATAACGTGGCGCACAGCATGACATCAAAATCGTGTGACTAAATCTCAGTGTTCCTTGTCCACACGTAAACGCAAAAACTGAGTTTTTGAAAATCTCCACCCTGGCAGGAGTTTTTAAAAATCTCCATTTTCAGTGACCAAAAACACCATTTATGTGTTGACGAACGGTGCAAACGCATTGAAAAATCAGCGTTTTCAAAAACACTGACGTCATTAGCTGTGTCTGGGCCCAAACTCTGCTGCAGGTCCCTGAGCCGAACAAACACTGCGGCGTCACTGAGAGTTGAAAACCTATCTAAATTCTTTCATCTGTAATAAAATGATTGGTGTGGCTGCTCTACCAGGTGTAACAATTAACTTTAACTTCCAGGCATCCATGAATTTATCAAATTTAACAGAGTTAGAAGTTAGCAAGGAGTTAGCTCACTAGTTTCCACCTAAACATGACATATCATGTTCTGACTGAGAGATTTGTGAAACAAATTAATACGTAGAGCTCTGCTATCACTTCCAACATAAATGAAGGCAGGAAGGTAAAGAGCAGTGATGTTTGTAGGGTTACTGAAGTTTGGCTAGCTGGTATATAATGATGTGCTAGATGATCACTAGCGACACAGCTACGTTAGCATAACATAAACAGTAAAGCTGGAGGATGAACGCTAACCTTTTTCCACTCGATAAAAGTTAATGTGAAGTTTCCCGATGGTTAGGGACAAATGCAATGGCATGGCAGGATGCTGTAAATGGACCAAACTTAAGCCAGGAGAACAACTGAGATATATATGTGTATGTATATGGGGGGCAGGGATAGCTCAGTAGAGTGGTGGCCCCATGATTGGAAGGTCGGGGGTTCGAATCCACTGAACGGCTACCCTGAGGTACCCCAGAGCAAGGTACCGTCCCACACACTGCTCCCCGGTGCGACTGCTTAGTGGCTGCCCACTGCTTCACTGAGTGAATGGGTCAAACGCAGAGAGAGTAATTTCCCCACGGGGATCAATAAAGTATACATTATTATTATCACTATTTACATATATATATATATATATATATATATATACGTACATATATATATATATATATATATATAGATATGGATTTAAATTAAATTATAGTTATGGATTGAAAATCCCCCCACACCCCACCCCTAATGGCTGCACCTCCGAAAAAGTTTGTCTGGGCTCTTATCTAGTAGCTGCTCACTTTTTTATTTCAAACATTAAACAGACAATTTCACAGACAGATTTTTATATAAGCTTTTTAAAGCTGTGGGGTTATTTTTTAAGTAACATGAACCCAGAGGCAGCAGCAAATGCTAGGCTAACACTAGCTAGCTAGCAAGATTATAAACCTGGTACACAAAATCAGTTTGAATAAGAGTAAACATTTACTCACCAAATCGGTGTATCGGGTAAAGATCCACAGCAATGACAACAATAATCTCTTGAGCTGAAGCTTCTCCAGGTTTGCTCAACATATTCCAGAAAAAAATGCGGCACCACGAACATGCGGACTGATCCATGCGAGGGAGGAGGAAGGTAGTGACGTGGCATTTTCCAGCTTACTTAGGTTTTCTAAGTTCAGAAAACTCAAATAAATTGAGTTGATCATCTTTTTTGAATAAAAAGTACTGGTAACTTACTTAAACTGAGTTCTAATAACAAATTGATAAAAATTGAGTTCAATCTACTTAATATTTTTAATTAAACACAATATTAGATTTTACACTGTACTGCTTCACAATATAGCTCCAAGTCTCATGGCCCCCTAAATGCCCCGAATGACACCCTCAGCCCCTCTCCCTGGACTTGATATGTAACAGCAAACCAGAAATTCTGAGTTACTGACAGCATGCTCCCGCTGAATGACCCATTTCCTCACTAACGCTTTGTCCTGAAACAGTTAACCTTCACAGCCTTTTTACTCTAAGAAGAAAAAAAAAACCCCTCAGACTGACGAAGAGTAAGATCAGCCACCGGCTCAGGTCCACACACATGTGGAAATAAACAGGAGTGAGTCAGACAGAGAAAAACCTCAATCCCCATACGGCTCCTAAACTTAAGGCTTTCTTCGCCCTCTGGGCACATGGTGTGGAAACAGCTCTCAGGCTTCTGCCTTAGATCACCTTTAAAACCCACATCTAAGCTGCAATTTATTTATATAAATTAAGCAGCACACACTGTCAAACTTCTCCAGAATATATAATTGTTGCTAAACTCCCATCTTATCTGTAGGACTTTTGGAGCCTCTATTTCATGATGTCAACACACAAGCATATTCATACACGTGTCTAAAACATAACTCACGATAATGTAATTTTTTTAAAATTAAAAAATATCTTTATAGGTGTGACACTTTTCTTTGATTGGAGGGACCACACTGGAGGTGCGAGGCCGTCTATGCCAATACAAATGAGCTGGACTTGGGAGGAAAAATAAGGACCATACCAAGCAAAAGAGGGCATTTAAAAAGACAGTGCTCTGCAGATGGATTTTTGGTAAGTATTATTGTTTATTGTGGTTTTATGAGGCTTCAGTGAACAATTGAGGGATCAATTAAAGTGCTAGATGAGTTTGTCATTTCCTGTGTCAGGTGTTTGGTAGCCAACCAGACTGTGGAATATAGCACACAGCTGAACAAAGTGAGGCAGCAGTTTGCTGATTTCTGCCCTGTGACTTACATGTAATCAGCCTAGTAGTTTATAGGCTTTCTCCATGCTAAAGACTTTTGACAAGAGGTTATTTATATATAAGCTCTAATTGAGCCTCTTTTTTTCTGTTAAACTTTTTTTGTTTGTTTTTGTCCTAGATGGCCTGACTCAACAGGTGGGGGTAAACACAATTTCTGCAGAAATTGCTCCGCTATGCTCCCGATCGGATCGGTGGGCAGGTTGCCCGATATTCAGCCCGATCCTGGAGTAAACTAAAGACAATGACTTGTAAATAAAACATTTAACAAAAAATGTCTTTATAGAATAATTTTTTTTCTTGATGCAAAGATGTCTATTATCATTTTGTTAATTACATAATGCCTGATGCTTAATGTTATAGGGATATTATAATGGACATTGTAAATTGAAAGATAATGTCTAACATATAATGGTATTCCTGTTTTAAGATAATACACAATTGTCTTTTTTGCAGGTTGAAGTATTGATTGGTTAATTTCCACTGGTTTAGTATTGATTGAAATTCCAACCATGCAAACGTTGTGGAAAATAAACACCAGAATTCAACATTGTTTCATTATTAGCTGAGGGTGCAAAAGTGATGTAAAATCAATCTCAGATGTCAATGTTGATTTAACAGAATTACCTCATATTGATTTAACATCATTTCAGTGTCTTCTTGCTATCTTAGTCTGCTCTTAGGCAAACACAAGTACATTCACAAATAATTTCAAAGCCACAAAATCACCGGCAAACACAGCTTGGCAACCAAAAATCCCTCACGGTGATGATTCACATCAGACACCGAAAACCACACCAACACTGCAAACCATTACTGAAGTGAATATTCTATATAACTCCCTTTTTCTGTTTCCTGTTTATAAAACCATTGCTAGAGAGTGACCAAGGGTTAACTGTCACTATATTTTTGCGTTCGCGCTGGGTGGGATGTACGCTGCTGTAATGAGCACAGCAGTGAATTCCCAAGGTAGATAAAAGGGTCTGCATTGAACAATCATAAACTCTACCAGCTATGAACAGTAATTAAAAAGTTCTTGCACCTTTCCAAGTTGATGTAGACACACCAGCCACGATCACGAGTCTTACCGCTCAGAGCTGCATTTCTACCACCAAAACATGCAGTGAGCCCATGTAGCTGAATCGTGGTGTCCAGAACCCGGTAACTGAGCCATGTTTCTGTGAAATCAAAGATGCAGCAGTCCCTAAATTCCCACTGTGAGAGGGGTCAGAGGGTTTACTCTGGGTTTTTTTTTCCCTCATATTTGGTCTGCATGCCAAATATCCTTGGGCAAGATACTCAATACTTAAATATAAACTTTATCTATCTGCATAAGGGGTGAGGCGGTTTCATGCATGATCATAACCCAGTTTACTGCAGTAAAGACAACAAGTGCACATCCACACTGACATTTGATCATAACTAAGATGTGTCATAAATAAACAACACATATATGATAAAAAAACAGACTAGGACTTTAAAAGCCAGAATGAAACATTGTATAGCAGTTACATACCAGTTAATAAAAAATAAAAAAAAATCAATTGCAGCTCCAAGGGAGTTTTCGAATCTGTTTGTCCAGTGTGTTGGCGTGTTGTATAGTCAGGCAGAAGAGCTTCAACTCCTTCGATAAGAGGTAGCTGGAATCACTTACAGTGCCAAGGTATTTTTAGTGCTGCACAAACACAACAGCCTGAACCTGTCACCACAGGCACCACTGGTGTATCCTTTAATCATCAACCCTTCACACACTGGCACTTTTTCTGTGAAATAATAAATAATAAGAAAAAAAACCATAGGGGAGCACATTAAGCTATGATAGGTGTTATGAATAACTGAGCCCACCCAACAGACTTTCACAACATTTAACAGTGTTTCACAAGGGTATAACCCACCCACTGCTGACCATGGGGGTCTGTCCACAGTAGCATGTGCAGGGGTGGATCTACAGACATTTTCTCAGGGTTGCATGGAAATCAAATGGGGTGGCAAAATCAAAGCCTTTTTTCAAAACAACAACAACAACAACAAAAACATGCAGGTGTTACATGTGGTTAAAATGATTCAAATGCAATATGTATACACATTTCATATAAATACAGTCTATAACTTAATTATTTTCTGTGGCCCACATAATTACCTGCCTGTCTAGTCTACTTTCGGACTTTCAGTGTGCCCCCTAAGTTTGTGATCTGTGCACTTGGTTTGGCTGAGTTTAATTTAGTGGCCTGGAAAACAGGTCCCAGGGATCTGGTCATTTAAAAGGGTGGAGAGAAGTGTAAGAGCTATTTATATCTATGTAAACTTTTATACACCTGTAGTGTTTCAGAAAGGGTTAAAAATAATGTCCACTGTTTATAATTTTTGAATGCAAGATATTTTATTTAAGTAATTTAGCAGGAGCAAAGCAAAAGCTGAATCAAATAATCATATAGCCAAATTAATTGCACTATACTAAAATCTAATCCACTCTGAGCTAATGCTGGTTTCCAATACTAATGTTGGGGTGAAGGAGAGAGAGGAGGGTGGACACACTCTGGCCACTGGTCCATTTATCTCCGTTCTGTGTGATACAGTCCAACAGGAAAGCAGTCAAGTGGTCAAACAAGGTAACATTCCAGCATCGATACAGGCAGAGAAACTCTGAGCCCCAAGGTCAGAGTTGTTCTTTCTCATGTTCAGCGTCTAAAGAGATCCAGGTGTTATTCTGTTCATTTAATCTTTAGGTTTTCCTTTGTCAAATATTCAGTTTATCCATGTTTGCATGACTTTTACATTTTATCCATCTGCCTTTGTATTTCTACTTATTCTGTCTCTAAATAAACTCTTTGGCTGCTCCAGTGTCTTCTTTGCTCTCTTCAGTCTAAATGCAGTCCTTCTCTTTACATTATTATTTAGTCAGGGAGTGTTTAGCACCTCTATCACAGAGCCTCTGTCCACACGAAGGTTACACATGAAAAATGAAATCACACCAACATATAATAATAATAATGATAATAATAATAATGATAACAATAATAATAATAATAATAATAAGTGTTTTCGGCGAACATAATAACAAACAACAACAGCTATTATTAACATTAATATTAATATTAATATTAATATTAATAATAATAATAATAATGTAAAGTGTTTTAGGATTTCACAGAATTAGTATTTTGAATCACATTTTTGAAGAGGATTTAAAAATGAATTTCAGATGTAAACTGGAAGCATGAACTAAACATTACAAGGGAAAATGGCCCAGAACCGCCTTCAGTGAACAAACCTAATAAACAATTTAATAAAATACTCTCAACAGTTCATTTCCTTATTTTAACATTTACTAATTTCTGCTGCGCAGAATTTTCTCCCCCTGTTAAAACAAGTTTGCAATAAAGAGCCAACCACAGAACAAATATTTCATATTTGAATTTACTCATTTTCTATTATTTAAAAATGAAATCACCCACAATTTCCTTTGTTCTGTTTGTCTTTACTGCAAAGTTCCTTCATGTAAAATGTCTCAGCACCAGCAGCAGAGTCCTGATGTTTACATCACCTACATCAGTGTGAGACTGAAGAGACAGAAGACAAAGATAAAAAGATCAACTGTCGCTGAGCTACACGTTGGACAGATGTTACTGTTAATTGTTTAGGTCAGGGGCAATTCCAGGATCAGAGCTTTGGGGGTGCTGAGCACCCAGAGAGCTGCCCATCCAATCAAGGTAAACTTTACTCGTCACGATGAGACTTCTTCCCTGTCTCTGTCAGTTCCTGCATCCTTAAATGTCTCCAGTTGTCCTGAGTTCTCTCTGACTGTCTCCTTGGTGCATTTAAACCCCTGTTCCTCCCTGTCCTCATAGTCTGTTGTTTTCATCTCCATTATCAGTCATCATAATTTTACCATCTCTGTGCAAGTCTGCAAATTTCTTTATTAAATCATATGATTCTTAAATTCATCAAGTCTCTCTGTGCCTGGGTCCTCGTCACAAAACATGACATCACCGTTTTGTACATTTTAACACAATTTCATCCCCACATTTGTGAAAGAAAAGCAAAACACTTCTTTGAAAAGTCTGTAACAAAACCATCAAATCTGATAAAGGTTATTTAAATGCTGCTAAAGAAGAATGGATTGGAATTTAAAAAAAAAATACATATCCTAACCTTAATTACTGCGGGAGAATAATGAATGATGCTCATAGTCAGTAAAAAGTAAACTGAGTGCATTTTTTGGACAGAGATTCACTTTTAAAGTGTATGTATAATATAATACAGATACATAAAAAATACACTCCAAAAATAGAAGAGTCCTTGAAATGTACAAATGTACAAAATATTATTAAAAAATTAGAAAAATGGAGACACCTTGGCCTATGGTACAATGTATACAGTGTATGAAAAGGTCTTTACTGCAGATACTACTATGGCTCTGCAGATTTTTTCTTTTCTTTTAACCTATGTCGCCTCACCTTGAGGTTGGCAAATCTGTCTATCACATTTTGGTGGTCAAGTCTCTCAAGCATCTCTTTCTCAACTGACATCACAGCCAGGTGCTGGAGTCTGCTTTGACCCATGGTCCTTCTCAGCCAGGTATGGAGCTGACTCAAGACACTAAAAGACCTTTCACACCTACAGCTGCTAACTGGGTTTGGTAGGGCAACCTGAATAACAGTTTTCAGTGTGGGGAAGATCTGATTATCCAGAAGATTGTACAATGTTAACATATCTGGAATGGCACCAGCCTCACTCTTGAGCTTCAAAAAGTTTTTGGCAACCATGACTTCCTCTGACTGAAGTTCAATGTGGTAATGCAGTGCCAGGGCTGACAACCCAGTTTGTTTTGCAGATTCTGTACAGCAGCTTTAATATAGGGAGAACACAACGTCCAGATTGTATGAGTAAAATTAGTTGTTGTTTTTTTCTTTGCCAGTTTAACAGTTTCTGTTTTGCCTGTTAGTATTCCCTGCCTGTTTTCTTACCTGGTTCTTCCTGACCTTGTACTTTCTCCTCATGTTCCCCTCTTTCCTCTCTCCCTCTTTGGACTGACAATCATACACAAATAGATTGTATTCAATTAGATTAAAGAAAAAAATACTATAAAGATCACAAATAAAAAAGTCCTCTCTCAGTGTACTTTCAACCAAAAGGCAAATAACCAAACCACATGTACATCTAATAAAGGATATAAATATTGAAACACTGATCCAACATTATCCTTTAATGATCTTACACTTTTACCTGGATGTGGCTCCTTTTTTTGAAAAAAACTTCCTCATATCCATTATGAACCTGGCTGTCTCTCTGCACACACACACACACACACACACACACACACACACACACACACAACAGGAGTTATAAGGTTAATGGGCATCCAGTCAGTCAGCTAGTTAGTACCTTGGGTTCAATATCGGCACATACACATAGGACAAAATAACCAGTTTCTCTCATTAGGCCTACATTTCAAACAGGACAGTGGTAACAACAGTTGGCTACGGACAATGTTAAGTTTTAGATTTTTAAATAGGCTATATAAATTTCAATGGGAGCAACAGGACGGTCAAATATCGCTGATTTTACTACAGAGCAGGACGGATTGTAGGGTAGCAAACATCGTAGGGAAACACGTTTCCAACACTGCAGGTTACCTGGGTGTAACGTTTTTCAGCTAAAATGAAACATGGCCTGACTCCTACCTAACTATATAAAGAGTTACTGAAGGTTAAATGCAGCTAACATGTCCTGTTTTAAGCCAGGCACTTACACCTCCGCTCTGCTGTGTCTCAGCACCATCGCTCTGGCAGCAACGGCGCTACAGCCAGAGTAGGGGAGAGGCGAGCTGCAACAAACCATTTTGGGAGGGGGGGGGGTTATCTATACTTTTGTTGTTAAAATGTTCCATCTCAATTAAGTACTGTATGCTTTTATATTTTTAGTAGTGTGTCCCAAAAACAGCAAATATTGTAAAAAAAAAAAAAAAAAAGAAAGAAAAAGAAAAAAAAGAAATAAATCTTTGGGGGTGCTTTGATTCATTTTGGGGGCGCTGAAGCACCCCCCAAAAATGGGCTAAAATCGCCCCTGGTTCAGGTCACTGATAACGCCTTGAGTAACTCCAGAGTGTAAACACTAACTCAAACCTGATATAAAAATAAATACATCTTAAAAAGGCAGTCAAATGTGGGCACCGCATGGACACGAGCAGTGGCGGTCCTGGGCGAACACTCCCTCTGGCGTATATATTGTTTGGAGTTGAGTCTGTTACTGTTACTATTTTTACCATTTCTTCTTGGAGCAACTGTAACCCACAGGGATTAATAAAGTATTCTGATTCTGATTGTTTCTGACCTGCCATTTTCCAATGACACATCTGCTTACCTGTATCTTTTGCTCGTTTCTCCTTGTAGGAGTCATAATTAAATGTGTTGAATTTTAATGATCACTGGTTTTTCATTTGTTTGGTTGCTATGGTGATGTGTAACGGGAGTCACGTGGGTGCTAGCGGTGACATTAAGAGGACGTTGTCAGTCTGTCATTCACTGGTTTGATTTTGACAGAGCAGGGCTGGGTAGCCGTAGTTTTTGTTGACCGCAGCACAACGAGTTTCCCCTTGTTGCATTAGAGCCTGTGATGTTTTAAGAGTCTGAATCGCGAGCCGATCACGTTACTCTGTAAACTTTTCAAGCACTTTAATAAACAAGCAAGCAATTCCACCTCTCGCATAAAGTTGACAGCGCGTCAGGCAAATAGGCAGGCTCAGTCCCCGGCCTCTAGCGACTGTGGAAGTCGCTCCACTCCTCCTCTTCTTTTCTCTTTTTTTTAAACTTTAAAAACGGGTTGTGTGTGAGACTTTAAATCAACAAAATATAAAATATACATTTTAAATTGTTATTGATCCCTTTACTCCTAGTCCTAAAGTGTATATTTATTTTTTTACTCTTAAATATTTATTGTTCGTTTCCTTGCACTGCTGTAACTGGAGCCTCGTCGTCTCGTCTCTCTATATAGCTGGACTGTATGTAGCGGAGATGACAATAAAGTTTACTTTGACTTCAGCAGCAGGCGCACCGAGGGCTCTCGCGCTCACTTTTCGCGTATAGAATTTCGAAAAAACATCGGTGCAAATTATAAGTCTGTATCATAATGTCTGGTGTTTTCGTGTTTGTTTTTATTTTGTTTTATTTTGCGAGTTGGTTATTAGATGCCGCTCCAGCCAGCCAGAGAATCGTCCGCCGCCCCGCCCTCTCCTCCCTATGCAGCAAGCAGCAGGCGCACCTCGCAAACGGAGGGCGCCCTTACTCCCAGCAAATGGGCGATAGAAAACCGATCGGTGCCTGTGCCATCCCCAATATGCGCTGGCTGATGTCGGGGCAGCATGAGTACGAGCATTTTTTTTTTTTTTGCCGATGCCCGTGATGCCGCCCCGGGCAACCGCCCGTGTTGCCCGTATCTAAAACCGCTACTGGACACGAGCGCTCCTTAACAAACTAGCTCAAACCATGCAGGGAAATCTTATAATGTAGAGATGCCATGTTTCTCTTAATTAAAAACAAAAACGAAAAACTCAGACAAGTGCATTGTTTAAGTATCAGGTTTCTTTTTTGATGATATCAATGTTAATACAATAATCTACTCATGTCTTCCTAGTCAGGATTCCTTTGATCAGTTTCTGAAAATATCTGTCCCCCTTCTTTCCGAATAAAATGTGTTAGAAATGTCCCCAATCTTCTTCTTCTTCATAAGGTCACCACTCCATCTCGCTCTATCCCAGCATGCTTCTCTGCCACACCAAGCCTCTGCATGTCCTCCTTCCCTCCATCTGTGATTCTCCACTGTGGCCTTCCACATGAAATGACAACATTTTAAACTCTGCACCTTCAGCTATTCCTTCCGTTTTTTTCTATATGTCACAGTCTCCAAACCAAACATCACAGCAGCTCTCACCATCTTGTAAACCTTCCTTTTGAATTTTGGGCATGGAACATAAAACTCGTTGCTGACTTAAACATACAGACCTTCAAAAACGAGAAAGCATGAGTCCTTGTTTCCTTTTTAAGTATTTGAGTCAACACAGTGTGGCAATGTGACCACAAGACAGAGCTTGAGCAGAGTTGCTATTGTGTATTTCCTCTGTTTGTCCTGCTGTATAAATCACAAACTGCTTTCATGTTTAAACTGGACAGAAAATCTTCATACTGGTGCTGTGAAGACTACACGAATGAGACACATGTATGTGTCTTAGCAGCCAAACACACCTGATGAGCCACACCATCCTCAGCCTCCACCTCTGCTGCCTCTCCACCTACATAGCTGAAGATGAAGATGAGCAGCATCATCGTGTCAGCTGAATACAGCACCTGCAGAGAGGGAGCACAGACATGTGAACCAGCTTAGAGCCGAGCTCAGCTTTGGACCAAAACATAGAAAACAAGCAGTGAGAACAACAGATCAGCACAGCTTTGACCTGATGTGGGGCCTCAGATTGCTAAGATCGTTGCTGAGGGATTCCCATGATGCACTTAGTATTTCTCCTTAGTCAGCTTCCTCACTCACTATGTGTTAACAGACCTCTCTGCCTTGAATCATACTTGCTATTAATCTCTGGCTCTCTTCCACAGCATGTCTTTATCCTGTCTTTCTTCTCTCAACCCAACTGCTCACAGCAATTGGGAATTGAGAGACCTGATCACCAGTGATGGACACTAGATCAATGTTAAAATTGGATGCAGTTTGTTTGCACTTACCAAAATAACTACCATCTTCATCTCATGCAGCTGCCCTGGCGCCAGCTGGATGCTCACAGCCAAAGCTGACAGGAATAACAATTCTCGCTTAGATAACAAGACTGTTGTTGTTGTGACGATCTTCCTTCCAGGCCACCTGCATTCACCGAAGATTGACTTTTGCCTAACCGGGTGAAGGGACACTTTCTCTTGGCTAAACATGGAACACACACACACGTGTACACTGACACAGACCTTCACTCCTCCCCTCCAAACGCCTTCGAAGCTTCTATGTTGTGAGATGTGACGATTCATGTGCTATGTGCTGAGGTGGTTTTTTTCTGTTCTCAGACTGATTTCCCTGTTGAAGCTCAGTCTGGGGGGAGTTCTTATTTTCTCCTCGCTTCACCTGTTCATTTCATTTCACTACATGTTGTACTCTGTATGATTGTGTATGTGACAAATAAAGATGTTTGTTTGCTCAAGGCTCACTGTCATGTGGACTGAAGGACATGAGACACCAACTTTCTCTCAGGGGCTTTCCTGGCCTGTTTGGCTATCACAGGAGCACGTTCAGTGAGAGACTGAGATTACCAAAAAGCAACACTGACCGATGCAGGAAATCATTTGTTAAATATCAACACTTCACCGAGTTCTTTTGATTTCTCAGAGGCATCCGATGGAAGACACACTGCTCATAGGCCATTTCACACTTTATTCTAAAACAAATTTACTTCTAGAAGGGAGATGCGTTCTGCATGCCACAGATCTCAAAATCGTGACGCGCGCTTAACAGTTTTATTACCAGCTCTCTTTTTCTAGTCTAAACAACAGTGTTCCAGTAACTTTCCACTAGAAGATGGTCCCATGTTATGTACTTTTCCCCAGACAAGCGTGAGTGAGAGTCTACAGCATTCAACCCCCAAGGACACGTAGTCTAAAGCCTTTATTTTTCAGGGTCGTGTCCACTTAATACTACACCATATAACTTTATAGCACTTATTAATAAAAAGCATAGCATTATTGAGGCACTTCAAATAATTACATCTCAACACTCCTGCCTGTGGCCATAATAATGTATTGTTTGGAGTTTAGTCTGTTACTGTTACTATTTTTACCATTTCTTCTTGGAGCAACTGTAACCCACATTATTTCCTTAGGGATTAATAAAGTATTCTGACTCTGATTGTTTCAGGATGACCTGCCATTATCCAATCACACATCTGCTTACCTGTATCTTTTGCTCGTTTCTTCTCCTCCTCTTTTCTCTTTTTTCTGAGGACCTGATGGCTTTGAACTTTTCTTGTCCATCTTCCATTGGTTTTAATTTTGCACTCCAGTATGAACACCCATCCCCCAACCCGAGGATCACCACAACATAACCTAATAGACCTACACCTTAGTTCACAGACTCGCTTGTTTCGCACAACCCAGGATTCAAATCATGAATACATAATGGACTTGGATTTACGACATTAGGAATGAAATGTGCTCTATTTGGAAGCAGCCGCCCCCCAACCCCGCTTCAACAGGTTGTGTGTGAGAATTGAAATCATCAAACTGTAAATTATTAATTGTTATTAATCTCTTTACCCCTAGTCCTAAAGTGTATATTTATTTTCTTACTCTTCTTATATTTAATGTTTACTTGCACTGCTGTAACTGGAGCCTCGTCGTCTCGTCTCTCTATATACTGGACTGTATGTAACGGAGATGTCAATAAAGTTTACTTTGACTTCAGCAGCGAGCAGGCGCACCGAGGGCTCTCGCGCCGCTCACGCAAAAAGAATTTAGAAAAACATACAATGCAAGGGCACATTAAGTGCAAATTATAAGTCTTTATCATAATGCATGGTGTTTTTATGTTTTTTGGTTTGTTTTTACTTTTTTATTTATTTTGCGAGCAAGTTATAAGATACCGCTTCAGCCACCCAGAGAATCCCCTGGTGCCCGCCCTCTCCTCCCTGTGCCGCAAGCAGCAGGCGCACCTCGCACACGGAGGCGCCCTTACTCCTTGCAAAACCGACCGGTGCCTATTCCATCCCCACAATTTGCTGGCATGATGTCGGGGCAGCACGTGTGCGACCAACTTTTTTTTGCTCGTAATGCCGCCCCCACCTGGATGCCACCCTTTGCCACCGCCCACATCGCCCATACCAAAAACCGCTACTGGTTTCTGATTAGTAGACAATCTGCTGACCTCCTGAGCCTCAGTCACCAACACATTAGCAGAAGTCACATGACCTATTTTTTGCCCTAATGGGGCGTGAAACTATACGTTCTTGATTAATCAGACTCAGTGGTATCAATGACCTCATAGTACTGTATCACCCCAATAGAGCATCGAAAATCTCGCACTGCAGGCTCCTCCAGTCATGTCTGGCCAACACATTTTAAAAGTTGGCTCACCGTGATTTTTCCCACGTAAATTCATGATAACAAATATTATTATTATTATTATTATAGTAGTAGTAGTAGTAGTAGTATTGTCTACGGTGTTTAAAGCAGGCGTGTCCAAAGTCCGGCCCGCGGTCCAGTTTTAATTGGCCCGCAAGTAATTTTATAAATAGAATAGAAAATGGCCCACACTTCAACTTTTGCTTGAGTTTATTGCACTTCTTAGTTTTAACACCAGGGGGAGCTGCTGTTGATCAAGGCAGTTGCTCCACCAAAAAGGACAATCACAGAAGAAATTTACCCCAAGTTACTAAACATGGCAGAACCAAAGAAGCGAAAGGTAGAAAGTGAGTGCAGAAAATTTCAGACACGGTGGGAGAGTGAATATTTCTTCAAAGAATTCAAGGGGAAGTGTGTCTGTTTGATCTGCACTGAAACTGTGGCAGTTATGAAAGAGTATAATGTACGACGTCATTATGAAACCAAACATCAGGCCTGTGCATCCTACACTGGTGCTGAGCGAGAGCAGAAATTAAAGCAAAGGGTAGCTATCCTGCGGGGTCAGCAACAGTATTTTTTTTTCGTGCTCAAATTGTCCAGGAAAAGGCTCCAACAGCAGCTATGAGGTTGCCCAACTCATCGCAAGACATGGCACACCTTTTTCAGATGGAGACCTCATAAAACGCTGCCTCGTTAAAGTCACCGAAATAACGTGCCTGGAAAAAATGCAGGACTTCAACAACGTCAGCATGTCCAGAAATCCAGTTGTGCGACGCACTGAAGACTAGTCAGCCAACATTAAACTGCAACTGTCTGATAAAACTGTGCTTTTGATTTTTACTCCATCGCATGCGATCCGAGCACCGATGCCACAGACACCGCACAGCTGCTAATTTTTTGCGGGGAGTGGATGAGAGCACGAGCGCTTTAGGTGAGTAAAAAATATATTCCACAGTACCCGTGTGTTAATGTGCATGCATGTGCAGGTACACATGCTTCAAATATCAATAATGCGCATCAATTCTGTCACTACCCTGCTTTTGCGCACCACTTTCTTATATGCGTTTATCTTGTTAACACACAGAGTACACTCCGCTGTGCACAGCGCATGCACACGCAAAGTCAGCTGATCTCATCTGATGCAGATCTGCTCCTTGATCAAGTGACATTTGTCCGGATTTTTGCCACAAGTGGCGTACGATCAGCACCGCGGCTGGATGGCCCGATTTACATACCCAGCGCAGCTGATACTCACCAGAATAATTTACTAAAATTATATGCACTCCTGTTATTAAGTCCAGTTCAGTCTGTTAATGTTGATAATCGTTTCAAACGAACGTTAATAGATGTTTTGCTAAGCCTAATAACTTAAATAACATACTTGAAATGTACCCGTCCCATTTTCCCCTTTATTGTTTTTTCTCTGTGCTGTAAATCTTCTGTCTAAGAAGAAATCTGCTGCTGTTCTGAGAATGAGCTACCAAAGCTTTTTCTGAATAAATCAATAAAGATCCATTTATGGAAAACTGTGATGAAGGCAGTTTTGTCTTTAATTATATTAAACAATATAACACATTTGACCACTTTTAAGTGATTTTTAATACAGTAAAGTTAAGGTTATATACCTAATTTCTAGTAAGTGGCCCAGCCCCTCCTATATTTTTATGTATGTGGCCCTCAGCGAAAAAAGTTTGGACACCCCTGGTTTAAAGCATCACTGAACAGAAAGTGATGATCAGAATATGTTTGTTTAATATTAGCACCTTGTGTTACGTCTTATTGCCAGCTTCAGTTACACGGGGCAGAAATGTATTTAGGCTAGCACCATTTACAATGACGGCGTACGCCGGTTGGACGAACCCTGACATCACATCAGTTCATGCGCACCGTTCATTTCTCTCAGTTTCTAAACCTAACGGAGCTGCGCGATAACGCAGAAGAAGGTTGATAACGGAAACGCTTCACTGTCAGATCGTCAGGATGAGCCTTTCATCAATGTTTGTGTTCTTTCTTCCTTTTATCTGTGAGGGGTTGGGAGCGCTGATCCAAACCACTGTGGGGGCAGATGTCGAGTTTCCGCTCTCAGAGGAGTGCAGGAAGGGAGAAGGCACACTGTATCAGCGGCTGGATGATGCCAGCACTCAGCTCATCGCATCTCTAAATGGTTACTGGAAGCCAGGGCGAGATTACACTCACCGTGTGGTCGTAGGACGCGATTGTTTAATCTTAACAAATGCTAACTTCAATGACAACGGACATTATGAGTTTACCTGCAACAGGAAACACTTGGAAGCTTACAAGCTGGAGGTATTTGTGCCCTCTGAAGTTGCTGTATCCGAGGGTGGGGATGCCATCCTCCCGTGTCGCTCCGTCACAGCGGGCCAGTCGGTGAAGTCTGCGCGCTGGAGGAGAAACGGGGAAGTACTGCTGGAGCTGAATGGTCGGACAGGGGGAATCACATACGGGAATGACTTTAACAGAAGCCGGGTATCGATACCATCTGACTGGGACCGACGGGCAGACCTGTCCCTCACCATAAAGGGAGCTCAGCAACAAGATGGAGGAGTTTATTACTGTGATATAGAGAAGGCCGAGAAACACCGCTCTGCTGTCCGCCTGCGAGTGCGCAAACCACCGGTGAGTGCACCACACCCTGCTTTATCTGGCAAACTGATTGATTTACAGCAGAAACGCTTTAAATACAACATCTGCACTTGATGCCTTGCCAGTCAGTGACTTTCTGCGTGTGAATAACTTTACCATACTGTGTCAGGGTGACTCTGCTGTAACAACAGTGATTACAACAACACTGATCTCTGTCCTGGCAGCAAAGACTCACAGTTCAGGTTTTAATTATGTCGTTCAGGAATTTAACAAGATAACAGGCACCTGCAGGTGATTTTGTGGCTTAAACTGGGATTAACCCTTTCCCCTCCCCTACTCAGATCACAGATTGCACATAAACATTTCGTCTTGATGTTTTGCTGTAAACTGTGTGATCTTTGATTTGCTGTAAACTGAAAGGCATTTAAAGCTCCAACAAACTGCACTGACTAACACTGATTTTCATGTCTTCTTGCCCTCTGCAGGAGTCCTACCACTGGATATGGATCACAATCATCATAACAGCAGCTGTGACATCTGTGATTGGTTTTGCTCTCAAGCTCTTTTGGGGCTGGAGAGAGAAGACCAAGGGTGTACATGCATGAAGAGAGCAGAGGAGACAGTGCCTGAAACAGTCCACTAAATGACCAATCATTTATAATCAGGAGGAAAGCACATCTCTAAAAATTGCCCTGCCAAGCCTTCTGATGTTATACTGCCTATAAAAATAAATAGAAATAGCTTTTTGTAGTGCATTACTTTTAGTACCAAAGTCCAAACCCAAACCTTTATTTCAGTGTGTAATGAAAGTCATCATGGCAAAATAAACAGCAGATATCTGCACACTGCTAACTTACAGTATAAAGATAAAAGAATACACATACAGAGATTTCTTTCTGACTTTTGACTTATTGATTTATTTGTGTCTTCTTCTTCTTGGCAGCTCTTCACTTGGTACAGTTGAAAGTCTGTCCTGAGAGAGAAGGTATAGCTTGGTTATAACAACAGCAAATAATCAATTTATTTGATTTCTTCATTGATCTGTAAGAGGCTGGAGCTTATGGTTAATGAATTCAACAGTCTGGGTCGAGTAGTTGAATTTATTATCATTGTGTTGAGGAGAAAAGAGTCTTCAGGCCTCCAAAAGACCTTTTAAAGGTTCCAGGTGCCACCAAGTGTGACTGAGCAGGAGACTGAATGTGGATATAAATGTTCATTTTAGATTATTGGCTGTAGGGTAAGGTTTCTATTATGATTTGATGCTAACAAGTTTAATTTAGTTCCTTAGTTTATTTGATGAGGACACCCTGTGCTCATCAAATAAATGAGGTTTGTGGGTCAGTTGGTTGCAGTCTATGAGGGCTGCTAGTAAATACGAGAGGCTGTTGCTGAAACCATAAACCAGCAGCCATGGTTTCAGTTTCTAGCTAATTAAAGGTTTACAGTTTTATGTTCCTTCATTTGTTTGCTTTATGGTTGTTTACAGGCCACAGTGACAACATGTGGTGAATTTGCTTGCATGATGAAAACACTACAGTTGGACTTCTTCTACGTTTAAAACTTTAAGGGATTCTGTTTTTTCTTTAATAACTGTGACTTATACATTTTCCATACCATGAAGTTACACATACATTCTGTCTTTTGAATTAAGTCCACTTTTAATCATTCTATGCTTCAGTAAATCTGTGTGATTTTAATGTGTGGCTAACTCAGCTTCTTCTAGAAATAGTGACTCAATCACCTACTTAGTGGAGTCCTATACACAGACAGAAACATCTTTAATGAAAAAGAGAGCAACAACCAGGATGAGATAGACCTTTGACCTCTACATGTGGAGTCAGGAGTTTACATCATGCATCATGGGCATAAATGTCATGACAATTTTCATCTCAGCCGTGCAGATATCTTTGAAGTGGCAGGTGCTCAAAGTTAAAAAGGGGCACATTGAACCAGGCACAACACACACTCATCAATAATCTAATATGGGATGGCATCATACTATATCACTGTTGTGAGGTGGCAACAAGGCAAAGCAATCGTAGCCTATGTTTTACCTGATGGGTACAATGTTGTTGTTGATAGTGCTGGAGGGCTGTGCTGATGTGAGACTGTAGACTGTAAAAAGTCCATAGAATAGATGGTAGCTGATTAAACAAGTGTTATGAGATAATAACAAAATGCAAAGATCGGTGACAGTGCCTGGAACCAATAAGGCAACAAAAAACTGTGAGAAATAAACTCGGCTCTGCCTGTGAATCATTCTTTGCCTCTCTTCCTCCTTCATCTCCTCATCTCATCTATCACTCTCAACTTGCTGCACATCTGAGAACAAGGCACAACTTGCTATGGCAATAAACTATTATGTAATTATCCACACTTAACAACTCTTGCACTTAATCTATAATAACATGATGACAGAAAAATGTTATAGAACCAAAACATTCCAGTTGTGCTTATTATTATTTTTATACTGGGATACCTCTCCAACAACTGGCACATGTGTTAATGTTACCTGTGCTCTTTGTAATCCAGCTGCTGATCCACAACACACAATTTAGTATTGCATTAATCTATTATGTAATTATCCACACTTAAAAACTCTCGCACCTAATCCGTAATAAAATAATGATAGGAAATGTTATAGAAACATCCTTATACTGTCACGGTTCTGGGTCATTTTGACCCAGCTTTTTCACTTTCTTGTATTTTGGTATATTTCTGTATCATGATTTATGTTCTGGTTCTTTAGTTGTGCTATTTTGATTATTATTCTAGATTTAGTTCAGTGTCAGTTTGCGTCTTTGTAAATTGTTTCTTGTTTCCTGTTTTACTTTGAAGGTTCCTGTCTGATGTCAGTGTGTTCAGTTTTACATCCCCCCTGTCTCATAAGCCTTAATCTCTCCCAGCTGTGTCTTCCTCGTGTTTCCCGTTCATGTTAAATCATGAGTAATAAGTAAAATAAATCTATATACATAAAACACACTCACACACACACAGTGACATTTTAGACCTTCTTTAGAATACTGTAAATAATGTGGGCACAAGTTTGCATCATCTCACATAGCAAGCAGGTCTGGCATGGATTTGGTATCAAGCCGGCACTGCTGGCTGACTTCTGGCATGATAAGTGGTACGTCATCCAGATATGGGCCAAGCCTGCCATAGATGGCACTGTTTATGTTAATAAAATGACAGATAATGTTTGTTGTGCTGTTGCACACACAGCAAAAAATGCACCTGTGCGCCTTTTTGACCTTGTTCCCAGCTCGTAACCAGCACGCTCTGCCGTTAAGGGCGATCATTGGTTAATGGTCATCATGTGACTGATGCGAGACAGATCCTTTTGTTTAGCAAAACTGTGATTAATAGTTAAATGTTATTGTTGAGGGGCGCAGGCAGGACTCTGCACGCACACACAAATTTTAATTTTTTTTTTTTTTTTTTTAAATTGCCTCAACAAAAGGCTACTTTGGGCACCCACGGTGACACTGGTGTTCCAGCAGTTTCCAGTTCATGGCAGGCTTGTGCCTTGTTGTTCCTGAACACCCAAACAAATTTCCTCTGTCAGAAATTAAATTATGTTGTATTTGTGTTTGTTCTAGTTAAAAATGATGTGGCCAGGAATTCAGCCAGTTGGCAGGGGCTCACAGCTTAAGAGGGAAGGGGGGCACAAAGAAATACTTTACTTTCTTATTCTTATTTTATTTCTTATATCTAGCTTTTATAAAAAAGCTTGCGAACAAAGTTTTTATCTGATGTAAAATGTATAGAAATCATACATATACCAACAAGACCGTGTACATCACTGTCACAACAGCGTTTGTTTTCATTCAAAGGCTTTATGGTTTTAATACCTGGTGGGCCGGTCTGTAGTCAAATTTTTTGTCCCAGTCCAGCCCTGCAGGTTAATACTGGCAGTGTCACCATGTCAGCTGACTGTATTTCATCATCAGCCAATGTTGTTCTTTATACATCAATATTACCAAAGTTTATCATAAGGCAGCATAGAAAGTATTTACTTGCTTTCAGGTTTTATTCAAATGTTAGTCTTTTCATTTGTTTCCCCACTTTTTTCCTGTTTCAAAATCAAACACCAGTTTGTGGGAAGATTATCTTCTTTTTTTAATAGGCAGATAAAGTTTTGCATTGGCTAATTTGCCAATTGTATGTTAAAAATATTCGTATTTTAATATTCAAAAATGTTTTTGCCCAAAACATATGTGCACTATATGTCAGTAAAAATACTATGCAAATATTGCTGTCCTTGAATGCTGAGTAAACACTGACAAAGCACTGATTGTATCTCTTGTACTTCATCAGCGCAGTATCTAAAAACTTTGCACCGTAGTGGTTAAAATCTCATTCTAATAAGAGTCAAAAGCTAATTCGGTTATTAGGTTTACAGGGTTATTGAATGATGGTTAACGGTTGGTAGATTTTTTTTAAACATTATCTGCCAATTACATCTGCCACCCTTCTCAAAATCTGTGCCCCTACCTGGCCCCCCCAACAAACATTTTCTAGACACACCACTGCCTGTTATAAAAAAAAACACCACTATTATTGTCAGTGTTATTTTATATTATTGTTCTGTTTATTTTTATCATGCTGCTAAAGTACTTTCCTCTCGTGGGACAACAAAGAATTTGAAAAAAAAAAAGTGCAATCGCACTGCTGTTATAGATCCTGATTGATGAGCGCATATTTTGAATCTAGTAATGTGGATTTTTGAGACCGTTCTAATTCCCGACGCTTAACATAATGAAGATTTGTCACCTAGCGTAAAAAGTTACACTTAAGGAGTGAGAAGGTGTTGGTTGTTAAAGCAGCTTGTCTGGTGGTGCTCACTGGTTTCCAAACACTCAGACTGCTCAGAATACTTACACGTAGGGTTTCACACTTCCTCGCCTGTTAGCTGAATTGTTGTTGTTGTTGTTGTTGTTGTTGTTGTTGTGGAGTCACTGAATTTCTTAAGGTCTTCAAGTTAGCTTTCGATGCAGCATACATGCAGTGTCCCTGTTGTATAAATGAAAGAAATACAAAATAAATAAATAAAATACAACAAAACAACATGTCTCTGATTACCTCTGACATTTAACAGTCACAGTCGCATTAATTTAATCAGTAGACGTGGAAGTCATGCAGCATGTTTGCTGTATGCCTTTAAGGTCAACGATCATTTGTAGGCTAATTATAGATGGAAATTAATTCTGTCAATAGGTGATCTCCCAAACATCTAACTTCTGAATATATGGCCATGTTTTCTCTCCTTGTAGAATGCAGCTGTTGCAAATGTGGAAAGGATTGATGGCCCAGCATTGGCACACGTAGAAGAATTAAAAAAGAACCTAAAAATGACCAGCCTGTAACAAACAAACGAACGAACGAACAAACCAACCAACCAAACTCTTTAAGGGTGTTTGAACTCCCGCAAAGAGGGGAAGTGAGACATTGTGCCTCTCTGTAAATCATTTTTCGCTCAAACGCTGACACTTCTTCCAGCATGTGTAGCACTGTGCCTCCTCTCCCCTGAAGTGTTGTATTCAGCTTGTTCAGATTCGCTGTCATGTCCACCATGAAATGAAGCTTTTCCAGCCATTCTGGCTGTTTCAGCTCTGCTGCTCATGAAAGTTTTCACCTCTCCCAGACATGCAGTAATGCGTTTCAGCACCTCTCCTCTGGACAGCCACCGGACTCGGTTATGCAGCAGGAGATCCGAGTACGCTCTCCAGTTCATCTAGTAGCGAACAGTGGTGACGGTGATTTAAACCTTTTGCCATTATTTTATTGATAATCTGAATGACAACATTCACGATCTCTGTGCATTCTGGAGGGAAGGTTTGTGTGCACAGTGTGTCTATGTGCAGGATGCAGTGACACGTCGGCAGCTTACTATCCAGTGACTTCTGCATCAAGGTCACAAAGTGCCTGTACGATCCACCCATAACTGGTGCCCCATCAGTGAGCCACTGACACTGTTTTTATTTATTACTCTTAAACAATCAAGCATAGCCTTGCAGATGCCCCCTCCCCCTGGCAGAAAATATCCATCATTGACAGTCTTCGCACAGAGGCATCTCTCAGATTTTCTGCACAATTTCACACTTGCTTTCAAAGTCCGGGGGTAGGTGTTCTGAAATCTTAATGAGTGATTCTTTCATATATTCTCTGTCCGTGAACGGCTTACCGTGCCTTTGTGGCCACAAAACTTGCATATGTAGTTAATTTGCAGAATTCATCCAACTGAATTGATTTATTTATTTATTTATCCTCAGATCAGCCTTCCGCATGAGTTCTGAAAGTACTTCCCCCCCCCCTTCTATTTTTCAGCGAAGGCTGTATGTTTATTTTGGAAATGTCTTGCGACATTTGAAGTTTTATTGTAAGCCAGTCTCTCTCCACAAATTAGGCGTACTGGTAGAATCATTTAACCATTTAATGATAATTTAATGACGCCTGGGAATCTGCCCAGGCATCATTAAATGTTCTATTTTCTTCAGATACGTTTGTTCTCTTATATTTCTCCATACTTGGCTTACCTGGGGTTGAAAGTCTCGAAAAATACATGGCGTTTTGGCCGGTATACCGCTTTCCGCGAGTGTAACACTTATTTTGAGCGAAGAAAAATAATAAAATATAATTTTATCTTATTATTTCAAGATCACATAATCTTCCAATCTTCAACTATGATGGAACTAAAAAAAATAATAATAAAGTCTGGTTACACATAGGGAAAACACACAGGTAATTATGTAATGCTACAAGTACACACTTTAGGCTTTTAAACTCATTTATTAATATAAACAGAAGGACTGTATGTAGACTGAAGGCACCAAAGAAGACACTGGAGAAACCAACGAGTTACAGGATGAGTAGAAATACAAGGGCAGATCGATAAAATGTAAAAGTCATGCAAACTAATGATAAACTAAAAATCAAAGAAAAAATGAACAAAATATAAAGAGATATGAATGTTCTCTTAGAAAACATTTCTTATGACAATAAGTCTGAAAAACCTTAATGTTTCCAAGCTAATCTGGCACTTCTAACTTGTTGTTTTTAGACGCTAAAAATGAGAAATATGTGTAACGGGTGGCACTGATGAGCTAAAGACAAGGAGGGTCCGTGTGACTGGATGCACAGCACAGCACTGCTCCTTTGTTAAGCTGACAGCAGCTCAGGCTTGTTGTGGTTTCTAATGACAGGATTTCAGAGAACATGAAACATAAATTCAGTTAAACTCAGACACAAGTTTGAGTTTGTGGTGTTCACATTTCAATGTCATGTGTGTTATGATTTAATGTTGTCAGTGTTTTGTTTTATGTTATGTTTAAGGTTTTTCCCATTACTTCAGGGATTGGGAAAACCTTTCCGTTGGCTAGATCATTCCCCAGAATCATAGTAACCCCCTGCACGGGCAAGCGAGCGCGCACCCCAACTGTTACCGGGCCCGAAACGAGAGGTGACTGTAGGAAGACTCTGTGCAGCGGAGCTCGTAACACACTCATTTTCACTCCCCACACCAGAGCATCAGCACCACAAAACGAGTTACGTGAAAAAGGCAACGCGCTTTCCAAAATGAGAGACTGGGCAGCCCCAGTGTCACGCAGAATTACAATCGGCACGCGATCCTCCTCTTTCCCTCCTCTGGAGGGTCCAAGGGACCGCTTCAGCATTCATTTGTCTTCGCTGGAGGGTCCAAGGGACCGCTTCAGCATTCCGTCGTCGCTGGAGGGTCCAAGGGACCGCTTCAGCATTCGTTTGTCTCCGCTGGAGGGTCCAAGGGACCGCTTCAGCATTCATTCGTCGTCGCTGGAGGGTCCAAGGGACCACTTCAGCATTCATTTGTCTCCGCTGGAGGGCCCAAGGGACCGCTTCAGCATTCATTCGTCGTCGCTGGAGGGTCCAAGGGACCGCTTCAGCATTCCGTCGTCGCTGGAGGGTCCAAGGGACCGCTTCAGCATTCGTTTGTCTCCGCTGGAGGGTCCAAGGGACCGCTTCAGCATTCATTCGTCGTCGCTGGAGGGTCCAAGGGACTGCTTCAGCATTCATTCGTCGTCGCTGGAGGGTCCAAGGGACCACTTCAGCATTCATTTGTCTCCGCTGGAGGGCCCAAGGGACCGCTTCAGCACTCTGTCGTCGCTGGAGGGTCCAAGGGACCGCTTCAACCATTCGTCTTCGCTGGAGGAGCCCGTCCAGCCATCAGCGTCGCCCGCAGAATAGCGGCCAGTGCCTTGTGCGCTGGTCCTCCAGGACTACAGCATTCATGGCTCTCTAGGTCATGGATCAAACATTTTCATTTGGGGTTAAATGTTTGATTTTTGGGTGGGGGGAAATGTTATGATTTAATGTTGTCAGTGTTTTGTTTTATGTTATGTTTAAGGATTTGTTCTCGTTTCCTGTTTTATTGTGAAGGTCTGCGTCTCATGTGAGTGTGTTCAGTTTTACCTCTGTCTCGTCTTGTTGATTATTCCCAGCTGTGTTCCCCACCTGTGTGTAATCTCCCTGTGTTTCCCTGTGTGTATTTAAGTCGCGTCCTCTGTCTTTGTAGTTTGGCCGGTCTGTCTGTGTATCCACCATGTCTCGTCCGTGTGTTTCCCTGCTGCCCAACCGTCATCTGTTTTCTGCTCGCTGTCATTCGTGTTCAGCCATTTTTAGCCAACCTGGTTGTCCATTTTAAGATAAAGCCTCTTCTCATCCCACAATCTGGTATCCATCTTCTTTTATGTTGCGGCTATGAGCCGGGTCGTAACAATGTGTAAAAGGGAGCAGGGCCGTGCAGAGATGTTTATAGGGGCGGGTGCTCAAAGCTAAAAAGGGGCACATTGAACCAGGCTGAATAACAACAACACACATTCATCAAGAATCTAATATGGGATCGCATCATACTATATCACTGTTGTGAGGCAAAGCAAACATAGCCTATGTTTTACCTGATGGGTACAATGTTGCTGTTGAGGGGTTGCTGCTGCTCCTGCTGCTGATAGTGCTGGAGGGCAGGGCTGTGTTGATCTGAGACTGTAGACATTAAAAAGTCCATAGGAGAGATGGTAGCTGATTAAACAAGTGTCATGAGATAATAACAAAATGCAAAGCTTGGAACCATAAGGCAACAAAAAACTGAGAAATAAACTAGACCCTGCCTGTGAATCACTCTTTGCCTCTCTTCCTCCTTCTATTTCCTCATCTCATCTATCACTCTCCACTTGCTGTCCATCTGAGAACAAGGCACAACTTGCTATTGCAATAAACAATTATTTAATTATCCACACTTAACAACTCTTACACTTAATCTATAATAAAATGATGAGAGAAAAATGTTATAGAAGCAAAACATTTCAGTTGTGCTTATTATTATTTTTATACTGGGATACCTCTCCAACAACTGGTACATGTGTTAATGTTACCTGTGCTCTTTGTAATCCAGCTGCTGAGGGATCCACTGCCTTTAGTAGCCTCACACAGCTCCTACTGTTTCCTCCTCATGTCCATACCAGCCATGTCTGGACAATGTTATATTATGAGTAATAATTCAAAAATCCATATACATAAAACACACACATGCACGTACACACAGTGACATTTTAGACCTTCTTCAGAATACTGTATATACTGTGGGCACAAGTTTCCATCATGGTGCTGATCCAGAATCCTTCCCTTATTATTTATTACTAGAGCTACAATAATAAAGCAATGAGGGGAAAAAAGTAACAAATTTATAATAATGTATTTATGATGATTCCATTTGTTTCACTATCCACTCTGTGCAGGCAGAAAGCTTATTACATTTTTAAACTGTAGAGATACAATAATTTTGCTGCTGTAAAATCAGCATTTTGTCTTATTTAAAATATAAATCTAATATAATCTGTTTCTTAATGTATGTTCTTTAAAATACAGCGTGTTTTTTAAAATATTATAATTATAATAATCCATTATTATGTGGACATGCACATTAGATCGTTTTAAGTGAAATATAATCCCCCCAGAAAGGCAGGAAAAGCCCTGTAACTTACTTTAAAACTAAATATGTTCCTAAAACGGTGGACAGAGCTACAGACCCATGACAGCCTTACCCAGTTAGCCAGCAGCTATGACCAGCACTACTTGTGCAGTTAATAAAAGGACAGGTAAAGTTTGTCGCGCTGTTGCACACACAGCACGCTCATTTGTTTCAGTTCGTCAGTTGCCACAAGACAGCTTACCAACGTGTACGTAATAAGCTAATACTCCTGTGTGCTATACACTACAGTGTACGCTGTACACCTACTTACTGGTTTTGTCGCATCAGTCTGGGTCTCTGAGTTAATTTGTGTTTCTCCTACAGCTCCGGACCGCAAAAAATGCGCGTGCACTTTGTGAGCTCGTTCCCGGCTCGTAACCAGCGCGTTCTGCCGTCAAGGGCGATCATTGGTTAATGGTGATCATGTGACTGATGCAAGCCAGATCCTTTTATTTAGCAAAAATGTGATTAATAGTTAAATATTATTGTTGAGGGGCACAGACAGGACTCCACACGCACACACACATTTAAAAAAAAATTATTAAACATTTAAAAAAAAATTGCCTCAACAAAAGGGCACTTTGGGCACCCATCAGGAAAGGGGCGGGTGCTCAAGCCCCTTCCGCCCCCCCTCTGCACGTGCCTGAAAGGGAGGGCTGCTTACCGACGCAGGCGGTGGAGTGGATGCCCCGTTGACCTTTAGCCTCACAACAGCTGCAAACCGTTTCCCTTCACACTGGATGTAACAAAAATAATCTCCTCCGTCTTGCTTCTTAGCCCCTGTTACGTGTCCTTTAGGCAACAGAGAGAGTTGGCCATCAGCACACTTGTTTCCTTCGTTTGTGGTGGAATTCTGCTTCCCGTTTTTCACACACTGCACAGTCTCGGACTTGCTGCAGACTTGCTCTTGATAAAAGCACGGGAAGGTGGCATTTTCTCCCTCTTTGACTGTTACGTTAAACGGAAGCAGAACTTTAACTTTAATTTTAATTTGCGCGCCTTCTCTACACCTTAACACAAAATCCCCGCTATCATTGTAAAATGCGTGATAGAAGGTAATGGAGGAATTGGTACTGATACGGTCTTCGTAGCCTTGAGCAGGTGTCCACACACCTTGCTGGTGAACAGCCACCTCCACCTCCCCATGCGGCTCACACCGGAACAGTTTTCCTCCATCATTGCTGCAGTTTTCTGGCAATGTGAACTGCCTTCCTAAAACAGCTTCCACACAGACATCACACAGAGAGGCAGCTATTAAGGAGGAGACCACGACAAAGAGCTGCAGAGGCCGGGCCATCCTGAGTCTCTGTCCTTCTGAGTGGAGCAGGGGAACGATGGATTAATATAACCTAAGGAGAGTGACCTTCCTCCACACACTAGCTCATCTTTACTGGCGTCTGATTGGTCATCCAATCCTTGGATGTGAAAAAAATCAACTGCATGAATATAGTGAACATCAACATTGGAAAAGCAGTCAGAGCAGTGATGATTATCAGTCTTCTTTCCACGCTCCTTAAACGATTATCAGCCTGATGTGTTGAGTCTCATTTTTGAAGGCAAAGGCAGGAAGAACTCAGTGAACATCAAATTATCATCTCCTTCTACATCACGATATGCCAGTGATCACTGTGTTAGGTTTTGGTGTTTTGACTCGTCTGCACTTTTTAAAAATACAAGTTCTGATACTTTTCTTCCCCATAACATATAGTTCAGTTACATTGAAGCTTCATTTTAAGAGTTCTGGAATTTCCGATATTACAGAAGCTACTAACGAGGGCTTTGATGAAATGATGGAATGGATCCACGTGAGAATGCAGACAACGTCGACACAACCGTTGTTTGTGTGATTTTTACAACAATTTCAAGAACATTTGTTGCTCAGCTGAAATATATTTCCAGCCCGATGATCATAGTTTTATTGCATAAAACTGTTTTCTACTATTATCTACTTTCTGGCTTCCTGGGAAGAATAATTCAAATTCAACAGTTTTTAAACCCTCGTAACTGTGTATGAGATGAGAAACATCATGCTGGGGGTTTCATAAAAAACCAACCTCACAATGACGTGTTAAAATGCGTTGTCTCTTAACAAAACATTTACATTTAGCTCTATTGTTACGGGAACATGCCGTAAGTCCTGGTGTGGTATTAATCGACTAAAGATTGATTCTACAGTGTTTCTATTTTTCTTTCACTTTCTCTCTCTCAAGGTCGACAATGGTGCCTAATCTGGTATCTTGGAGTAGGATAGTTAACAGAGAAAGGAGCACGGTTTGTTTATTGGACTATGCAGAGACAGGCGCAGAGACTACGTGCCAGCAGCGGAGAGCTTATCACCATAAAATATTGTTTGCTTCAAAAACAATGTGGTTGTTTGCTAGCATTAGTTTTTCTTTTGGATAACAAAGATTAAAACCCAGTCCTCCTCCGACCCCGCCCCGCCCCCTTTTTTAAATTTCCTGTTTTGGTTTGGTCCAGGTGCACGCGCTCTTAGCCAGCTGATGACGGTAGGATGGCTCCGTGAAAAGTGACGTCAGGGTTTCAAAGAAGAGAAGCAACACCGGTGGAAACTAAGCTTATAGTTGGAGTATTAGTTAGCTTCATTTCTAACAGTAAACAATATGTTAGCATTGTTTCAGCCAACACGTCCGAAACCTACAAAAGTTCTTTAAATGTGAACAAAATAAAAACCAAAAGACTTTTAAATCACAAGAGCCAACATTTTATTCACAACACAACATAAATAACATAGGACATGTTTAAGTTGGGAAATATGACAATTTTATGCGCAAAATGAGCTCATTTCAAATTAGTTTCTTCCCTTGGACCCTTCGGAATGTCAATAAACACCATCCTCCCACACCCCACTAATCTGAGCTATGGTCCGAGTAATCGTCATCACTCAGGCAGCCACTAAACATAGACTGTGTACTCAGACCACGTCTTTCCTTTGCACTGCTTCAAACACTGTGAACTTGTTAAAATAAATAAATAATACAACTTTATTTAAATTACACCTTTCTAGACAGAGTCACAAAGTGCTGGACATAAGATAACAAATAATAAAAAGGTAAAACAGACAATATAAAAGAGGCCAAATTTAATCAAAAGTAGTTGTAAAAAGGTGAGTTTTGAGTTGTTTTTTAAAAATAACTACAGTCCACATTTCCTAAGGTTTGGGGGAGAGAGTTCCACAGTGGCAAAAACTCTGTCACCCTTAGTTCCCATCTTAGTCTGTTTTATAGCAAGTAAGCCCTGATCAGATGACCTCAGGGACCTGCTCGTGACATAGGGCTGTAGGAGATGGAAGATGTAGGCTGGTGCCAGTCCATGCAAGGCTCTAAGAGTCAAGACCAGAATCTTAAAATGAACCCTAAATTCAACAGGAAGCCAGTGTAGCTGAGATAGCAATGGTGTCACATGAGAATACTTAAAGGATTTTCTCTAATGTGCATCTTTCTCTTATTTTTGTATGTATGTATTTTATTTATTTCTGCTGTCAACTATTTATATCGTTTTCCAGCACAGTGGAATGTGGAGCACCCAGAATTTAGTCATACAATAACTCTTCAACACCTAACATAGCATGTGACAAATCGTGTTCGGACGAATGGGAGACGAATGGAATGAATCTATACATGTAAATGTGTTTCACATTCTGATCATGAATCACTTTAGAAAACAATATCTGATAAGGTTAAGGTTAGGGCTGGAATGGAGGGCTGGAGCCTTTGCTCCAAGCCTGTGTTACCGCCGCGAGCGGCATTCTATGATCCGGAGGGTCCGACAGTAACGCGCAACTAATCTGCACTTTACATGGGATTCATAACTCTGACATCTATCTGCTGTTTGGCACGACTCACTGATAGATGTCTCTGCTTTGGAGCAAGCATGTTTCATTTGTAGAGACAGTCTCTTAATAAGTGATTACTATGGCACCGGTTCGACTCCCTCATTGAACTGTTTGGTTCTCTACTCCGTTTCCGGCCCAAAAGGAAAGCAATCCCAGATGTTACGGCTGTTATTTTAAGGACTGTGATCCATGTCCAGTGAGAGGACTCTGATGGCTGCAGAGGGCAAGCAAATGGAAATCAGACATGTTAGTGAGTGGAATTATTAGTTACAGTCCTGCATTTTTTTTGAACAGAAATCCAAAGATGATACAGTTCAAAGCTCAACATAAAGATACGATGAGATGTTTCTATGTGACCCAAATGTTGAACCTGAATTGGATTTCCAGAACATGTTTAACTGTAAATGTTCCCCTTACACACAGACAATCATATCACGCGCATATCAGAGTGAGTTGGCTCCTGAAGTGCTGTGTTGGTGTGTGTGCCACTGGGAGCGGAAAACGGTGAACGGTGGGTAGTGTTCACATTTCAATGCAAAAGGGAGGGATGCTTACCGACAAAAGCAGTGGAATGGATACCTCAACTAGTAATTATCGTCCTGTTTCAAGATTGCCATTTATAAGTAAATCACTAGAAAAAATTGTAGAAAATCAGTTCAGGGCCTTAATATGCAGACTGCAGATTTTCAACCCTTTTCAGTCTGGCTTTCTAAAGCAGCACTCTACAGAGACCGCTCTCTTAAGGGTCTATAATGATCTACTAATGTCATCTGATGCAGGGAGTTTTTCTGTGATCATTTTGCTTGATCTTAGCGCAGCCTTCGATACCATTGACCACAAAATCCTACTTAACAGGCTGAAAGTTCTGGCTGGTATATTTGGCACCGCCTTAGACTGCTTTTCTTCCTATTTATCAGACCTTTTCAGCAACTGAACCCTGTGGAACCCGGTTCCACAGGGTTCAGTTTTGCATCCATTATTATTTTATATTATTATTTTCTTTTTATATGCTTCCTTTAGCTGGCATTATCCAGTCTTTTAGTGACCTGTGTTATCATTTCTATGCCAATGACATTCAGGTGTATATGTCCTTTAAGCCTCATCAGCTGGATAGGCTGTCCACCCTTGTCCAGTGCTTAACTCAGGTTTCTGACTGGCTTTCTAACAATTACCTTGTTTTAAACATGAACAAGACAGAGACCATGATCATAGCTCCTCCTGATCTATATTCTAAAATCAGTCAGGTTCTTGCCCCTTTCTGTCCTTCTGATAAGCCAAATATTCAAAATCTTGGAGTAATATTTGACTCTTCTCTGGGCCTTGACTCACACGTGAAATCTCTGTCTCGTTTCTGTCATTTAAGGAACATTTCTAAACTGTGACTAATGGTCTCCTTAGCTGAACTGGAAAAAATTGTCCATGCATTTGTGTCATCGCGTTTAGATTATTGTAATTCCCTATTTACCAGCTTGGATAAATCATCTCTTTCCCGCCTCCAAGCTATATACAGTGGCTTGCAAAAGTATTCGGCCCCCTTGAACTTTCCCACATTTTGTCACATTACAGCCACAAACATGAATCAATTTTATTGGAATTCCACGTGAAAGACCAATACAAAGTGGTGTACACGTGAGAAGTGGAACGAAAATCATACATGATTCCAAACATTTTTTACAAATAAATAACTGCAAAGTGGGGTGTGCATAATTATTCAGCCCCCTGAGTCAATACTTTGTAGAACCACCTTTTGCTGCAATTACAGCTGCCAGTCTTTTAGGGTATGTCTCTACCAGCTTTGCACATCTAGAGACTGAAATCCTTGCCCATTCTTCTTTGCAAAACAGCTCCAGCTCAGTCAGATTACATGGACAGCGTTTGTAAACAGCAGTTTTCAGATCTTGCCACAGGTTCTCGATTGGATTTAGACACCAGACAGGTCAGGGATAAAGTTATTGAGAAATTTAAAGCAGGCTTAGGCTACAAAAAGATTTCCCAAGCCTTGAACATCCCACGGAGCACTGTTCAAGCCATCATTCAGAAATGGAAGGAGTATGGCACAACTGTAAACCTACCAAGACAAGGCCGTCCACCTAAACTCACAGGCCGAACAAGGAGAGCGCTGATCAGAAATGCAGCCAAGAGGCCCATGGTGACTGGACGAGCTGCAGAGATCTACAGCTCAGGTGGGGGAATCTGTCCATAGGACAACTATTAGTCATGCACTGCACAAAGTTGGCCTTTATGGAAGAGTGGCAAGAAGAAAGCCATTGTTAAAAGAAAACCATAAGAAGTCCCATTTGCAGTTTGCCACAAGCCATGTGGGGGACACAGCAAACATGTGGAAGAAGGTGCTCTGGTCAGATGAGACCAAAATGGAACTTTTTGGCCAAAATGCAAAACGCTATGTGTGGCGGAAAACTAACACTGCACATCACTCTGAACACACCATCCCCACTGTCAAATATGGTGGTGGCAGCATCATGCTCTGGGGGTGCTTCTCTTCAGCAGGGACAGGGAAGCTGGTCAGAGTTGATGGGAAGATGGATGGAGCCAAATACAGGGCAATCCTGGAAGAAAACCTCTTGGAGTCTGCAAAAGACTTGAGACTGGGGCGGAGGTTCACCTTCCAGCAGGACAACGACCCTAAACATAAAGCCAGGGCAACAATGGAATGGTTTAAAACAAAACATATCCATGTGTTAGAATGGCCCAGTCAAAGTCCAGATCTAAATCCAATCGAGAATCTGTGGCAAGATCTGAAAACTGCTGTTCACAAATGCTGTCCATGTAATCTGACTGAGCTGGAGCTGTTTTGCAAAGAAGAATGGGCAAGAATTTCAGTCTCTAGATGTGCAAAGCTGGTAGAGACATACCCTAAAAGACTGGCAGCTGTAATTGCAGCAAAAGGTGGTTCTACACAGTATTGACTCAGGGGGCTGAATAATTACGCACACCCCACTTTGCAGTTATTTATTTGTAAAAAATGTTTGGAATCATGTATGATTTTCGTTCCACTTCTCACGTGTACACCACTTTGTATTGGTCTTTCACGTGGAATTCCAATGAAATTGATTCATGTTTGTGGCTGTAATGTGACAAAATGTGGAAAAGTTCAAAGGGGCCGAATACTTTTGCAAGCCACTGTATATGCAGCAGCCAGACTACTAACTCACTCTAGCTAGCGCGCTCACATTACTCCTATTTTATATTCTTTACATCGACTCCCAATAGATTTTAGAATTCGTTTTAAAATTATTGTTTTAACATACAGAGCACTAAATGGCCAAGCCCCAGATTATTTATCCAAGCTTCTCACAAAATACTCTGCTGCTCGTTGTCTCCGCTCACAGACTCAGAGTTTGTTGGTTGCTCCCTTAACATGACTGAAGACAAAAGGGGACAGAGCCTTTCAGCCTGTGGCACCAAGGCTGTGGAACAGTTTACCACTACAACTACGTTTGGTTGACTCTGTGGAATGCTTTAAAAAGCAGTTAAAAACTTTACTGTTTAAACAAGCCTTCGATTGACCAATGGTTTTTACATTTTTAATTTACATTCAACCTCTTATATTGTGTATATTGTGCATTTTGCTATTTATCGTACTGTTTATTTTAATCTTTGTGTACAGCGCTTTGTGACTGTCTATGAAAAGTGAAAACTTTACTTACTTACTTACTCTGAGGTGTTTGACGAGGTTAGTGGTGTTGCCACAACACCTCACTTTCTTGCCACATGTATCACAAACCACGTCCGCACATGATTCTATTTACGCTCAGCCATTGTTGTGAGTGCGCACGCCAGGGGCTGCAACACATTTATACAGCCGTATTTTGCACATGACTATGAAAGGCAGAAGAGGAAGTAGTTCCTTCCAATGTAGACAATCTGAAAGATATAATTTCTTTCCACTGTGTCCCTCTTAATGTTAAACTACAAATTTACCCCAAATTACTAAAATATCGATATTTTAATATGAGAATTGATTCTAGAACATAAATGACTGGCATTGGAGGAATCGATATTTCAGTATCGATCTGCACATCACTAGTGATGATACGTTTCTCCCACTGAAAACGCTACGTCCAGTTGGACTGCTCTGTCTCCTTAAGAGTCGCCCCACACATTATGTAGTGTTATATAAGTTCATGCAATTTTTATTTGTTTCTGGGGCACTGTTCATTCTATTTTGACATCCTACCGGAAGTGCCGGGCAAATGCCCGGTATGCCCGATGGCCAGTCCAGCTATGGTCGGGCCATCAGTTAACCCACGCGTGCCCGGGGTTTCGGACCCCTGCACTAAGGGATAACCAGTCCAATGTTACAATCCAAGATGGCTCCTGTGTGTTTGGCATGCCATCTATCGCTCTCTTTTATTTGTTTTATTTTATTGCTTTTAGTTAATTTTGTGGAACATGTCAGCCCTACATTGTTTTATGATCGCCAGATATTATTGGAAATAGGTTTATCTACCCAAGTTTGGTTTGAAGCTCGGTTTGGAAATGACAACCAAGGCTTTCTGCCTCCCTATTTGGAACTAACACCACCACACTGGCGTTCCTTACCACTGTCACTGGATGTGCGGAAGCGGCACAGGAGTCGCCTTGTCAAGCTGAGATTCAGGATTTCTTGTTTTCCTCATGAGCTTCACTCCATTTATCGATCCTGCCCGCGACTCTTGGTGCCGTTGAGTGCTTTGGACCCGGTGGACTCCTGTTTGGTTCTTGTTGTGGGATCTCTCGAGAAGGGTTCTGCAAAATCCCCTCCTCTCCGACATCTGTGTTGGCACTGAGTGGACCAAACAAACCTCCGACCTGTGGATCTGGTTGTTACTGCCTTGGAAGCTCCCGACCCAATTCCTCTCAGGTTGGGTTCTTAAAACATCTTTTCACAACTGTTATATTTGTTGGTTGTATTTCTGCTCACCTCATGGCCATAGTGCTCTTACGGTGTGTTCACACCGAACGCGATAGACACGACCAGAGTGTCAGGTTTACATGTAAAGTCAATGTAGAAGCACGACGACGCGCGATTGCGGGTCCTGCGAAAATTCAGAAGCAGATTTGCGTCGCGAAAATAAAAATACACGTCAGTTTTTGTGTTGCATTTTGTGGATTCACACGTTTCGCGTCTACCGCTCGAGTTGGAAAAATCTGAACTCCAGCATCAATTCGCGCCACAACAACCAATCAGGAGCCTGGTGACGTGGCTCTGACGTAGGTCAAAGGGGCAGATCCAGCCAAAGCCCTTCATTCTTCATTCAATATGGAGGAAAGGCTAATCAACGCCGTAGCAAACCACCCGGAGCTGTACAACACCAGCTGCTTTCTGTACCGAGACGGGAATAAAAAGGACCGAGCTTGGAGGAAGATATGTGAAGCTGGCAACCTGGTAAGTTCATTAATTTCTCTTTTGAAATTTTTGACTGACCTGGGGAAGCCGCACAAAAGCTAGCAAGCCCGCCTACTGCCCCGCTATTTTCCCACTGATATACAAATACCTTTCTGCTTTTATGCATGTTGTCATATAGGAATATATTTTGTTTATTAATAAACAGCACACAGTGGTCCCGCTGCTCATCCGTCACTGCCTCGCTTTTTCGCTGATTTTTTATTGCACAGTACAGCATTGCATTCTGCAGCCTGATTGACAAATCTCCTCCGTGTCGTGTCTCCTGCGTTTGCCAAATTTCTCATGTTTGGTTTTGATAACCATCACGTCCCATAGAAAAAACAGCAGAAAAACACCCATAACAAAGGTTTGCACTTTGAGAATCAACTTGTGAGAACTGTGACTAATCTTCATGTGTGTGTGTAAAAAAAGTGTATAAAGTGCGTGGCGAGGGGGCTAGTTATTCTGACAACCCCTGCTGCAATAAATGAGGGACCACTGTATATACTTTCTCTATGACTATTGTTTTCAACCTGTTCACATTTAATATTGTCTTGACAGAGCCAACTGATTCTGCAGCAGAGCATCCCCTGTTGCTTCTCCTTGCTTCCCAGTCCCTGGTCCCTGAGCTCCTGCTGCTGCACCCACAGGTATGTAATTGTAGCATTAGATGTACAGCAAACTTTTTACTCGGTTGGATTCCCTTGTGATCACCTTTACTAAATATCTACAACCAATCTGTTTATATCCTGTTTTTTTTTTCAGTGTTGAAAATGAAAATCTAGTAGCAGCCTTCTCATTTCTTTGTGTTGTTTTGTGCTGTGTTTTCAGGCCCACAGAGGAGGACAGCTCCGAGGCAGATGAGGGACAGGTCCCAGGATGGTCCATCGACGGTGGAGCTGGCCATCCTGGAGTCTCTGAAGAGGCCACGCCAGTCTCCAATGGAGCATTCCCGCTCCTGGAATCCCTCTGTGATGGACCGCCAGTCTCCAGGTGAAGGCACAGCCATGAAGTCGTCCACTAGACAGTCCCAGATGGCCGTCGCTACCTGGGGGGTGATCTGGCACACCGTGGACACACCAACTCTGAAACTGAACGCGATGGTCCTAAAGGAGTCCCCGGTGGCAAGGAACCTGAACAAAAGTGTTCAAAATTAGTGATATGTGTACTGCAGTTACAAAATACATTATTCAAATTCCAAAATACTTTTGTGATGTCAGGTTTAAATGACAAAATATAAATCTTACATCAAATATTTTGTAATTATAATGATAATTACATAATATATATTAGATATAATATAAAACAGTCAGTTGTGTTTTGTTTTAACTTTAACATATCATAATTTGATTGGTAGCAACGTTTACCACTACAGTGAGCCAATCTCTCATAATTCCTAGACATGTCAATCAGGTAGGAATGAAGTAAGACATTAATAGAAATAAAGAGTTGTATGTTGACATGTAGCCCTTTCCTTGCTTAAATCATTGTTAATATTTTTGAAAAATTAATGTCAGAGTGAATTGTTAAATGTTTGTTATTTTTATGCTTACCATCCATTTCTATATTGTTTAACTGTGGGATGAAAGCAATTCCACAGTCCCCCTCCCCAGATTCTTGAGTTTTTGGGTGAGGGGCTGTAGGTTTGATTGCAGATACATCCTATCTGGAAGATCTGCTTCTTTTGATGTAAGCTTCCTGCGTTTACGACCCTTTGGTCAGCAGGAGGTAACACGCACACACACACACACACACACACACACACACTTACAAAACTACAGGCAAGGTACTCTTTGTGTGTATGTATACATCATATGTTAATGACCCTATGCATATTCAAGTAACCTCAATAAAAGGAGTGCTATGGGGAACCTGGCTGAGAGTCTGACGGAGGTCAAGTGGGTGGAACGACACTTGGCTCCAGGCAGGCCTCCCTCATGCATGAGTAACACAAAGAACTTTGCCTACTTCGTGTCTTGCTTGCTGTGTAATTACATTGCCTTTAACGTTCCAGCGAATAGGTTTAAGCTACAAACCTATCATTAATTGGTCCTTCGAGCCGGATCCCTGGAGTTGACATTCACCGAGGGGAGAGGAGACACGCTGAAAGACCGACGTCAGCCAGGAAGTTCCTGTGGATTAGCTGTCTGTCTTTCATCCTCGATGAATGACGATCGGCGGGATTCGAGGCTGATATTACACGCTAAGCAACACCGAGTAAGTTTAGAGTACATCTCTATAACTGTACGTCTTCGCCGCTCAGTGGGGCGTTGTCCGTGGCCGCTTAGTGGGGCTAAAATTCGCCGTCTTAGTGGGGCGATGTACAAAGCCGCTCAGTGGGGTTTTTTGTACAGAAGCATTAAGTCGCAGAGTTGCGCAGTTCGAACTTTTTTGGTTCGCCGTCTTAGTGGGGCGAAATAGGGACCGCTTTGTGGGGTCCTGTAATAAATTCTCCGCCGTTCACTCGGGTGTTGAGAAGTTCCGCGGAGTCCATTTGTAGTGGACAATAGGCCTATTCTTTGTTATTGTCCTTGTTGTTGTTGTGTTTGTGTGTGTTGGTGTGAGTGACTGCGGAGCAGGTGCGGTCTGTGACGCGGTTGTTGTTATCATGGGTTCCTAAGCAACCAAGAGTGCGTCCGAGCGTGACAGACGTTTATGCTGGACTTCACTCCTGGCAGCGTAAAGTATTTAAAAAGAGAGCGACGGCTCCGTAGCTGCGCGGTTTCACGCAAGCACGGGAGTGCGTTGGGCTGTGCGTTTAGGGCGCAGGTCCATGAGAGCTGTGCGTGCAGACGCAAGCGATAGGCCTATGTTGTGCGTGTGCAGGCCAGACGTGGTCTGCGTGAGTGTGGCTGATTGTTGTCTTGTAATGGAGAATAAACTGAGTAAGTCTGCCTTGAAAGAGGATGAAATACACTGCAAAGTTTTTATTGGGCAGCACGTGGTGTGTGGATCGTTGAAGAATGAAGTGAAAGTGTGCTCTAAGCAGAAGCGAGTGTGAGCGTGTCTGACATCACGGTGTGTGTGAAAAGGTATCCAGCTGGGGCAGACGTGATTCTGCAGGTCACCTGCCCAGCGGACAAAGAAATAAAATAGTTGTGTGGTGAATGATAACACGAAGAGTGTTTGGTGTTTCTCAGCCTGAAACAACTGTAATGCTACTTTCTGTTTTGGAGAGAAGGATAGTTTAAAAAAAAAAGAGAGGAACACAAAAACATACAGAAAATACATCAACCATACTAACCCTACATGCATATACACATACAATGATACTCATGAAGACCAGACAGCATCTTAAGCATGAGATTCTGTTTGTCATCTTGTCCAAGTCACTAGTAAGATGAAAGTGATACATAGACTAGTGGACTGAATATTATAGGAGGACAGATGACTGCATCATAGAGGAAAACAGAATGCTGACGAGGGGTCTTAAATGAGTGAGCTGAGTGAGCTGATTGTGAGTTTCTGGTGTCTGAAGAAGTTTTAACATGGCACACATTTGGATACATGAGAAGAAACTTATTATGTGATGAGACAACAGGGTTATGCTGTATGTTGTGTGTAGCTGATTGGATGAATGTTTGAGATTAAACTGGCTGTTGATTTGTCTTTTGTTACCAAGTTGAGCCTGCCAAATGGGTTGTTACAATTTATCCCCCTGGCATGAAGAACACGTGTCATGACTTAAACAAGGCCTTTCTTTCCTTTGCTTTCCTTTATTTTCTTTCCTTTCTTTTTATTTTGTTACTTTCATGGTGCACTGAAGGTTTCGTTTGATGATCTCTGTTTGAGCAGAGATGCACGATTAGCACAGAAGCGTTATATGACTCGTCGTCAAGAAAACTGTTGCAAAGTGCGCTTCTCCAAAAATTAAAATGGGCTTGGGAGGAAGCCACTTATTTGGGACAATCAGAAAACAAGTCCCTGCCAAAAAGGATTCAGCGAGGTAATCCAGTCTAAATTATTTTTCTTTTTTGAATTGACGTCATTACTGGCAGTAGAAACTTATTGCGTCACGAGAGGTTCTACTGTCAGCAAATAAGAATGAGTGGAAAAACTGACTGACAAAAGCTGACAAGACTGACTGACTTAACACCATTGTGTGAAGTTAACCCCCACCTGACAAAGGTGTGGATGTATCTCTGTGTGTGTCTGTTGCAGGAACAGAAGGAGACCACAGGAGGAAACTTGGGTCACATGACTATGTGAACTCTGCAAATTTAACCTTTTAGTTTAAAATTTTCTGTGCCTGTGAATTTACCATAGGTGTGTTATTAACTACTTTGTGTTGCTCACAGAGATTACTGTGAGAAAGAGTGTATACAAATGCGCAGCGCTAACATTTACATTCCTTTTTACAACAGATGGTTAATCATGTGATTCGATCATGTGATTTATAGCAGGACACATCTTAATGATGTTTTTCTACCACAGGATTACTGAGATTTTGTGTGAAGAAAACTGTGGTTACAGGCTGTGTGTTGATGATGAAATTACACTGTGTTGTGGAGAAAATATGAATGTTACAAGGGAGAAGTGAATACAGTGTGACACTGTGTTTGAAACCAGTGTTACTTCTTTTTACAGCGTCTCTGGAATCTGGATGGCCGACGCCTGACCACCGGGATGAACCGTGTGTTTGGCTAATGTTTGTTTTTCTTTAAGAGTGCTTTTAAAGGATTCAGCACAGACAGACAAGTGACAATTGAACAAATGTGCAGTGGTTACAGAATAGTTGAATATGGGGCTCATTAGCTGGCCACTATTGAGCTCACAGTGATAAAATGAGTGGAGTGACAAACTTAAGGAAAGTCACCGATTAAATTGTGGAATAAATTGGGATGATTCATGATTTGGGACAAATTATGATAATAATAGTGATTTAATGACTGGAGAAAACCTGCACATGATATTTGTCTTTTATGCTGAATACTTTATTAATCTTATGATCTATAGTCAGTTGAAAATGTGAAGTTTGATTTAACAGATTTGTCTTCCAGGATACAGGCTCCAGGTGGAGCTGAGAGTTAGACAAGCTAAACATTTAATTGCTGACTGATGTTTTTACACAGGGTTACAGCTTGGAGTGAAGCTGCTCCAAGGGACAAACCCTGGAGATTGTTTTAGAGAGAATGTACAACATTCTTGTACATGTCTCATTGGGGAGTTGACACATGGTGGAAGCCATGTGGCGAGAGGAGTGTCATTTTAATTTGCAGATGTCGTGAGGTGCCATGACGAGAAGGAGTGACTGAGAGGATTGTCCACAAGATGGAAGCTGAGGCCAGGAGAGAGGCTTCGGAAGGATCGGAGATCGCCTTCAGCACAGAGAGCTGTGCTACTGGGCTTCCAGGAGATCGTCATGAGGAGACTCTGCACAGCAAAATCTTAAATGAGATGAAAGAGTTTCGACGTTGACGTTGAGGAAGACAACTAAGGTGTACGACGTGCTCTGCCTTTAAAATCTTCAGCAACGTTGAATCATGGGAGCTTGAGGGAGCGTGCCAGGCTCCAAAAAGTGACAGCGCAGAGGAGGTCCAGCGATGGACTTGTGGTTCTGTGAACAGCACAAATGCCAGGTGACTGTGAAATAACTAACAGCACTTTTTCACAAGTGAAGCCAGTAACTTACTATCCTAACAGATTAGCTCTAGTTGCTTGTGCTTTACCTCCATGCGTGAGATCAGTATGTGCAGCAGCTTACGCTCTACAATGTTTCAGGAAATAGTTTATTTCACCTTTTTGACATTGTTAGTTCCACATGAGGTAGATGTCTACTACTGCAGGGAAAAAAAAGTGATTTACAGAAGGAGCGAGCTTGCGGGATGGTGTTTATTATCTGTGTGATAAACGAATACTGCCTTAGAATTTGTATAGGACTGCTGCTATTTTGCGCCATGGGCTTTGCCATGTCGCAACAGGAGGGAGATAATGAGTAGTTTATACTTTAAGATTAAATACCCTTAAAAAAACTTTTTTGCAGGTCATGTATGATATGTTGCAAGCACAATTCTCGGGGTAATTTGAGACCTAAGAGAGGGAAATTCCCTAGACCCAGTCACCCATTTCAAGTTATTCACATGGACTTTATAGAACTGTCCAACTGTAATAACTATGAGTACTGTTTAGTGATAGTGTGTTCTTTTTCAAAGTGGGTAGAAATCGTCCCAACTAGGGAAGCAGATGCCATTTCGGTTGCCAAAGCAATATGTAAGAATATCATTTGGAACATGGGATTCCCGAGACCATTTATAGTGATAATGGTCCACGTTTTGTAAATGAAGTGATTAGATTAATGGCACAACATCTAGGGATAACACTAAAAACATCATTGTTTATATCACCCACAAAGTGCAGGGTTGGTAGAGAGAACTAATGGAACAGTAAAGTTAAGTCTTAGGAAGACAATGGAAGAGACACGCAGGACATGGTTAAACTGTATAGAATTAGTTAAGATGTATATGAATGTACATGAGGATTACTCCAACAGAGAATGGTCTGACTCGTTGAGATTATATATGTTAGAGCATTTAGAGTTCTAGTCTTCTGTAGTGATGATAGAAGAGCAGAAGAGAGAGCATATTAGCAGATGAGATGCTTAAAATGTTTAAAAATAAAGAAGTCATGAGAACAAATGATCTGCCAGATGATTCTGTTCTCTACAGGAGCAGAGTCTGAAGTCTGGAGATTGGATGTTGACAAGGCCGTGGAGAGGAAGTGCTGGTCCAGTCCATGGTGGGAAGGTCCATATCGGATGCTGCTGATGACGACCACAGCGGTGAAGTTGCTGGAAGAAACACTTGGATACATCAAGCGCACTGCAAGAAGGTGACGCACATTCAGGCCAGCTCGGGGTAAGTGGCAGGAAGACCGGGTACAAAGGGGGGGAAAGCCTCCAGGGCCCCTCGTCTCAATCCGGTGAAGAAACCAACTGAGCCACAGGTACTCATCAGAATGGCTGGGAATGTGCTGTGCGCCTTCTTGTGCCTGTGGACCCAGAGTGGGATGACAGGAGCGCACTGGGACAGAGCAAACCACACCCAGTACCCGCATGGGGTTTTCAACAACTACTGGTGGCAGTTTGTGAACACAACTGCTCACATCAAGAACGAGACCAATGGTTATGCTTGTGATGCCACTGGCTACTCATTCTTCTGGACTGTGGCCATATAGCATCACTGAGAGCGAGACAGTTGTTTAGTTGCCTTGGCAACACATCCAGGAGTAAACGTACTTGGAACACTGCCAACTTTTCAACTTCTGAACCTGAATGGACGGTTGATTCACCAGTAGCTGGGAAGGTGAACTGCTCTGGTACGACAGACCTGCTAGTCCGACTCCAAGACTTGCTGCAGGACATTGAACAGCTAAATGAACTGGAAATAGGCCAGTTGCCTATGTGTATGAAGGGCAATGGATTAGTCCAAGTTGGAGATTTACCATGAAATCTGAGCAACGTCACCTATTCTTTGTGTCCTCTGCGAGAAGGATGCAAACAGAGAAGCCTTTTCTCTACATTTGCATCATAAACACTTCTCTAAGCTGGTTGAGGCTTTGAGCCAAGAAGATCAAAACACCTTGATCCAATTTCCTTTACAAAGCTTTTCCTGTGATGACAACAGGACAGGAGAAGTTGTAAATGCAGATAATTCACCAGTTGACTCTAACCCCCACAGGATGCCTATAGTGAGAAGATTTGGGGGGGTTGATAAAGTCATAAAGAAGGGTGTTGACCAGGCTACAGCTTTGAAGTTAGCTGACAGCCACATGGACAAACGATAAAGTCAACTGATGTGTTTGAATGTCTATGTCTGTATACAGTTGGATTGTAGTGACATGATTTTTGGGAATGTTGATTATTCTTTTTGACTGTTACATTCAATTGTTTACTTGCAGGAATACATAATGAATCGCATGACAGGAGTAGATGCACCACAAGGCTGGATAGCTTGGATAATGTCTGGTCCTTGGTGGCATCTTCTTTTGAAAATATTAATTCCTGTTTTTGGACTGTTGACATTTGATTTGCTTATGTATAGGATGCATTTTACCGTGTATAAGATCAATGGGAACTAAGATGATTTCTAATACATCTTTTAATTATGTACTTTTACAACAATATGAATTGACTGAAATGAATGACATGACAGAAGTCTGTGTATGAATGACGCCTGCGCTGAAATTGTCAAGCAAGAGGTGCATGGCTAAGAATATACTACACAGGAATAATTTGGAGCATAAAAATCACAAAACAGGAGGGAAATGTCAGAGTGAATTGTTAAATGTTTGTTATTTTTATGCTTACCATCCATTTCTATATTGTTTAACTGTGGGATGAAAGCAATTCCACAGTCCCCCTCCCCAGATTCTTGAGTTTTTGGGTGAGGGGCTGTAGGTTTGATTGCAGATACATCCTATCTGGAAGATCTGCTTCTTTTGATGTAAGCTTCCTGCGTTTATGACCCTTTGGTCAGCAGGAGGTAACACGCACGCACACACACACACACACACACACACACACACACACACACTTACAAAACTACAGGCAAGGTACTCTTTGTGTGTATGTATACATCATATGTTAATGACCCTATGCATATTCAAGTAACCTCAATAAAAGGAGTGCTATGGGGAACCTGGCTGAGAGTCTGACGGAGGTCAAGTGGGTGGAACGACACTTGGCTCCAGGCAGGCCTCCCTCATGCATGAGTAACACAAAGAACTTTACCTACTTCGTGTCTTGCTTGCTGTGTAATTACATTGCCTTTAACGTTCCAGCGAATAGGTTTAAGCTACAAACCTATCAATTAACCTGTGATAAGACAGCATATCAAGATAGAATATGCTAGATAGAACCATATAACTAAAGATGAACCAAACTGTTCACAATTTTATCTAGCTCTCAGTTTAAAGAAAGGCTGGTGACCCCTGTTATAGAGTCTGACAGCTGCGGGGATTATATACAAATATTCAACTATACCAGAATTAAACCAGGTCTAAATAAAAATAAAAGGAGTGAGTATCACCACAAAGGTTAACTCACAGTGGTCCTCATACCACAGTTTGATATCAGCAAACACCGAGAGCATACATTGATATGACACCACAGCCATGCTATCATTGCTAACACTAATAACAGCATAAATTGAATTAAACTGGGACTTGATGGGACCTTTTGATTATCACTACAAATATCATAAACAGTCGTCTCCATACCACAGTTTGATATTAGTAAACACCGACAGCATTCACTGTTAGCATACCACATCCATGTTAGCAGTGTATAAACGGATGGTTTAGCATATATTAGCACAGGTATCAATAAAGGACTACCGTATTAAACACTTTTACTAACCGCAGGCAGATGGACAGGCGCTCTGCAGGTGGGATTGAGCGCCTGTAGTTGGTGTCTAGGCGGGCGATTCTGGGACCGACGCGGGACAGCTAGTGATGGGACGTTCTGTATCGAGGCTTCAAAGCTTGTGTCGAGTAATTGAGGGGGCGTTTCCGCGATGCGCATATCAAGGCTTGCTTCATTTATGGGAGGAGCTGAAAATGATGACGTCCGAAGCCTCGCTGCCCGGCCGTACCACGTGACTGGTTCAGGAAGTGGTTCGAACTTTGCTGCGAGCTATGACAGCGATATAAACCGCTCAGACTTCATTCAAAATTTGGGTGTTTGATGGAGAGTTGCGGTTAGTGAGAGTTTGGAGAGAGTTTGGAGGTTTAGGAGAGTGAGGAGAGAAAGTCAGGAGAGAATGGAGCCTGCTAAGAAGAGGAGGATGTCCTCCCCTTTGTGGGAACATTTTGATCTTATTCCTCCCAACAAGGTATGTACATTTCTACAGAAGATGTATTTTCATAATACTGATGGTGCAATACAATTTATGTTAAGCTGTCTTTACTTTTGTACAAGGTGAAGTGTTTGCTATGTGCCAGGGAGCTGGGATATAACAACACCTCATCCATGCTCAGGCACTACAGAGCTTTGCATGAGAATAAGGGGAACACCGATTGTGGAGCAAGACCAGGTGAGCCATCAAATGCCATGATAATATAGCATGCCGTAATGTTACTAAAGGATATAACAATATTATACAACTGTAATAAGTTACGTGTGTGATATTCATATTTGTGCTTTGTTTTTATTGTCTTTCCTCAGGAGAACAATCTCAAATAGATGGAGACCTGGTTAGCATGGTGATTGAGGACTCCCAGCCATTTAGCATTGTGGAGGACAAAGGATTTAAAAGATCTGTTAAATCAGTAAATCCTAGCTATGTTCTCCCCACTAAAAAGGTCATAAAAGCAGTGAAAATTTAGTTTTTACAGAATAAAATGTGAACAGGCAGGACTGAGGCTCAAAGCCTCAGTGTGTAGCTGTCCATACCTCAACATTACAAAAGCACAACCACTGTCCATACTCCAACCACACCTCACAGTAAATGATCATTTCTATTTTAAGCATTTCCAAATAATCATTTTCCATACTGCCAGTATAAATATACACAGTATACTGCCATCACTACAATATACATGTTTTACACACTCCTGTTGCTGTTGACATTTACAGGCTTTGTGCAAAATGCCACACTCTTCAAATTCATGCCAACTAATATTTTTACGTCCAGTAGATGTCCTACTAGAGCAAATGAAGCTTCAAGAAGCTTTGCGCTGGGGTGAACCAACTGGATGAAAAGCTTCAGTGCTTCATGAAGCTTCATCTGCCCATCACTAGGGACAGCAGGTCCTCAAACTGGGCGAGGGAAAGACGGTGGCACCGCTGAAAGTGGCCGTCATCCAGGCGCAGCTCCTGGAGCAAATGGTGAAACTCACCAAACTGCTCACGCTTCTGGAGGACCTGATGGACCCAGGTACGGCGAGGACGTCCTTTACGCCGCTGCTCTGCTCTCCACAGTAAATAGAGTAGGGTCTCTCTCCTCAAATGCTAGCTCGACAGCTGCCATCTTGCAAAGATACCGTCTGGCACAACTTCCTCCCACATTCCTCCCACATTTCCGGTTCACGCGCATCAAAATTGCATATTTTGAAGCGCGATTAATTTACGTTGGACACGCATCGAGACGCGAATTAGCATGCGTCAAATTAGGGGCGTCTGGCGCATTTTTGGTCGCACCTATCGCATTCGGTGTGAACACACCGTTAAAAAACATTTTAATGTCAGTTACACTGAGATGTATAAAAGTCACTATGCCATAGAACTGATTGCAGCATCTACATTTTGGGAGTGAGAACAGCCAGCCCACAACTAGCCTAGGAGAGCGAGAGCGATACATGAAACTAAGATTGGGGGAGGACCCCAGGAAGTGTAGGGACCATGACTATCTAGTACAAGTTGCCAATACTACTGACAATAAAATAAAAGCAAACCTGCATAATTATAACAAAACAGAAACAGAAATGATGATAAAATCATAGCTTAACAGACTACAGTCTCTCAAGGAGCCATGTGGAGAAATGTGGTCCAACTGCCTGCATAGTCAGTGCATTCTTTCACCACACTAAGCAAAAGCAGGAAAAGCATTGTTTATGACTTGGTCCTTTTTCTCGTAAAGCTGATAATGGTTACGATAAAGAATGTCACCATGGGTCACCATCAGTTGATTTGAGGTCCCTCTCCTGATTTGCTCCTTCTACGTCGCGGCCAATATGAAAAACGGCTGTGGAGGGATACTTCCGGGTTCGACTCCTGCTGTGGCTGTAAGCTTATGGCGTTTAGAACGGCGTTCGGAAACAAAGCGTTTTCTCCCCTCAATTCGTCTATAAAATTGTATCACCTCAGCGGCAAGTGTCCTTAACATCTACTAAAAACAACCTTTTAGTTCTCAGTAACGAGTCGATCGTTTCCGCGATTAAAAAATGACTTTGTTTCGCGGCGTTCCCACCGCGAGTAGAACTCGCTTTTATTTATTTAAGCACTTAAATGGGTTTTCTTTGAAACAAAGTGCAATTGACTGATTATTGTTATGTGTTGCCTTGAATTTGGCTATGCTGTCTGTTAGACAGTTGTTTTTCTTCATTGTTGTTCTTGTATTTGTTTGTAGTGAACGCTACTGGAATGTATGGATTAAGCTACGTAGCCAAGATGATTAATAATTTAACTGTTGTACATTTGTGACTGATGATTATGGTTCATGATTCGCATTGTTGCATAGACTTGCAGAAAAATGTATTTGTTTACCGGTAAACTGAATTGAACTTGATGTGCTAATGGACATTTTTCTGGCCTACAGGTCAGGTCCCCCCCCCCTTGAATTGATCTTCTTCATATTGAAGTGGTGAGCCGGTAGGAACATTCTTTTTTTCCCCCACTTTGCAGTCTTTGGATTACGGACATACTTCCCCATTACATGAAGCTGGACCCTAAGGAGGAATTTCTTAAAAGTGAACTGTAAAAAGGACCAATAGGACTCTTAACAAAAGGACTCTTGCATAGAAAATCACAGCATTAATTTGTTAATTAATTGTGGGCATTTATTTATGTTGTGTGTTGTATTAATTATTTTGTTCCATTTCCCCTTTCCCCCCATTTATTCAATATATTTTTGGTTTTTCCTGAACAAGATATTGCAGTCTCTGGTCTTGTCATTCACACCATCTAGGCTCCATAAAGAACCATTTCTTCTGCGCGTCAGTCAGTAAACTCACCCATTGCAATAAAACTAGCCCTTAAATAATTTTGTGTTACATAAGACATAGCATATCAAGATAGAATATGCTAGATAGAACCATATAACTAAAGATGAACCAAACTGTTCACAATTTTATCTAAGTCTCAGTTTTAAGAAAGGCTGGTGACCCCTGTTATAGAGTCTGACAGCTGCGGGGATTATATACAAATATTCAACTATACCAGAATTAAACCAGGTCTAAATTTAAAAAAAAAGGAGTGAGTATCACTATAAAGATTAACCCACAGTGGTCCTCATACCACATATGACACTACAGCCATGCTATCATTGCAAACACTGATAACAGCATAAACTGAATTAAATTGGGACTTGATGAGACCTTTTGAGTATCACTACAAATATCATAAACAGTCGTCTCCATACCACGGTTTGCTAGACGCCATTCACTGTTAGCATACCACATCCATGTTAGCAGTGTATAAATGATAGTTTAGCATATATTAGCACAGGTATCAATAAAGGACTACCGTATTAAACACTTTTACTAACCGCAGGCAGATGGACAGGCGCTCTGCAGGTGGGATTGAGCGCCTGTAGTTGGTGTCTAGGCAGGCGATGCTTGGACCAACGCGGGGCAGCAGGTCCTCAAACTGAGCGAGGGAAAGACGGTGGCACCGCTGAAAGTGGCCGTCATCCACGCGCAGCTCCTGGAGCAAATGGTGAAACTCACCAAACTGCTCACGCCTCCGGAGGAGCTGATGGACCCAGGTACGGCGAGGCGCATTTTTGGTCGCACCTATCGCGTTCGGTGTGAATACACGGTCAAAAGACATTTTAATGTCAGTGACACTGAGATGTATAAAAGTCACTATGCCATAGAACTCTACCGCCCAGTAGCACTCACCCCCATCATCACTAAGTGCTTAGAGCAGCTGGTCCTAGCACACTTCAAATCCTGTCTCCCCCCACCCTGGACCCCCACCAATTCGCATACCGCCAGAACAGGAGCACAGAGGATGCAGTCTCCATCGCACTGCACTCTGTCCTCTCACACCTGGACAACAACAACACCTACGCCAGAATGCTGTTTATAGACTTCAGTTCAGCATTCAATACAATCCACCCCTCACAAATCATCAGGAAACTGACAGACCTGGGCATCAGTTCCCTCATCTGCAAATGGTTACTGGACTTCCTGACCAACCGCCCCCAACATGTCCGACTGGATAACCGCTGCTCATCAACAATCACAATGAACACCGGTGTACCACAAGGCTGTGTGATGAGCCCTTTCCTCTACTCCCTCTTCACCCATGACTGCAGACCTGCTGATGGTCCCAACACCATCATTAAGTTTGCAGATGACACCACGGTGATTGGCCTCATCAGCGACGATGAGACCGCCTACAGGGAGGAGGTGGATCGTCTGACTGAGTGGTGCGACAGAAACAACCTGCTGCTTAACACTGAGAAGACTAAGGAGCTCATCGTGGACTACAGGAGGAATGCTGACCCACATCCACCCATCCACATTAAGGGGACGGCTGTGGAGCGTGTGAGCAGCTTCAAGTTCCTGGGAGTCCACATCTCCGAGGATCTCATCTGGACAACCAACTGCTCCAAGCTGGTCAAGAAGGCTCACCAGCACCTCTTCTTCTTGAGGACTCTGAGGAAGAACCACCTGTCCTCAGACATCCTGGTGAACTTCTATCGCTGCACCATCGAGAGCATCCTGACCAACTGTATAACAGTCTGGTACGGGAACTGCTCTGCCTCGGACCGGAAGGCGTTGCAGAGGGTCGTGAAAACTGCCCAACGCATCGCCGGAGCACCACTTCCTGCCATAAAGGACATCTACAGGAAGCGGTGTCTGAAAAGGGCTGGGAAAATCATCAACGACCCCAGTCACCCATCACATAGACTCTTCACCCTCCTGCCCTCTGGGAGGCGCTACAGGAGCCTCTGGACTAAGACCACCAGGTACCGGAACAGCTTCTTCCCCACAGCTGTCAGACTCCTGAACTCTGCCTCCTGACATCTGACCCACCTTAACACATGGACTGAACATACACACACCCACAACCACCTACACACACACACAATGGACAACTGTACCCTCAAACACACAATAATAACATGGACTGAACCACCACTCACAACCACTAGCACTTTATATAGCCTCTGCAGAAATTATCCACATATCTCACTTATCTTAACTGCACTACTGTATAGTTCTGTGTAAATAATCATTCTGTACATACGATCATTTTTAATCCTACAACTGTTTATAACTTGCATAGTTCACATTTCTGTATAACTGTATATCTCAGATTTCTGTATAGTTTTTATTTCATATTTATATCCTGTTCATAGCCTGTACATAGCTTGTACTCACTACAGCCTGTACATACTTATAGTTATAGAATATTCATAACATACTTCATACCGTGTACATTATAACATACCATAATAGACCATTTTCTGTAATATACTTACATATCTATATTATTGCTAATATATATTGTAATATATCTATATCACGGCTAAAGCACTTCTGGATGGATGCAAACTGCATTTCGTTGCCCTGTACCTGTGCATGTGCAATGACAATAAAGTTGAATTCTATTCTATTCTATTCTATTCTATTCTAACTGATTGCAGCGTCTACATTTTGGGAGTGAGAACAGCCAGCCCACAACTAGCCTAGGAGAGAGAGAGCAATACGTGAAACTAAGATTGGGGGAAGACCCCAGGAAGTGTAGGGACCATGACTATCTAATACAAGTTGCCAATACTACTGACAATAAAATAAAAGCAAACCTGCATAATTATAACAAAACAGAAACAGAAATGGTGATAAAATCATAGCTTAACAGACTACAGTCTCTCAAGGAGCCATGTGGAGAAATGTGGTCCAACTGCCTGCATAGTCAGTGCATTCTTTCACCACACTAAGCAAAAGCAGGAAGAGCATTGTTTATGACTTGGTCCTTTTTCTCGTAAAGCTGATAATGGTTAGGATAAAGAATGTCACCATAGGTGGAGCATAATTTTTTTAGGTATTTAAAGTCTAAGAAAGCTTGAAAGAGGTGTAGTCAACAATGGCTTTCCAACAGCTTGTGTTCTGGTTCAATTTGATGATCATAATCAATTGCAAAGGTGGGAAACCAAGATTTTTTTTCAAATTTTTCAACATCGACTAGTTTAATTAAGATTAATTAGAGCTATAAATGTAAACAATTCTTAAAGTTTTTTCTTAATCATACTGGGCATTTGCCCGGTGGGCCGCTCGGGACTTTTCGCTTTTATGGGCTGATGGGGTTTTATTTCTTTTCTTTTTCTTAACGGTATAAATGAATGGTGGTGGATTGGCCAGTTGGTCATGATCGACTCTGGGCTGGACCAATTACAGGCGGGGAGGTGGAACTTTAAAGTTGAGGTGAAAAGGAACGCGATTTGTCCCGTTCCTCTTCAGCTAGAAACTGATCACTGATCAGCTGATCGGCTTTTCTCTCTGTGCCAGAAAGAGGAAACCAGTGGAGGTCACACTAAACAACAGCAGCACGTTTAAGCTTGATCAGCTGTTGTTAGAATTTGTTTAATATTACTTTCTAGTATCAGCTGATGTTTGCTGGAGCCACAGCTGTAAAAGCTGCTGTTCATGATATCGGTTTGGATATGTGGTGAGAGGGAAACATGCAGATGAAACCAGGAGATGTCCTTACTGAATCATCAGAGCTGAACAGGTGATGGAGAAACAGGTTTACCTTTTAGGTGACATGAATGAGTTGAAGGGAAATTATGAACTCTTTCTGAGAGGCAAATAACACCAGGATCCTTTTCTACGTAGCTGACAGCTACGTGTGCAGGGGCGGATCTAGCTTTTAATAAATAATTATCTGAATCTTACAACCAATGTTTTCATCTGATTGAAGATGTATAGAAATCCATTATTGTATTCAGTAAATATTAAGTCTAGTATATACCCTAGTAAGTTATAGTATTCTTTCCTTTGGGAAGGTACCATCTGTGCAGTCTGCAATTCTGTTGAAGAAAGATGTTGGATCTATTTAATTCCTGGAAAAAAAATAATAGATTTCAGTGCATTTGTTTTATATGTGCATTAAATTAAAGTCGGTTTTGTCAATTTAGCATCTTGAGGTAGAGAGTACGGGAATTTTTCTTTTCTTTTTTTGCTGGGAGTGTCAGGATTCCTGGGTCGTTGACCCAGTGCTTTCAGTTTTGTTCATGTTCAGTTTATTTTGCCACTTCCATGTTCTCACTTCCTGCTTTTCCTGTGTCAGCTCATCTCGTGTCATTAGCCAGATTATGTTCAGCTGTGTACTCACCGGTCTCTCATTATCATCCTCATCAGTCTGTGTATTTAAGTCCTCTGTTTCTACTCGTTCACTGTCGTGTCATTGATGTTAATGTCGTCTCTCCGCATGTATGTTCAGATCAGTCAGCTAGCCATTCAGTCCTTCATTCATTCATTCATTCATTCATTCAGTCAGTCGTCCACCCAGTCAGCCATTTCAGTTCATGTTCTGTTCATCCAACCTACCTACAATAAACCCCATTATCCTGCACCGTGAGTCCAGCGTTTGGGTCATCTCTTCCTCGCCTCCACACACGACACTCCTGACAGAATGACACGACCCGCTTTTGACCCAGCGGACTCGGACCTTTTTGAGCGGCAGGAGGCAGCGCTCTCCGTTTGGGCGGAGGAGCTCAAGGAGAAACAGCGGCTCTTCGCGGAGCTAGAGCACATCTTTGAGGGAACTCGCCTGGCTCTGGGCGGGCCTCGGTGGCGCCGCGTTCTCCCACCTGCTGCCCCACCTGCACCGGAGCATCTGCCGCGGAGAGTGGGCGTTTCGTGCCGCGCTTCGGCGGCTCCCTCCCTCGCCGCTCCGCTCCTCGCTCACACGCCATCTGCCTCATTCACCGGACCTTCAACCTCGCCACGGCGCAGCGGCTCCGCCTTCCACCTCGGCTCAACAGAGGCTCCCACGCCAGAGGCTCGGATGTGTACCCCGCCCGCTTCCTCTTCCCGGAGAAAGCGGCGCACACGCCGCCATAAAATGGACTATTTCCAGCCATTCCCGGTGGTGAGTTCCAGTGACTGTTTTCCACCCGCATTTGATTCTTCACTTAAAACCACTATTAAACCCATCTCTGATTCATGGGATGTTTCCCTCCTGGAGGATTCTGTGGACTGGGAAGATTTGTTCTGCTCTGCTCCCCCAAAGACTGTAAATAGTGGTGGCAGAAAGACCAGAACAATTCCTGAGAAACCCGCCAGTATCACACACCCAGTCACTATTTCCACGCCCATCACTCAGCCATTTCCTGCCAGCATGGCGGCCCAGATTCGGCCTTCCTCTTCCACCGTTTCACCACCTCAGTTGGCTAGGGCCCAGCCAGCAGCCACTCCTGTTCCATCTCCCAGGACGAGGGCAGCTGTGACCCAGTCTAACTCCACACCCGCTCCTGTTTCTCGGGTGGGGGTGACTGAGGCCCAGCCACCTCCCGTGCCTGTCCCAGCGCCCAGGCTGAGGGCACCCAGAACCCAGCCTGACCTCCCTAGAGGCGCGGAAGAACTAGCCTCTCCACCTGTCAGTTCACCTCTCCATCCACCGCCTGATCCAGCTTTTCACGCCCTCACACTGTCCCTGGTTAGGCTAGCTGAGGTGTCCCCTGCTCAGGCACCAGCTTTACTAGCCCAGGCTGCAGCTTTATCACCTTCAGTAATTCAATCATTAGCACAGCCATTAGCCTCTCCAGCCCAGTCAGTTCACTCGCCTGCTGTTCAGCTTCCACTCCAGTCAGTTCACTCGCCTGCTGTTCAGCTTCCACTCCAGTCAGTTCACTCGCCTGCTGTTCAGCCTCCACTCCAGTCAGTTCACTCACCTGCTGTTCAGCCTCCACTCCAGTCAGCTAATTGACCTGCTGCTCAGCTTCTAGCTCAGTCACCTGCTCTCCAGTCCAGTCCGCTCCAGTCCAGTCAGTCCAGTCCGCTCCAGTCCAGTCAGTCCAGTCAGTCCAGTCCGCTCCAGTCCAGTCAGTCCAGTCCCCTCCTGTCCTCCCTGTAGCTCAGTCCGCTCCTGTCCTCCCTGTAGCTCAGTCCGCTCCTGTCCTCCCTGTAGCTCAGTCTGCTCCTGTTCCCCAGTCGCCCGTCCTCCAGCCTGTCCAGTCTGTCGTCCAGTCAGTTCAGTCTGTCGCCCAGCCTTCTGTAGTCCAGTCACTCATTCACCATCCTGTTCAGTTCCCGGACCTGCAGCCACAGCATCCAGAGCCAGCTGTGAGCTCTCCCGCTCCTCAGCCAGGGGTTTCCGCGCCCGCTGGCCCGGCCGCTCCTCAGCCAGGGGTTTCCGCGCCCGCTGGCCCGGCCGCTCCTCAGCCAGGGGTTTCCGCGCCCGCTGGCCCGCCTGTCTCCAGCCAGAGGCTTCCGCGCCCGCTGGCCCCGCCTGTCTCCAGCCAGAGGCTTCCGCGCCTGCTGGCCCCGCAGCTGTTGCTCCGTCACCGCCGGCTCCCATGCCGTCGCCTGGTCCGGCCTCGGCTTCAGCTTCTGCTTCGCCGGCTTCAGCTTCTGCTTCGCCTGGTCCAGCCTCGGCTTCAGCTTCTGCTTCGCCGGCTTCTGCTTCGCCTGGTCCAGCCTCTGCTTCTGCCACGCCGTCGCCCAAGCCATGTTCTGGATGTCAACGTCGGCGCCGTCTTCCTCGCGGCCGCCCACCGGACCTGCTCAGTGGCCGCCGCCGTCTTCCTCGCGGCCGCCCACCGGACCTGCTTGGTGGCCGCCGCCGTCTTCCTCGCGGCCGCCCACCGGACCTGTCTCGTCTCGGCCACCGGCCCTGTGGCCGCCCACCTGACCTCTCTCGTCTCGGCCACCGGCCACGTGTCCGCCCACCTGAACTGTTTTTGTTTTGGACTCCGTCCCTCCGTCCTGGGCCCCTCCGCCCGCCCTGTTCTGATTTTTCTTTCTTTTGGCCGTCGGGTGCCGGCCTTTGAAGGGGGGGGTACTGTCAGGGTTCCTGGGTCGTTGACCCAGTGCTTTCAGTTTTGTTCATGTTCAGTTTATTTTGCCACTTCCATGTTCTCACTTCCTGCTTTTCCTGTGTCAGCTCGTCTCGTGTCATTAGCCAGATTATGTTCAGCTGTGTACTCACCGGTCTCTCATTATCATCCTCATCAGTCTGTGTATTTAAGTCCTCTGTTTCTACTCGTTCACTGTCGTGTCATTGATGTTAATGTCGTCTCTCCGCATGTATGTTCAGATCAGTCAGCCAGCCATTCAGTCCTTCATTCGTTCATTCAGTCAGTCGTCCACCCAGTCAGCCATTTCAGTTCATGTTCTGTTCATCCAACCTACCTACAATAAACCCCATTATCCTGCACCGTGAGTCCAGCGTTTGGGTCATCTCTTCCTCGCCTCCACACACGACACTCCTGACAGGGAGTTGGCAACCCTATTACTTTGGTATATGTAATTATAAATTAGGTTGTTTTATTTTGTGATAACATGTATATGTCCGCAGCCCTATATAGATATAAATGAGTTAAACTCAATGACTGTTTAAAAATCTGAAATGATCCACACATTTTTACACTGTGAAGACATAAAAGACTATAAAAAGAGTATAGAAAATTCAGGTTATTAGTCAGCAAGGGCTTTTCAGTTTGTTAGGTGTGTATGTTGTTTTTGCAGTGTTCATACTGAGACGTGACCACCGACATTGCTGAATTCAGTATTACTATATAATAACCAGATTTAAGAAATAGTTGATTGTTATTTTATAAACTTAGAAAGATTTATTTTATTTTATTATCCTATTAACAATTTGTTGATTAACTATTAACATTACCTGGTGTGTTATTTTACAGTTAAAAATATTTGCAATATGGTTAATGATAACATGTATATCTAAATTTATTGGCTAGCTATAGCAATTATAAGACTAAAGTTTATATATACTTCAGTACATATAAACCATGATGAAATCACAGAACAATAATAATATTACAGAAAACACTGGGTCACCGACCCAGGATTGTGACAAAAGTAGTCATGGTAAATCAAGCACATGACCAATTTAAGATGACATAGCAACAAGATCATAGGTCAATCCAAGACAACGCTGGGTCTCCATTTTTGTGTTAAAAGTGGAGACTTCAAACTATATACCAGTATTGTACACATTTTGGATAGAGAAGGCAGATGGTTTGAAAGAGGAGTAAACGAAGCCATTTATGTCCACTGTGAATGACCATCTTTGAACAGAGGCGGTGGCTTACGATACCAACTGTCTGCCATCTATAATCCAGTTTTGAGATCCCTTCCCACACGCCTTAATGTCCACTCACATCCGGGGCCATCTGACCTCAGGAAATCACATGATAGGGTGGGGCCAGGTTTCACAATGAGTTCCCCCCAAACCCTGGCTGATTGTGACCTACACCTGTTTGCACACCTTGGCTCATAAAATTAGGTAGAGGATCATTAGGGGGTCCTTTTGTCCCTCCTTTGGGAATACTCCCTCAGAGCTTAAATCTGGGACTCTCCACCATTTGACCCTAGAACTGAAGAAGTTTCTCGGATGAGAGGTGAAATGTTTCGGCCCCCTTGAACTTTCCCACATTTTGTCACATTGCAGCCACAAACATGAATCAATTTTATTGGAATACCACGTGAAAGACCAATACAAAGTGGTGTACACGTGAGAAGTGGAATAAAAATCATACATGATTCCAAACATTTTTTACAAATAAATAACTGAAAAGTGGGGTGTGCGTAATTATTCATTCCCTTGAGTCAATACTTTGTAGAACCACCTTTTGCTGCAGTTACAGCTGCCAGTCTTTTAGGGTATGTCTCTACCAGCTTTGCACATCTAGAGACTGAAATCCTTGCCCATTCTTCTTTGCAAAACAGCTCCAGCTCAGTCAGATTAGATGGACAGTGTTTATTAGCAGCAGTTTCCAGATCTTGCCACAGATTCTGTAGATGTTGAATCACCTAATGGATGTGTAATTTGTTAACGCTTTAAGACCTACCATAGAACCAAGTCCGCCAGAGCTTATATTATATATTTACATGCTGTAGTACCATTTTTGGGAGCATTTCAAGTTGCTATACATCAATACAACCATTGTAGCCCAAATTTTAATAATATGTATGCATTAAGTGCATAGTAATTACATAAATTGCAAAAAAGTGCAATAAACTACAAAAAATTTTCAAATTGTTTTTGTTTTTTTTAACATATATTTCTAGTTAGAAAAATTTAAGAGGCTTATTCCTGAAAACTGTAAATACAAAAAAGTTGCACAAAATAGTTTCCCACCACAGGAAATTTATTTTGAGTGTCTTCATAGTTTTATTTTTGAAATACACCAATTTTTATATACTGAAGGAAAAACGAAAATAAATATTATAATGCAAATTTGCAACCCCCCCCCCCCCCAAAAAAAACAGCATATGCATCACTTCCGGTTTTGGGCAGGTAATGGTGGGCATGTGATATTTCGCGCTGACATCTATTCCAGCGTAGGAAGCGTTATGAAGAGCTGATCGGATCGGCAAAGCGTGTTTCTGGAATATTATGTTTTTATGCAATTTTTGCAAAGCTATATGTGGAAGGAGACTGTGACCTAGGACAAGCTGATGGCATACGATGTAAGTACAAATCCTCCGGTTTCATATGCAAAAAAATTTATTGCGCTAGCTTATGTGGTTGCAGTGCTACCGGGATTAAAAAATAGTTACCCAAAACGGAGCGTGCCCGCTCCGACCGGCTTTAAAGGGTTAAACATAGGTTCTTATATGTATAAACGTATATGTATAACCGGGTTTCCTCCAGGTGGAGAATTCTGTAAACGAATCTCAAGTAAGAACTTAGTAAATAATTTTTCAGTGACCTGAATGTGATTATATACTCCCTAAATGTCTCCAAAAGTTGAATCTGTTCATCTGGACGTAGCGTTTTGTGGGAGAAACTTTTTGTCACTCATCCAAGTGACTTCTTCAGTCTCAGCTGACTGCAGGTTTCCCCAAACCTTATAAACAGTACATTTGCATAATGACTGAAACCAGCCCACTGAAGGAACAATGGGCTGTGAGGTTGCTCTTCTGTGTTGTGCCATCCGCTTTGCTAGAGGTTGTTTGGTGTATTCCGATGTATAAATCCTGGCAATCCTCCTGGGACTTAACAGCGTACACTATGTTACTCTGTTTGTGTCGGGGGACCCGATCCTTAGGGTGGACCAGTTTTTGGCGCAGCGTGTTTTGGGGTTTAAAAGCCACAGAGACCCGGTGTTTAGAAAAAATGCGTCTCAACTGTTCCGACACTCCTGACACATACGGGATCACTACAGGTTTTCGCTTGGGCAGCAGTTGTCCTTCTCTCCTGGATCGGCTGGGGCTTTCTTTAGGTGCCTTTCCCGCTTTGACAAAAGTCCAGCTGGGATAACCACATTTACTCAGGGCCTTATTGATGTGCTGTTCTTCTGCCTCCCTTGCTGCTGTGTCAGTGGGGATGGTGTTCGCTCTGTGTTGTAGCGTCCTGATGACACCCAGCTTGTGCTCCAGTGGATGATGAGAGTCAAACCTTAGATACTGATCCGTATGTGTAGGTTTACGGTACACGTCAGCCTTTAGATGTCCCCCATTACTGATGGAAATCTCACAGTCTAAGAAGGCTAACCTTCCACTTTTCATATCCTCTCTGGTGAATTTGATGTGTCGGTCCACCGAGTTAATGTGATCTGTGAAATGTAGTACGTCCTGAGATTTGATTTTCACCCAGGTGTCATCCACATATCTGAACCAATGGCTTGGTGGTGTTCCAGGGTAGGATAGCAAAGCCCTCTTTTCCACTTCTTCCATGTACAAATTGGCCACAATGGGTGAAACTGGGGAGCCCATGGCACACCCATGTTTCTGCCTGTAGAACTGACCCTTGTATGTGAAGTAGTTGGAATGAAGACACAGTTGGGGCGATCGTGGCTCAAGAGTTGGGAGCTCGCCTTGTAATTGGAAGGTTGCCGGTTCGAGCCCCGGCTTGGACAGTCTCAGTCGTTGTGTCCTTGGGCAAGACACTTGGTCAGAGGGCCCGGTGGCGCCAGTGTTCGGCAGCCTCGCCTCTGTCAGTGCGCCCCAGGGTGGCTGTGGCTACAACGTAGCTTGCCATCACCAGTGTGTGAATGTGTGTGTGAATGGGTGGATGACTGGATATGTAAAGCGCTTTGGGGTCCTTAGGGACAATTAAAGCGCTATATAAATACAGGCCATTTACAGTTCCAAAAGCAAACACACTTGGTCGATGCTGAGAGTGGTCCTGTTGCTGAGGTTGGTGTCATCCTGTAATCTCTTACGGACTACCTCCAACGCTTCCGTGACTGGGAGACCATGGTTTCATCTGCCTCCATAATGACATCTCTCACCTTCTCAACAAAATCCAGGTTGTTCTGGATGTGGTGTTCAGAGCTGCCCACCAGCGGGTTGAGGATCGAAGCCAGAAACTTGGAGATGTTATAGGTGACAGAGTTGATCATGCAGACAATCGGTCTTAAAGGTGCACCCTGCTTATGTATTTTCGGTAAACCATACAGACTTGGTGTAGACTCCCTTGGGTACAGCCTGTGGTATGAGGTCCGGTCAATAGCCTGTCAATAGCCAGACAGTCTATCACCCTCTTCCTGTACTCGTACTCTTCCTCTTCCCATTCCCCAACTCTCTGTGAATGGTACTCATGGCCATTGATCAGTGTTCTTTGATCAGTGGTTTTTGGTCAGTGATTGTTGATCAATGGTCATGAGAATTTGCATAATTATGATTAAGGAACTGACCTCACAGCCCATTCTTCAGTGGGCTGGTTTCAGTCATTATGCAAATATACTGTTTATAAGGTTTGGGGAAACCTGCAGTCAGCTGAGACTGAAGAAGTCACTTGGATGAGTGACGAAACGTTTCTCCCACAAAACGCTATGTCCAGATGAACAGATTCAACTTTTGGAGATTTACTTTCCTGGATGATTGAGAATGCATCAAGACTCCCTAAATGTATTAAAATATGTATTTAATACATTTATTTCTGTTTGAATTTTCTAGTGTAAAATTCCCTTCTTTTTTCTTGGTTCTTAATTTATTCTCCACAGCTTTCAATGCAACTACAACTACGTTACCACCAGTAACAACAACTACAATGCCAAACACAACAATAACAATGCCAGTTACACCACCACCGACAACCACAACATCATCAACAACAACAAACACAACATTAACAACAATACTAACAACAACCACAAAATCAACAACTACACCAACAACAAACACCACATTTACAACCACACCAACCACAAACACAACATCAGCAACCACACCAACAACAAACGCAACAACCACAACATCAACAACTACACCAACAACAAACACCACATTTACAACCATACCAACAACAAACAAAACATCAGCAACCACACCAACAACAAACACAATAAACGCAACATCAACAACAGCAACAATAACGACTGAGACATTTAACATAACTATGGATGTTGAATTCAAGGAAGAATACAATCAGGAAACCAATGACTTTCACAGAAATGTCAACAACACTGTAAGTCTTTATTTGCTGTTTTTCTGTGTCATTTAGTTTTCTTGTGTTCTCATTTCACTAACTGTATGGGATATTTATTCCTTGTTTTTTTTGTCATTGTCGCAAACAGATCACAGCTGAAGTAACAAACCAACAAATAGAAGCAAAATTAATTCACTTCTGGTAACTCACAATGTCTTTTTTTATTAACTTCAGTACTCCTAACAAGTTTTTTTTTTCTTCATCTTCTTTTCTTTTTCTCTTTTTTTTGAAATAAACGTATATATATATGTGTGTGTGTGTGTGTGTGTGTGTGTGTGTGTATGTATGTATGTATATATTAGGGGCGCAATGATACTCGTATCGATATTGAACTGTTCGATACAGTGCTTTCGATTTGGTACGCATATGTATCGAACAATACAAATCTGCGTTCGACTACTCCGCCTAGGCTGCACAGCAAGACAGAAGCTAAGCTCGTTGCAACATGGCAAATTGAACCTCCCACACCCTCATTCAGATCTGGCCTTTGGAACTATTTTGGTCTTCATGTGAAGTATGACCCTGAAGGTAAGTGTGGTGGATCATAAATTCATAAATTTGATTAGTTTTGGAGTTGTACATCTCTGTTCCTTACATTTCATGTCATGTCTTTATTAATGTTTTATTTGTTGCTTTGACTGTTTTCGAATAGAATATGCAGTGGGAATATAGAGGGAGATAAGTAGTGAAAGTTCTGTCTGGGTTGATTGTGCGTCGATCCATTGGTAATGCCTCAGGGCTCCAGTAGGTGGGTTCGCGCGCCTCCTTCACTCAATACACACGAGTGAGAGTGAGAGCTGCGTGTCTGTGCCATTCTTTCACCTCTCCTCACTATTTCCCCTGTTTAAGGTAACTGCCATGCACAGAACTGTATAAATGTGTGTTACTGTTGATTATGTTGTTATCATTGTTCATTGTAGCGGAAGATGTGAATTGCGGACTATTTTGCTGAGAAGTTCAAGTTAAACGCTGTTGCTGTCTATGCTAGTTTTCGCTAGTACTCCGCCATGTTGTGTGAATATTTTTCTGTTGCTGTCTGTATAGGTTTTTGTCCAGTGTTAAAGTTAATGTTATCTAAAGTATTTTTATAAACTCAATACACACGAGTGAGAGTGAGAGCTGCGTGTCTGTGCCATTCTTTCACCTCTCCTCACTATTTCCCCTGTTTAAGGGCACAACATAAGCGCGTCATGGACAAAAGTAAAACAGTATGTCGGATGTGCCACGCAATGCTCAATTGCATGGGTGGGAACTACTGCGTTACTACTGCACTTTGCTCGTTAACGTGTTGACGCTGTCCAGCCCCACGCACAGGGCGATCCGCGGTAGCTTGTTAACAGAGATTTGCCGTGTTGTGGCGTTAACGCCCTTTCAGATTAACGCTGACAGCACTAGTTGTAACACAATGAATATGACTGCACATTTACGCCGACATCATCCTAGTGCAAAGACAAGTGGAAGCAGACAAAAACAACAAGCATGCATGCTACAAACTTTACCCGAGTCATTTAGACAGCCATTAGCACATGATTCTCCTTATGAGGACCTGATATGTTTAATATGCTGCTGAGAATATAGCCCAGAAGAAGCGTATAGTATAGCTTTTATTTTGGAAAGAGCCATTTCTCTGTAATAAACTCTCGTTTCCAAAGATGAGGGATTGCTCGATCAGATAGATTTATTTTTTTCTTACTTTGTTGTTTCAGCAACATTAAATTTCAAAACTGTACTTTTGAGTTAAAATATATATTTATAATTTTAATAAATGACAAATTAAAAAAGCATGAACATTTTTTTGTATCTAAAAAATATCGAACCGTGACACCAAAGTATCGAACCGAACCGTGAATTTTGTGTATCGTTGCACCCCTAGTATATATATACACACATATATATATATATATATATATATATATATATACACACACACACACACACACACACACACACACACACACATACATGCATACCCATGGCACATAGCAGTTCAAAAATATGGCATACAGAATTACAGAGATTCAAACTAAATCGGGTCTCCTTGTCAAAATGTAATGTTTCCATGTATCCCAAATCTCAATGAATATACCATATTGAAATCTGTTAGAGAAGGTAATTCTTTCCATTTTAAACACCCCATAAATAGTCATTTAGTGATGGGATTTTAACACTTAGCCATTTCTTAGTAATAGTCTTTCAGACAGCCAGACTCAGAATACAATATAACAGCTTGGACATTTTATCTACATTCACTGAGTATAAATATCCAAACAAAAGTTCATCCCAATTAAAGGGGAGTTGCATATTAAAAATGTTCTGTAACTCAGAGTGAATCAATACCCAAAAAGTGTTGATCAATGGGCAAGACCAAAACAAGTGGAAGTGTTTTATTCCTTGGGCCCCACAGTTTCTCCAGCAGCTAAAGTGATTAGAATAGTGTTTACTTTGTGCAGGTGTAATAAAAAACCTACAGAGACTCTTCCAACCAAAACATCTCCATATATTAGAACTACAAATTCTCCACTTAAAGGCACACTGCTGATACCAGATGTCATTTGAAATTGCCATATTTGTTTCCCTTTCCCATTTTTGTTTAATGTAGATAGTATTCAACTTCGTAACCTCTTTTATACCCTTGTACAATCTAGAAATTACCTTGAGGCCAGGATCTGCATGGTAAGCCTTGACAAATATGTTCAAAATGGGAAGAGAGAAAAGATCTGTTCACTTAGGTATAAAGTTCTATAGATGATGCCTGGTTTGAAGAAACCTGAAAAAATCTGAATTGCTTAACTGGTATTGATCTTTTACTGATTGGAAGTCTCTAAGAGTTCCCTTATCATAAAACATACAATATGCCGTTAAGCCTTGCCCTGCCCATTTTTGATTTCTTGCGTCTAACTTATTGGGTAAGAAATCAAAATCATCATCATCTTCAAAATCATACTCATTCCAATCATTCTTATTAAGAAATTGTAACCAGAGTTTTAAAGGCAAGTTAATCCATTGGTTTCCTTGATTAATTTGTTTTTTAATAAGTGTCACGTTCCCTAAGCTTGCCTGAATCGGAAAATCTCTTGAGGCAACTGTTTCTATTTCTTGCTAGGTAGTCTACATTGCACTAGCACACTAGGATCCTCAGTTGAGCTGAAATATAGTAATCTTCCAAGCATGGGAACCGGGACTGAACAAAATAAAAACTAAATATCGTCCAGGCTCCCCAGTAGGCAAATGAGAATGGGCCTGACTCCATTCAAGCCCAGGCTGAAAATCCTGGCAGGAAAAGCTAGAGCTCAGGTGTCTCACTAAGCAACAAAGTAGGAAAGTTGATTAAAAGAAGGGAAGAAAGTGAGTCTCTGCTACCCTTCAGTTGTTAAGATTTAAGATGAGATTTATTATCTGCAAAAAAGGACTGTTCAGTCAGGATCCCGATTCATTTGAAAATTAATTTTTCATTGAATTTTTCTGAAGTTATACACTTCATTTGAAGAACACAATTTTCACATTTTATTTTATGTTATTTTTAAACAAAGCCTTACTTTAAATGAGAATGTTGTGGAGGGTGAATACATGCTCCAGCTAATCCCAGGAACAACATCTGAGGTCTATATCTAGAAGTGGGTGGTCCTAGGAACAGTAAAGATCCTGCGCAGGACTCTTCAAGCTTGCAGGCATCTGGCAGAGGACCTGAGTTTGAAGGATAAAGACTGCCCACAGGGGAGTGGGAAATTGATGTTAAACACTTCAGAACTCACACAAGGGCATACAAAGGCTGCGCTTTGTCACTGATCCTGTTAATACCTTCAGCCACGAGGTTTACAAATACTTTATTTAATAAACTAGGAGGAAAGAATAAAAAGAAATTAAAACAGTAAACGTAGGTTACTTTTATGTGATCAAATTTCTATCCTGTCTCATCACAATGAAGACTTCACTGTAAACATTTCCAACTGTTAAATTGTAAATTAATGTGACTGAGGGAAAACTCAACATGCAGTAAAACTGTGTCTGCTACTCATTCTAAAAACATAAAAATTTAAATTAATTGTAAATATAATTGCAATTTACTGTAAATTAATTATTTTTGCCATAATCAACGGCTACAATCCCCAGTTTCCTTTGGGATTAATAAAGTATTCTGATTCTGATTTGATGTTTGTTTTATTTGGCATGAGACTTGTTTGGCCTGAGTGAGTGAACACATCGCATGTGAGAAGTTGGCAACTCTTTTGTGGTTACATTTTTTAAGGGAATTCTCTTCTCTGTTGCAGGAGTGGAAGTACAATTGCCCAATATCAAGTCAGTGCTCCCTCTTCTTCTAAACCAGACTTTGAGGCACTAAATTTGAACATATCTAACAACCTGGCAAAATTATACCCTGTCATATTTGAGGGTAAGGTAGTTTTTTACATTTATGCTTTCAAATGTTGTGAATATCTATTGATACAGATAGTTGTTCAACAATTGTGTGACATTTTTGTCCTTTTCTTAAAGCCTCGGATTCCCTAAAGTTTTCGTCATATTATGGATTTTATGAGCAAATGGTGACTGTAACATGTGGCCCTCCACCAGTGAATCTCAGTTTTGGCACTGTCTCAGCAGCAGAGTGGAGGCGTAATACGGTGCTCATATATGAAGATGAAGAACACAAAATTTCAATTAAGGATGGAATATCAAACTTAACTGTGTCAAGGTTTATTAGTGCTGATGATGGTAAGAAATGTATTGATACATTTCAATATGAGTACATTTTAATAAAATGTATTTTATTTTATTATTTTAATTTTAATAAAATGTAAGTCCTTCATCACAGTTTTCTCTTAGTACCCAGGCAAGAGCAACACCAACATTCTGATTGGCTGATTAAAATTCATCTTACAGTGCAGCAGAATCAGAATGTTGGTGTTGCTCTTGCCTGGGTACTAAGAGAAAACTGTGATGAAGGACAGTGAAGGTCAGTGCACCAATCAGTCTGAAGAACTTATAAAAAAACAAATTGCAGAGAAAATTTCATCCAAAATGACTATAGTGCAGTATGTTAGTGTAGTAAGTATAACACTACAGTTATTTTATTGTCTTGAAGAGGTATCCAGTGGTTTGGCCTAATTCTCTCACAGAAAACCTACAAAAAAACGTTACTATTTAAATACAGTGCAGAAGATTTATGCCCTGTTACTTTACCACCTCAATAAACCGTGGTGGGAGCAATGTTCTCTTATATGGTTTTTCCCAGTTTCTATGGCTCACTTTTCATAAAATAATTTAGTGATGCAAAAGAGTGCAGCCAGTGGTGTGGGGCAGACAGATATTTTCCCTTCTTGTGTTTGCAAGCACATTGTAGCAGCTGTGCAGTTTATGAGAATCTGTGGCCAAATAGAGTATTAGTATGTGTATGTATTCACTGAATTATTCTATTTTGAATGGCCTGATATTCTGCTTTTTAGCTTTCAGGAAATCCTAAGATAAGGAACTCAATTTTAGAGTCAGCCACCTAAAACAGTATCAGGGAACTATCTAAAACTTTTGATCACCACAGTTTACACAATGTCAAAGCAACTCAATGCTTTGGTAAAAATGGCCTTGTTGACAAACGTCGATTTAAACTGGAATGAAGGTTCGGGTTAGTTATTGCATTCACAGATTAAACAGTGTCTCACTGAATGTATTTTGGAAAATGCATGTTCAGAGCTAAGAAGTTAAAAAATATTTGGAGAAATGTGGCAAAGAAATGGAGAAATATTGTAACTGGAGGTGACTAACTAATTCTATGAAAACTGTCCTTTAGTTAATGGATGAATATTTGGGAGACATTATTGTTTTAGGCTAGTAGTGCTAAAAAGCAAAGTTTCAATATATAAGGGAGAAAAACAGGAGTATTCAAAAATGTTATTGTTATTACAAATATTGCATACCTCATTTGTTTTTTTAATTTGAAATTTCACTTTTCATTACAGGAATTTATGAATGTCGGCTCATGCGCACAAATGACAAAGCATTTTTTCATCAGAAATCTGCAACATACTTCAGTCTGAAAACAAAACCCACAATCGTCGTCTCACCAATCAGACGGTATGTGCAATGTTCTGGAGGAAGTGTGGCTCTGATTTGCAGTGTGAATGCTGGGTATGAGGTTGAGTTTCAGGGCTTTTCGGCAGCAGGTAAGCCTGACACAAAAACACAAAAATAAACAAAAGGCAAATCTGTTACTGAGAAACATTTTATATCACAATATTTTTCACAAAAGCATATTTAATGTAATTACATTATTTTGTAACTTTTGGGTCTTGCTATTGTTCTACTCTCTAGGATATTTTTTAACTTACCTTTATTGTTGCTGTTGTTTAGGCACTGGCACTTCGATTACCTATAATTATCCTACACCTCAAGGTTGTGAACAAGGAGAAAAGACAGTCATCTGTCAGTTAAAAAACCGACCTTTATTTGCAAATGCAATAACACTACAGTTATCCTCACAGAGTGAGTATTAGTTATACATTCAGATATTCACAAGTATGAACGTGAGCATGCATTAACACATACAAAATGAAAAATACATATTAAAACTGCTGATGTATTTGTTCTCTTTCTTTATAGATGCTGTCTGTAAAGATGACACATTTGGCCAAGGAAATGTAGGTTTCATAGCTGCAGTGCCCTGTTCACAACCAAACAACGTGGGAAAAATAACTGCAGTGTGTAAGGAGAGCGGAAAATTTGAAGATGTTGAAGACAACTGCATCCTGTTGGCAGTTCAGAACCTGCTTGACGAGTCTCAGGTAATCTAGCTCTCTAGTTGTTTCTAACAGCAGTTCATGAATCATTAGTAGAAGATGTAGTAATGGTCTGGGCCAACAACAAATGTTTTCTTTGTTTTTAAAAGCTCCTACTCTCCGACACCACCTTAAGTGGGTCCAGCATGCAGAGGATGACAGTGACCACAACAGACTCATAGAGAACTGCCAGTATTGTCCAACAGATTTTAAAAACCTCAGCTGCCTCAGAAAATTGAGAAAACTCGGGCCCTTCCTGTAGAGTGCAGTGGTGTTTTTAACCCACTCCAGTTTATCTGGAGTATTTTATTTTATTAAAATAAAATTTCCTTTGTTTCAGACTGGCAACACCCTGAAACAAAAATAGATACTGTTAAATGGTAAATAGCCTGTATTTGTATAGCGCTTTACTAGTCCCTAAGGACCCCAAAGCGCTTTACATATCCAGTCATCCACCCATTCAGACACACATTCACACACTGGTGATGGCAAGCTACATTGTAGCCACAGCCACCCTGGGGCGCACTGACAGAGGCGAGGCTGCCAGACACTGCCAGGCAACGGGTGAATTGTCTTGCCCAAGGACACAACGACCGAGACTGTCCAAGCCGGAGCTCGAAACGGCAACCTTCCGATTACAAGGCGAACTCCCAACTCTTGAGCCACGATAAATAAATAACAACTAAGAAAGTAATTAGTTATAGTTTACATTTGACTCCAAATTCAAGTCCCAGATTCAGAAACTAACTTCACTAACTTATCTGATTATGACTGTTGATACATTAAACTATTAAATGGACATAAAATGTAACATTGTTCTTTCCTCTGTCCAAATCGCACAGATCTTGGACACCACTACCTTGCCAGCATTTTTGGAACAGCTCAGCAATGTCACTGTCAATTTTACTGAAGAAGTGATTACATCTCCTCCCAATATTAAAGCTATTGTACAAATACTCACCATTGTAGCCAACAAAACTTCATCCTTCAATATCTCAATTAGCAGAGATTCAATGGAGGTATGTTGATAAGTTTGCAAAAGTTTTCACATTCTAAACTGTAAATGTTTTTAATCTAATATCACTCTTATCTTTTTACTTTAGAATGTCCTGATAACAGCAGGGGTTCTCACCATCAATGGAACAAAGCAAACATGGAACACTCTAAATACAAATGATACCAAAAGCATCTCAAACAACACTGATGCTGAAAGTGTTAGCTCATCATTTTTGGACTCCCTTGAAACAATAACATCTCATCTTGTCAATACAACTTTTGACATTACGACAGACTTTATTCAGTTAAACAGAACTACATTCACAGACACTTTCAATGCTGAATTTAATTCTTCAGTGACAATAGAAATACCCGAGTCTAATGGAGATAACAAAACAATCACTATGATAGTATTTAACTCGTTAGATAACGTACTACCTGCAAGAGATGAGGCCAATTCATCGCTCAACTCCATAAACGGCAGGGTTGTACTTGTTCAGTCCAGTGGCCAAATCAATAATATCTCTTTCACATTTGATATTTTAAATGATACACTGGGAAACCCTGAATGTGTCTTCTGGAACTTCAGCCTCTTTGATGGTCTGGGAGGATGGGATGGCAAGGGCTGCGAGTTAGTGTTAAACATAAATGAAACGGAAACTGTCACCTGCAACTGCAACCACCTGACCTCATTCTCCATCCTCATGTCACCGAACAGTCCGAAGAAACTCTATTTGGACATTATAACCTACATTGGAGTTGGCATTTCCATGGGTTCCTTGGTCATATGTCTCATCATTGAAGGCCTCATTTGGAGAAAAATAAGAAACAATGAAACCTCTTACTTGCGTCATGTTGCCATTGTTAACATTGCTGTTTCGCTCCTGATTGCAAACATTTGGTTTATAATTGGAGCGGCCATTTCAGATGCAGAAGTTAAAAACCCCCCAGCATGCACTGCAGCTACCTTTTTTATCCATTTTTTCTACCTAGCCCTGTTCTTCTGGATGCTGGCCTCAGCTATGCTGCTGCTCTACCGTACAACTAGTGTTTTTGGTGGGGGTTTGTCTAAAGCATCTATGCTGGCCATTGGATTTTTTCTAGGCTATGGAGCTCCTGTCATCATTGCAACAGTAACTATAGCTGCAACTGCACCTGACAACGGATACATCCGAGAAAATACCATATGCTGGCTCAACTGGGATAAGTCCAAAGCTCTGCTGGCATTTGTGATTCCTGCACTATCAATAGTGGTGATGAACCTCATTATCCTGGTTGTGGTTTTGTACAAAATCATAAGGAGAAGGGTTGGAACAACTGCTGCACAAGCAGAGGAAAGGCACGTCTTAGTGGTTATTGCCAACAGCTTGGCTGTGCTCACACCAGTTTTTGGCATAACTTGGGGTTTGGGAGCTGGAATTCTGGCTGATCCAACAAATGAAGGAATCCATATTGCATTCGCATTCTTCAATTCGCTACAGGTACAAATTCATATTTTGCCCTATCTCTATACTATGATAGTAGCATCTTTAATCGGTGAATCCATATAAACTCATGTTACTCTGTTTTTAAAAAAGGGTTTCTTTATTTTGGTGTTTGGAACACTGCTGGATGGTAAGGTACGTACAGCTCAATTTTAAGTCAGGTAAAATAAAAATGAATAAAATGATTTTAAGTCAAGGAAAAATAATATTTAATATATGAATGATGTGTATGAATGAATATATGATTATTCTTGCATTACTTAAAAATTAAAGGTAAATGATATAAATTTGGTTTAACCAACATACTGCTTACTGGGAAAAAAGAAATTTAGTAATTGTCACCTAATCTTTACTGACAAAGGACTATAAATTGTAATAATACATTAAAATCCTCCTTTGTCAAGTCTAGCTTTCCCTTTCAGTGCCATTTCATAGTTTATCTGTAAACCCATCTAAATGACTACTCAGACTTGAGGATGAAAGTAGCAAACAGCAGATGGGCCCATGCTTCAATAAATAACAGTTATGTGTATATGTTCGTGTTTCACACAAGCACACAAAAAAGCCCGATGAACATCACCATAGAGCAGCAAAAATACAAGATGGTTTGCTTGTAGTGTTTGGCTTGGCAACATGAATGCATTTTTACAAATAATTTTAACAACAAATCTTTGTGACTTTCATTGTATTGTTCTAACATTTGACATTTCATTTATCAGGTGCGGTTAGCAATAGCATCATGGTCACAACCCTCCAGAAGTAGGACAGGGGTAAGAACAGGTTTCCTAGTCATGAGTTTCATGTTCCTTTCTTCTTTCCTTTCTTATGAATCATAGCTAATTTGCTTCGTATTAATATTGCATGATTTGTTTCTGTTTTGTTTTTTTAGAGCACAAGTGCTGGAAACCCGACATCAAGTGGACTTCGATTTTTAAGGAACTGGAGACAAGGAAGAGGTAAAGAACCATCAAGGAAATTTATCAACTAAGGTTCTATATAAAAATGAAGTGAAAGCTGTGTGCTTTTAGGTGTGCTTGTACTTTGATCAGGCAGTCCAGCTGGGAAAATAATAATTAGATGGGTTGTGCATCAACGCATACAAAATGCCATTTTTTAAAATTTTATTAATACAGTTATTTTAACTGCCAACAAAATTACAGATTCCTGGTGTAGTACGTGTCGTACTGTATCTACTGTTGTATTATTATTATTAGGGTTTTTTTTTGCCACAGAATACATTTACTCTTCTGTTTTTTTCGTTTTGTTTTTTTTAGATGGCTACAACATGACATCCAGGGCATCCAGTGATTTGCATTCAACTAGCAACACATAATCTATGCAGTAAACTGTGGTTATTCACATAACCAACAAGAAGTCAGGCTTTTTCCCTTTTTTCCCCATATTTGCAATACGTTAATCTGTGATGGTTTTATTTATGTTTTACATATATTTTCAAACTGTTTTAGAAGAAAAGAGTTAGGTTTATATTCTAAAGAGTGAGTAGATTTGATTTCCACGACAGAATGAAAACACAGCTCAAGAGCTGCAGTTTTAGAGACGCTGGTCCAGTCATCTAGTTATGACAATCTGGCCATTGTTTAAAAATTTTCCTGCTTCTAACACATCAATTTTGAGGACAAAATGTTCCCTTACTTCCTAATATATCCCACTCACTAACACGTGCTATGATGAAGGGAAAATAATGTTATTCGCTTCACTTGTCTGTCATGTTATGCCTGATTGGTGTTTATCTGTGGATGTGTGTGTTTGCACCAAGGGCGTAGATTTGGTTTTGGCATTGGTGGGGACGGATGATTCAACCACCGAACCCTGCCCTGTTTCTTTTTTTTCCCCCCTTTTTGTCTTTGCTTCTTGATAAAAAGAAGGAGAAATATACTTGTCTACATATGCTATTCTACATGCTTTTAAACCATTTAAAATTTCAATTCATAGTTTTATATGTGAATTATATAATGTTAAATTACTATTAAACAAATGACTAAGTATTTTAGACTTTAGTTTACTTCAGCCATATTCCATATAAATCAGGTATCATACAAAAATAAAAATAGCTTCAAATAGAGTCATGACAATAAAAGAATATGACTTTAAGGACTTAAGAACATTACTTCAGTTATAGTACACCAACATCTCTTACACATTAGCACTAAGGGAACACTGAATGACCTGGTGGTTTTTGTCCATAAAACTACTCATCTAAGATGACCACAAAATTATTATTATGTGCTTGATGTGCCTCACCTTTGGCCCTGGCTCTTCCCCTCTGACTGCACTAGGACATATTGCCACCTGATAAAATAACACATTGATTCGTGCCATATAAAAAGTGAGACTTGTCGATTCAGATTCTTTGTCAAATGTACACTAATGAATCAGTTTACATCAGCAGCCTAACAATTGTCATGATAATAAATACTAGTTAATCTATAGCACCAAATCATCAGTCAGTCACCTGTGACCTTGTCTCTTCACCTCTGTCCGAGCTACAACATGGCAGAGCTGCCTCTGTCACCAGATAAATAACAGTGAGACATTCCAAATACATGCAGTCACACATGTGCTTCAAATACAGTCATGAACCACCGAGTCATCATCCAATTTCACCCGTGATGTTGTGTCACCATTGCTCTCTGAGCTTTGTGTTGGTTCTTCTGTTACCTGACAAATAGGACATACATGACAATAAGAATAAAATGTGTAGCTGCTTCAGTGTTTCTGTCACTCATCAGTAATGTTTGTAGGGTGAGTGCATTTTTAAAACAATTTGTGCAAACTGCACTACAAGGTGGAATATTTGCAAAATCATGACTACCTCATGATATATTGTCTCAAAAATTTACCCTATGAATATGTCAGTACCATTAGGATGAAATTATTGTGTCACCAACATTTTAACGTTATACATATAATTTTAACAGCCTCTGTAAACTAATATCCGGGCTTGCTCGAGGCTGCCGTTTTTTCTGACACTTTCAGTCAAAATTAGAAATGCTACTCTGGGAGACTGAGATAACTAATAGTGCTGCCTGTTGTGCAGTTAGTTTCCAAAACATGTTATTCATGGTTACATACAATTTTAGACTCATGTGGGCCAAAGCCGGGCATAGCCTGTAACGTTATTATGACGGACACATTTTATGAGTGAGCTTAACTTTAAGTGACTTACAGGTTTCTTTGAAAAATACTTTCTTATATCCAGGTTCTTCCTCTTTGTTGCCATCCTCCTCTCCTCCTTGCAGCTCCTCACAGCGCAGGCTTGCCGCTGCTAAAACTAAACAGAGCTCCCTGAAAGGCACAGCCAATCACATTGGCCATATTTGTCACATGAGGTAGGACTCCAGTAGCGAACGTAATTTAAATCTTTCTGTACCGCTGGGTGAATGAGACGTTGACAGATCGTTTTTTTTTCCTCTTTCTATCGGGTTTGTTTTTCTTTACTCGAAGAGATCAAATTATTGGTGGGGACAATTCAATAATCGCTGGATATTGGTGGGGACATGTCCCTTCCGTCCATGCCAAATCTACGCCCTTGGTTTGCACACTTGCATTTACACTGGCTGAAACCAAATATACTGAGATTCCACTTAAACTTTCACATTTAAAATTTTTAACATTTTCTACATGTATTTATCATAAACTAATTTTAAATACCAAACAACCTTTGTTAAAGAAAGTTTTGGTGTAAATCACTTTGTAAGCTAGGCTACCACTTAGTTGTAAAAGGAAATCTCTCTCTAAATCTCTAAATCGGTTTTATTCTGTCTGTTCGTATTATGGCACATGATCCCAAAATGATTCTCATGAAAATAATTTAGCTCTAATAATATCATAAATTCTTAAACATTGTTGGTAATTGTTTTGTTTTTTTTTCTTTGTATTTTGTGAAGTAGCCCTGTGATGTAAGGACAAAGCAGATGTCCGGGCACTGTTGCACATTAGCTAGAGCTCTTAATGCTGTATACTAATAATTATGTTGTAAAATAATAATTTCTTAATCATTTGTCATACTCATACTAATTTTACCCATACTTTTTTTCTTTGCTGACCACACTACAGTCATACTAGCTAGCACCTTCATTATATAGTTACTCTTTACAGGCTGTTCAAAAATAAACTAAATATGATTTTCTCTTTTCTTTTGTGCACTTACTGTCGTATATTTTTGCATAGCCTTAATTTTGATCCTGTTTAATAATGTATACAACTACAATTTGCTTTCTATCACTAATTATGTCCTGAATTTTTAACACTCAGAATTGTGATTAATATCTTTTAAAAACCTAACCTTGTGTCAGAGTTCCAGCTTCACACACCCTGTTAGTCTGTTCATTTAAAAGATAAACTAAAGTGTTAATGTTGGTTGCCATGTAGAAAAAAGTATGATATTCAGGCTTTGGCCTACACAGAATAATAAGGCAGCCAATTAGTTTGAACTACCTGTTCGAACAGGCTCTTTATGGGCTTTTGAAATTGAAGGTTCCTCTTGTTTGGCACGACACTTTAATGGACACCATGAGAGGAAAGGAGAAAATGTAGATGAGAGGTGTGTTGCCAATGTTGTTAATGGCTGGAGTTTTAATTGATTGACGGAATTCTGCATTGCAGTAGTAGAATAACCGTTCCTCAATTTAATGTCACTGCTCAAAATTTGCCAGTTGAGGTGGTTATCTTGTGTTAAAGGTTAATTCTTAATTTCATGTTTTTTGGGGTTAGGTTTCGGTTATATTTTGAGCTCCTTCTGTTCTGTGTCTCTGTGCCTTCCCTGGTCCCATGTGTATAGCTGTGTCTGAATTCAGGGGAAGGATGCTTAAAATGCCATATTTGGATGCAATGGCGTCACAGCGACGCGACGAGGACTGTCCGAATTCAAAGAGTACTCAAAATGTGGCGACAAATGCGTCCTGAATTTTAAGGGTGGGTCCAATGTATCCTTCATGTCCTACTATATCCCAGGATTCATTGCGAGCCACCTGCCGCATAAATCCGAACCAGTAGAAGGATTTTGGAGCGGAACAATGGTAGGAAAACTGGGCGTGACAGTAGGAGAGGAATTCAAATGTAAGTACTTGAAAATCTGGTGTTACAAAAGTTAAACCCCTGTAGCGGTTCTGTTGGTAGTCTCTGGGCATATGCCTGTGTTTAGCTTATATCCCCGTGATAGACTGCACATGAACTAGTATGGTGGCCCCAGCAGTTTGCCATGCATTGCCACTCACATACAGCTATGTTATATCTTGCCAATTAATCATTTTGTGATACGCTGCAGGGAACAAAGAGCAAACAACTCTCCTCATTAGATTGCGAGGCAAAAACGACCACCTCTTCACTGGGGTGAATAATTCTGCCACTGTGGCATGGAGGTACAAGAACAAATCAATTCACACCCATATATGAGTATAGTTTCATTAACCCTCATGCTGCACAGAACCTGTGATGTCCAGACGGTATTCCTCTGGCGTTCTGCTGTGCAAACGTTCGGATGTGGGGATCAACATAGTTGTCAAGGTTTCTGTCTGCTCTAATTTTTCGGGTGTGATCAGGACTATCCTGGAGAAGATGGGCTTGCAGGGGACAGTCACCCCCTTGCAGGCAAGAAAAAAGTGGGATAACCTCAAGGCAAAATACAAAGTATGTTGTCCTCAAGCAGATAAGTCATGAGGACACAAGTTAGTAAATGTACACCTACTAAGAATTGGTGTGGTGTTATCATGTGTTAACTGTCCTGTTTTTATTTCCCCTGCCTTTAGGAGTGCAAGTATCCAGGGTCAGGAGAGGGTGTAAGCAATGTTCCCTCTAATTTTCCATGTGTCTGAGCGAACACACAAACTCCCTGAGCGGTCCCTTGCAGGGCTGGACTGGGAGAAAAAATCAGCCCGTGCATTTTGACTAGTGACCGGCCCACAATGGTATTATAGGAAAAGCCATAAAGCCTTTATAATAAACTTAAACCTACACCATCCTCCCCATTATGGTATCCTAACAGTACTTAGCAAAAATATAATACAATTTATAATTACATATACCTAACTAATAGGGTTGCCAACTCCCAGCAAAAAAAGAAAAGTAAAAAAAATAGGGAACCACTCCCTCACCCTCTGCCTCAAGATGCTTAACTGACAAAACCAATTTTAATTTAATGCACATATAAAACAAATGCGCAGAAATCTATTATTTTTCTCCAGTAATTACACAGATTCAACATCTTTCTTCAACAGAATTGCAGACTGCACAGATGGTACCTTAACAAAGGAAAGAATACTATAGCTTACTAGGGTATATACTAGACCAGGCGTGTCCAAAGTCTGGCCCGCGGGTCCAGTTTTAATTGGCCCACAAGTAATTTTATAAATAGGATAGAAAATGGCCCGCACTTCAACTTTTGCTTGAGTTTATTGCACTTCTTAGTTTTAACACCAGGGGGAGCTGCTGTTGATCAAGGCAGTTGCTCCACCAAAAAGGACAATCACAGAAGAAATTTACCCCAAGTTACTAAACATGGCAGAACCAAAGAAGCGAAAGGTCGAAAGTGAGTGCAGAAAATTTCAGACACGGTGGGAGAGTGAATATTTCTTCAAAGAATTCAAGGGGAAGTGTGTCTGTTTGATCTGCACTGAAACTGTGGCAGTTATGAAAGAGTATAATGTACGACGTCATTATGAAACCAAACATCAGGCCTATGCATCCTACACTGGTGCTGAGCGAGAGCAGAAATTAAAGCAAATAGTAGCTATCCTGCGGGGTCAGCAACAGTATTTTTTTTTCGTGCTCAAATTGTCCAGGAAAAGGCTCCAATAGCAGCTATGAAGTCGCCCAACTCATCGCAAGACATGGCAAGCCTTTTTCAGATGGAGACCTCATAAAACGCTGCCTCGTTAAAGTCACCGAAATAATGTGCCCGGAAAAAGTGCAGGACTTCAACAACGTCAGCATGTCCAGAAATACAGTTGTGCCACGCACTGAAGACTCGTCAGCCAACATTAAACTGCAACTGTCTGATAAAGCTGTGCTTTTGATTTTTACTCCATCGCATGCGATCCGAGCACTGATGCCACAGACACCGCACAGCTGCTAATTTTTTGCGGGGAGTGGATGAGAGCACGAGCGCTTTAGGTGAGTAAAAAATATATTCCACAGTACCCGTATGTTAATAAGCATGCATGTGCAGGTACACATGCTTCAAATATCAATAATGCGCATCAATTCTGTCACTACCCTGCTTTTGCGCACCACTTTCTTATATGCGTTTATCTTGTTAACACACAGAGTACACACCGCTGTGCACAGCGCACGCACCCGCAAAGTCAGCTGATCTCATCTGATGCAGATCTGCTCCTTGATTAAGTGACATTTGTCCGGATTTTTGCCACAAGTGGCGATCAGCACCGCAGCTGGATGGCCCGATTTACATACCCAGCGCAGCTGATACTCACCAGAATAATTTACTAAAATTATATGGACTCATGTTATTAAGTCCAGTGCAGTCTGTTAATGTTGATAATCGTTTCAAACGAACGTTAATAGATGTTTTGCTAAGCCTAATAACTTAAATAACATACTTGAAATGTACCCGTCCCATTTTCCCCTTTATTGTTTTTTCTCTGTGCTGTAAATCTTCTGTCTAAGAAGAAATCTGAGGCTGCTGTTCTGAGAATGAGCTACCAAAGCTTTCTCTGAATAAATCAATAAAGATCCATTTATGGAAAACTGTGATGAAGGCAGTTTTGTCTTTAATTATATTAAACAATATAACACATTTGACCACTTTTAAGTGATTTTTTAATACAGTAAAGTTAAGGTTATATACCTAATTTCCAGTAAGTGGCCCAGCCCCTCCTATATTTTTTATGTATGTGGCCCTCAGCGAAAAAAGTTTGGACACCCCTGTACTAGACTTAATATTTACTGAATACAATAATGGATTTCTATACATTTTACATCAGATGAAAACTTTGGCTATAAGATTCAGATAATAATTCATTAAAAGCTAGACATTTTAAATAAGAATAAGAAAGAAAAGTATTTCTTTGTGCCCCCCTTTCCCTGTTAATGAGCTACCTTCCCCCCTGGCAAAACTTTGCTAGACCCGCCTCTGCACACGTAGCTGTCAGCTACGTAGAAAAGGATCCTGGTGTTATTTGTCTCTCAGAAACAGTTCATAACTTCCCTTCAACTCATTCCTGTCACCTAAAAGGTAAACCTGTTTCTCCATCACCTGTTCAGCTCTGATGATTCGGTGAGGACATCTCCTGGTTTCATCTTCATGTTTCCCTCTCAGCACATATCCAAACTGATATCATGACCAGCAGCTATTACGGCTGTGGCTCCAGCAAACATCAGCTCAGTGATTCCTGAGATTAGGGAAAAAACAGGTTTTAATTTTCTAAAATATATTTTTTGATTTTTCAATAATTTATGTTTTTGCTGGAGAAGTGCAAGGTTTTTGTCAACACCGTCAGACACAAAGAAATGCAAAAATATATATTTTAAATTAAGTCGTTTCAGCTATTTTGACTATTAGCAGCTTCTCTGTTCTACTGTTTATGCACATATGTTTTCAAATGAATTATACCATGTTTAAAAGTAAGATTGTTTTGGCTTTTTATTATTAGAGTTACAGTCATACATATTTTCAGAAGCTTGTATTTAATCTCTATAAGAAACAATCATATTAGGCAGCATGCAAATTGGAAATTTATTGAGAAAATTACGTATTTTTATTGGGAGATCATGAGGGAGGAAAATATATGGTTCTCCAAAAGAGAAAAATAAACCAAAACTCCATATTATGAAGTTGACAAGGTGCTGACGGAGGTGACGGAGGTGACAGAGATCTGACGGTGGTGACACACTATTAGAAAACAAGATATTATTTCTTTCAAAATGACCATTAAACCTTAACAACTTTTGTAATATCACAAGACACACCATAACAATTCTGTTTTTGCACATGTCAAGTTCTACATCTTAATAGTTCACCAGCAAGTAGCTGCCTACTACTCCTTGATTCCTAAAGTATTCTGTGGTTGTGTGTTTAGACCCTGCTGTACTTTCTCTCCTTTCGACTCTCTGTGCTTGTTTCCAAAACCTTCTCTTCTGCCTTTTTTCTCTTTCTTTGAGATCACTGATGTTCTTTATTTTTTCCCTCTTTCACCCTCTTTCCATCTTTCCCTTTCCTTTATGAGAAACTCTTTCTTCAACTCAGGCTGGCTGTCCATTTTTTCTCTCCTTCTTTTTTAAGCCTCCCTGTTCCTTCTCTTTCGTTCCTCTACTGACAGGTTCCCCTTTGCTATTCTAGCCTGAAATGTACTATTTTGTAATTACTATAATTTTTCTGAACCTTATGCTTTTTTACAGATTAAGGATGAATATTCACAACACAATTATGCATTAAGCAATAGAGATGCTATCCGGTCTTTAAGTCTGATGTCATTAGTCGTTTCCAGGTCCAAACTCCGCTGCAGATCCCAAAGTCAAAGGAACTCTGCGGCATCACTGAGAGTTACAAACTGTCTAAATTCTTTCATCTTTAATAAAATGATCAGTGTGGCTGCTCTACCAGGTGTAACATCCAGACATCCATGGAAACAGAATATATGAAATTTAACAGAGTTAGAAGTTAGATTGCTTGTTTCCACCTGAACATGATATACCAGCTCTGCTATCACTTCCAACATAAATGAAGACAGAAAACTAAGCAGCAGTGACTATTGTCAGGTTACTGAAGTTGGACTAGCTGGTATAGTGATGTGCTACATGATCGCTAGCGACACAGCTATGTTAGCATAACATAAACACAGTGAAGCTGGAGGATGAATGCTAACTTTTTTCCACTTGATAAAAGTTAACATGAGGGTTCCCGATGGTTAGGCTGACAGTGATCACTGACTGTTTTTAGGGGCTTGTTTAGATGTAATAGAACAAGATAAAAAGCATTAAAACATTTTAACAGCACAAAAGGCTTAATAAACACAGAGTAGTTTGGGCCCGGAAGCAGGATTCATACATCATCACTTAAAGAACAGCTCTCGGGGCACAGCTAGCTCAGTAGATGCCACATGATCGGAAGGTTGGGCATTCAAATCCAACGAACAGCAGCTATCCTGGATTTGTAGCTGCCCACTGCATCACTGAGTGAATGGCATAAAGAATGAAATTCAAGATAAGGCAAATTTGATAAAATTTGACACATCTGTAAAGCAGAAATATCAGTAAAATACTCAGGAAGTAATATATCTGAAATATTAGTAAAAAATAACTTAACATAAATGGTGAATAGCACACTTTTCTGGCATATGTTAACACCATTAGAAAAAGGGTCAACACCGTCAGACAAAAATCCTGATGGTGCTGACAAAATACCCTACTGTCTCTCATAACACATGTTTTTCTGACAGAAGCCATCTTGTTTTTCATCAGTTGCTTATGGCCTCTACAATCTACCTAAATGAAGCTCTTTTTACAAAAAAAAAATAAAATAAATCTTGGATTACATCGACTTTGGTGTTGACGCACTATGGTTGCGACACAGAGTTTTATCAGAAAGGTATGCAATAAATGAAACAAAAATTTTAAAAAAATATCACAGCAGTGACCTCATGGCATGTGTAAAGGGGTTCACAGAGTTTAAGCTACCCCCAATAATTCCTGATTTTTTTGTACTTTGGTGTTGACAAAAACTCTGGACACGATTTTAATCACTTAAAAAATATGTAAAAATAATTTTTCAATTGCATATTTTGATATTATATAAGGTATTGACTTAAATACTTAGTGATGAGAGCCATCATGTTTAATTTTACATTACTTTTAATTTTTTTTCTGTATTTTAATATGATCACACCTGCTTCTGGACAATGGATTTTTAAGGTACTGGTAATGTATTGTACCATTTAAAAATAAATATATATGTATAAAAAATGCAAAATCATACTTTTGTTTTATAAACATTGCCTTGGTTTGTCTTTTAGGCACATGGGTTAACACTAGTGATGTGCGGATTGATCCCGAAATATCGATTCCTCCGATACCAGTCATTTATGTTCTAGAATCGATTCTCACATTAAAATATCGATATTTCCTTAGGCTAAATTTGTAGTTTATCATTAACAGGAACACAGTGAAAAGAAACTATATCATTCAGATTGTCTACATTGGAAGGAACTACTTCCTCTTCGCCTTTCATAGTCATGTGCGAAAAACGGCTGTATAAATGTCTGGCAGCCCCTGGCGTGCGCACTCACAACAATGGCTGAGCGTAAGTAGAGTCATGTGCGGAGGTATTTTACCTCCACAAACAGCTGAGACGCGGTTTGCGATACATGTGGCAAAAAGTGAGGTGTTGTGGCAACACCACTAACCTCGTCAAACACCTCAGAGTAAATCATATCACAGAATATGATATGATGTTGAGGCGAACTGAAGAGGAGGAGGGGGACAGGTGCTGCTGGGGGGGGAGACAGACGTCTCTCACGGAGTCCTTTAGTGCTGCAGGCAGGCAAAGTGTTCGAATGGCACACAACTTCAGTTTTTTATTTCTATATGATGAACTCTGCATTATTAAGTGATAAGAACAAGTAATCTGATGTCCTGTAATCATGATGACGCTAAAATTTGAGATATAATAAGTAAAATATGTTTTTCTACAAAGTATCGGTATCGGATCAGTGTCGTCGATACCACCCTGAATTTTACTTGGTATCGGATCGGAAAGGAAATCAGTGGTATGGCACATCACTAGTTAACACTTGTATGCATATTTTTAACCACAAAATTGGGTTTTATCTGCCGACATGTTTTGTCCCTTATCTCAAGAATCACTGAGATGATACTAGAAAGTAATATTAAATAAATGCTAACAACAGCTGATCGAGCTTAAACGTGCTGCTGTTGTTTAGCGTGACATCCGCTGGTTTCCTCTTTCTGGCGCAGAGAAAAGCCGATCAGCTGATCATTGTTTAGTTTCATGATTGAATTAGCAACTTTCTAGCTGAAGAGGAGCGGGACAAATCGCGTTCCGTTTCACCTCAACTTTAAAGTTCGACCTCCCCGACCAACTGGCCAATCCACCACCATTCATTTATACCGTTAAAAAAAGAAAAGAAATAAAACCCCATCGGCCCATAAAAACGAAAAATCACGAGCGGCCCACCGGGCAAATGCCCGATATGCCCGATAGCCAGTCCAGCCCTGTCGGTGCCTATGCCATCCCAGTATGCGCTGGCATGAGTACCAGCAATTTTTTTTTTTGCCGATCCCCGTGATGCCGCCCCGGGCAACCGCCCGTGTCGCCCGTATCTAAAACCGCTACTGGACACAAACAAACTAGCTCAAACTATGCAGGGAAATCTTATAATGTAGAGATGCCATGTTCCTTTTAATTAAAAACAAAAAAGAAAAACTCAGACAAGTGCATTGTTTAAGTATCAGGTTTCTTTTTTGATGATATCAGTGTTAATACAATAATCTACTCATGTCTTCCTAGTCAGGATTCCTTTGATCAGTTTCTGAAAATATCTGTCCCCCTTCTTTCCGAATAAAATGTGTTAGAAATGTCCCCAACCTTCTTCTTCTTCATAAGGTCACCACTCCATCTCGCTCTATCCCAGCATGCTGCCACACCAACCCTCTGCATGTCCTCCTTCCCTCCATCTGTGATTCTCCACTGTGGCCTTCCACATGAAATGACAACATTTTAAACTCTGCACCTTCAGCTATTCCTTCCGTTTTTTTCTATATGTCACAGTCTCCAAACCAAACATCACAGCAGCTCTCACCATCTTGTAAACCTTCCTTTTGAATTTTGGGCATGGAACATAAAACTCATTGCTGACTTAAACATACAGACCTTCAAAAATGAGAAAGCATGAGTCCTTGTTTCCTTTTTAAGTATTTGAGTCAACACAGTGTGGCAATGTGACCACAAGACAGAGCTTGAGCAGAGTTGCTATTGTGTATTTCCTCTGTTTGTCCTGCTGTATAAAACACAAACTGCTTTCATGTTTAAACTGGACAGAAAATGTTCATACTGGTGCTGTGAAGACTACACGAATGAGACACATGTATGTTTCTTAGCAGCCAAACACACCTGATGAGCCACACCATCCTCAGCCTCCACCTCTGCTGCCTCTCCATCGACATAGCTGAAGATGAAGATGAGCAGTATCATCGTGTCAGCTGAATACAGCAGAGAGGGAGCACAGACATGTGAACCAGCTTAGAGCCGAGCTCAGCTTTGGACCAAAACATAGAAAACAAGCAGTGAGAACAACAGATCAGCACAGCTTTGACCTGATGTGGGGCCTCAGATTGCTAAGATCGTTGCTGAGGGATTCCCATGATGCACTTAGTATTTGTCCTTAGTCAGCTTTCTCACTTACTATGTGTTAACAGACCTCTCTACATTGAATCATACTTGCTATTAATCTCTGGCTCTCTTCCACAGCATGTCTTTATCCTGTCTTTCTTCTCTCAACCCAACTGCTCACAGCAATTGGGAATTGAGAGACCTGATCACCAGTGATGGACATTAGATCAACATTACAATTGGATGCAGTTTGTTTGCACTTACCAAAATAACTACCATCTTCATCTCATGCAGCTGCCCTGGCGCCAGCTGGATGCTCACGGCCAAAGCTGACAGGAATAACAATTCTCGCTTAGATAACAAGACTGTTGTTGTGACGATCTTCCTTCCAGGCCACCTGCATTCACCGAAGATTGACTTTTGCCTAACCGGGTGAAGGGACACTTTCTCTCGGCTAAACATGGAACACACACACACGTACACTGACACAGACCTTCACTCCCCCCCCTCCAAACGCCTTCGAAGCTTCTATGTTGTGAGATGTGACGATTCATGTGCTATGTGCTGAGGTGGTTTTTTTCTGTTCTCAGACTGATTTCCCTGTTGAAGCTCAGTCTGGGGGGGAGTTCTTATTTTCTCCTTGCTTCTCCTGTTCATTTCATTTCACTACATGTCGTACTCTGTATGATTGTGTTTGTGACAAATAAAGGTTGTTTGTTCGCTCAAGGCTCACTGTCATGTGGACTGAAGGACATGAGACACCAACTTTCTCTCAGGGCCGTTCCTGGCCTGTTTGGCTATCACAGGAGCACGTTCAGTGAGAGACTGAGATTACCAAAAAGCAACACTGACCGATGCAGGAAATCATTTGTTAAATATCAACACTTCACCGAGTTCTTTTGATTTCTCAGAGGCATCCGATGGAAGACACACTGCTCATAGGCCATTGCACACTTTATTCTAAAACAAATTTACTTCTAGAAGGGAGATGCGTCCTGCATGACACAGATCTCAAAATCGTGACGCGCGCTTAACAGTTTTATTACCAGCTCTCTTTTTCTAGTCTAAACAACAGTGTTCCAGTAACTTTCCACTAGAAGATGGTCCCATGTTATGTACTTTTCCCAGACAAGCGTGAGTGAGTCTACAGCATTCTACCCCCAAGGACACGTAGTCTAAAGCCTTTATTTTTCAGGGCCGTGTCCACTTAATACTACACCATATAACTTTATAGCACTTATCAATAAAAAACATAGCATTATTGAGGCACTTCAAAGAATTGCATCTCAACACTCCTGCCTGTGGCCATAATAATGTATTGTTTGGAGTTTAGTCTGTTACTGTTATTTTACCATTTCTTCTTGGAGCAACTGTAACCCACATAATTTCCTTAGGGATTAATAAAGTATTCTGATTCTGATTGTTTCAAGATGACCTGCCATTATCCAATCACACATCTGCTTACCTGTATCTTTTGCTCGTTTCTCCTCCTCTTATTTTCTATTTTTTTCTAAACTGAGCATCTGATGGCTTTGAACTTTTCTTAATTTTGTGCTCCAGTATGAACACCCATCCCTCAACCCGAGGATCACCACTACATAACCTAATAGTTAGTTCACAGACTCGCTTTGTCTAGAGTTTATTTCTGGGATTTCACACAACCCAGGGTTCATATCATGAATACATAGTGGGCTTGGATTTACAACATTATGACTGAAATGTGCTTTATTTGGAAGCAGCCGCCCCCTCCCCTTTCGACAGGTTGTGTGTGAGAATTTAAATTATCAAACTGTAAATTATTGATTGATTGATTGATTGAATCTTTATTTTGAACATGTTAAAAAAGTACAACAACATAGAATTCAAAGAGACAAATAAACAAAGCAAAACAAAAGGAAAACGAGCAACCACAACTACAAATAACTTTCATGTTCAAAAAGGAGCAGGAAGAAGCATAAGCTTATTTAATCCCACCCCTTTTCCACTATGTAGTAATGAATAGACTACAGAAATACCTCCTTGCAATTACATTATATGTTATGTGTATTTTTTTTTATTATTTATTAATTTATATATATATATATTAATTGTTATTGATCCGTTTACCCCTAGTCGTAGAGTGTATATTTATTTTCTTACTCTTCTTATATTTAATGTTTACTTGCACTGCTGTAACTGGAGCCTCGTCGTCTCTCTATATACTGGACTGTATGTAGCGGAGATGACAATAAAGTTTACTTTGACTTCAGCAGCGAGCAGGCGCACCGAGGGCTCTCGCGCCGCTCACGCATAAAGAATTTAGAAAACCATACAATGCAAGGGCACATTAAGTGCAAATTATAAGTCTTTATCATAATTTCTGGTGTTTTTGTGTTTTTTGGTTTGTTTTTACTTTTTTTAATTTATTTTGCGAGCTAGTGATAAGATGCTGCTTCAGCCACCCAGAGAATCCCCTGGTGCCCGCCCTCTCCTCCCTGTGCCGCAAGCAGCAGGCGCACCTCGCACACGGGCACACGGAGGCGCCCTTACTCCTCGCAAAACCGACCGGTGCCTATTCCATCCCCACAATTCGCTGGTATGATGTCAGAGCAGCATGTGTGCGACCAACTTTTTTTTGCTCGTAATGCCGCCCCCACCTGGATGCCACCCTGGGCCACCGCCCACGTCGCCCACATCAAAAACCGCTACTGCTTTCCGATTAGTAGACAATCTGCTGACCTCCTGAGCCTCAGTCACCAACACATTAGCAGAAGTCACATGACCCATTTTTTGATCTAATGGGGTGTTAAACGTATACGTTCTTGATTAATCAGACCCAGTCGTATCAATGACCTCATAGTACTGTATCACCCCAACAGAGCATCGGAAATCTCGCACTGCAGGCTCCTCCTGTCATGTCTGGCCAACTCCCCGTGATTTTTCCCACGTAAATTCATGATAACAAATATTATTATTATTATTATAGTAGTAGTAGTAGTAGCAGCAGCAGTAGTATTGTCTACAGTGTTTAAAGCATCACCAAACACAAAGTGATGATCAGAATATGTTTGTTGGATTTCAGCACCTTGTGCGTGTAGTTACGTCTTATTGCCAGCTTCAGCTACACGGGGCAGAAATGTATTTAGGCTAGCACCATTTACAATGCCGGCGTATGCCGGTTGGGCGGACCCTGACATCACATCAGTTCATGCGAATGTGGCAAGCATTTCTCTCGGTGTCTAAACCTAACGGAGCTTCGCGATAACGCAGAAGAAGGTTGATAACGGAAACGCTTCACTGTCAGATCGTCAGGATGAGCCTTTCATCAGTGTTTGTGTTCTTTCTTCCTTTTATCTGTGAGGGGTTGGGAGCGCTGATCCAAACCACTGTGGGGGCAGATGTCGAGTTTCCGCTCTCAGAGGAGTGCAGGAAGGGAGAAGGCACGCTGTATCAGCGGCTGGATGATGCCAGCACGATCAGCTCATCGCATCTCTAAATGGTTACTGGAAGCCAGGGCGAGATTACACTGACCGTGTGGTCGTAGGACGCGATTGTTTAATCTTAACAAATGCTAACTTCAATGACAACGGACATTATGAGTTTACCTGCAACAGGAAACACTTGGAAGCTTACAAGCTGGAGGTATTTGTGCCCTCTGAAGTTGCTGTATCCGAGGGTGGGGATGCCATCCTCCCGTGTCGCTCTGTCACAGCGGGCCAGTCGGTGAAGTCTGCGCGCTGGAGGAGAAACGGGGAAGTACTGCTGGAGCTGAATGGTCGGACAGGGGGAATCACATACGGGGATGACTTTAACAGAAGCCGGGTATCGATACCATCTGACTGGGACCGACGGGCAGACCTGTCCCTCATCATAAAGGGAGCTCAGCAACAAGATGGAGGAGTTTATTACTGTGATGTAGAGAAGGCCGAGAAACACCGCTCTGCTGTCCGCCTGCGAGTGCGCAAACCACCGGTAAGTGCACCACACCCTGCTTTATCTGGCAAACTGATTGATTTACAGCAGAAAGGCTTTAAATACAACACCTGCGTTTGATGCCTTGCCAGTCAGTGACTTTCTGCGTGTGAATAACTTTACCATACTGTGAGCAGGATGACTCTGCTGTGACAACAGTGATTACAACAACACTGATCTCTGTCCTGGCAGCAAAGACACACAGTTCAGGTTTTAATTATGTCATTCAGGAATTTAACAAGATAACAGGCACCTGCAGGTGATTTTGTGGCTTAAACTGGGATTAACCCTTTCCCCTCCCCTACTCAGATCACAGATTGCACATAAACATTTCGTCTTGATGTTTTGCTGTAAACTGTGTGATCTTTGATTTGCTGTAAACTGAAAGGCATTTAAAGCTCCAACAAACTACACTGACTAACACGTCTGATTTTCATGTCTTCTTGCCCTCTGCAGGAGTCCTTCCACTGGATATGGATCACAATCATCATAACAGCAGCTGTGACATCTGTGATTGTTTTTACTCTCAAGTTCTTTTGGGGCTGGAGAGAGAAGACCAATGGTGTACATGCATGAAGAGAGCAGAGGAGACAGTGGCCGAAACATGACCAATCATTTATAATCAGGAGGAAAGCACATCTCTAAAAATTGCCCTGCCAAGCCTTCTGATGTTATACTGCCTATAAAAATGAATAGAAATAGCTTTTTGTAGTGCATTACTTTTAGTACCAAAGTCCAAACCCGAACCTTTATTTCACTGTGTAATGAAAGTCTTCATGGCAAAATAAACAGCAGATATCTGCACACTGCTAACTTACAGTGTAAAGATAAAAGAATACACACATACAGAGATTTCTTTCTGACTTTTGACTTATTGATTTATTTGTGTCTTCTTCTTGGCAGCTCTTCACTTGGTACAGTTGAAGGTCTGTCCTGAGAAAAAGGTATAGCTTGGTTATAGCAACAGCTAATAATCAATTTTTATGATTTCTTCATTGATCTGTAAGAGGCTGGAGCTTATGGTTAATGAATTCAACAGTCTGGGTCGAGTAGTTGAATTTATTATCATTGTGTTGAGGACAAAAGAGTCTTCAGGCCTCCAAAAGACCTTTTAAAGGTTCCAGGTGCCACCAAGTGTGACTGAGCAGGAGACTGAATGTGGATATAAATTGTATTTTACATTACTGGTTGCAGGGTAAGGTTTCTATTATGATTTGATGCCAACAAGCTTAGTTTAGTTCCTTAGTTTATTTGATGAGGACACTCTGTGCTCATCAAATAAATGAGGTTTGTGGGTCAGTTGGTTGCAGTCTATGAGGGCTGCTAGTAAATACGAGAGGCTGTTGCTGAAACCATAAACCAGCAGCCATGGTTTCAGTTTCTAGCTAATTAAAGGTTTACAGTTTTATGTTCCTTCATTTGTTTGCTTTATGGTTGTTTACAGGCCACAGTGATAAAATGTGATGAGTTTGCTTGGACGATGAACCCACTACAGTTCAACTTCAAACACCCTCAGAGGTTCAAGCTGGACTTCTTCTACATTTAAAACTTTAAGGGATACTGTTTTTTGTTTAATAACTGTGACTTATACATTTTCCATACCATGAAGTTACACATACATTCTGTCTTTTGAATTAAGTCCACTTTTAATCATTCTATGCTTCAGTAAATCTGTGTGATTTTAATGTGTGGCTTACTCGGCTTCTTTTACAAATAGTGACTCAATCACCTACACACAGACAGAAACATCTTTAATGAAAAAGAGTGCAACAACCAGGATGAGATAGACCTTTGACCTCTACATGTGGAGTCAGGAGTTTACATCCATTCATCATGGGTGTAAATGTCATGACAATTTTTATCTCAGCCGTGCAGAGATCTTTAAAGGGGCGGGTGCTCAAAGTTAAAAAGGGGCACATTGAACAAGGCTGAATAACAATAACACACATTCATCAAGAATCTAATATGGGATCGCATCATACTATATCACTGTTGTAAGGTGGTGACAAGGCAAAGCAAATGTAGCCTATGTTTTACCTGATGGGTACAATGTTGCTGTTGAGGGGTTTCTGCTGCTCCTGCTGCTGATAGTGCTGGAGGGCTGTGTTGATCTGAGATTGTAGACTGTAAAAAGCCCATAGGAGAGATGGTAGCTGATTAAACAAGTGTTATGAGATAATAACAAAATGCAAAGATTGGTGACAGTGCCTGGAACTGTAAGGCAACAAAAAACTGTGAGAAATAATTTAGGCTCTGCCTGTGAATCACTCTTTGCTTCTCTTCTTCCTTCCATCCCATCATTTCATATATCACTCTCCACTTGCTGTCTATCTGAGAACAAGGCACAACTTGCTATTGCAATAAACTATAATTTAATTATCCACACCTAACAACTCCTGCACTTAATCAATAATAAAATGATGACAGAAAAATGTTATAGCACTGCCTTTAGTAGCCTCACACAGCTCCTACTGTTTCCTCCTCATGTCCTTACCAGGCATGTCTGGACAATGTTATATCATGAGTAATAATTAAAAAAAAATCTATACACATAAAACACACACATACACAGACACAGACAGACAGAGTGTATGTCAACCAGATGTGGGTCAGGTCTGGCAGTGATTCACTATTTATGTTCCTATTTTCCTATTTTAGTTAGAAGACCCAAATGCCATGTTGCATAACTATACTGCTATGGTAACCAACATTTCAAATGCAGGTTTGACAGGTTTGTGAGTTTACACTTTATCCAAAACCTAGTGAGGGTTTACTCATGTTTACCACTGGTTGGCTGTAGCTCAGGAGGTAGAGTAGGTCACCTACTGATCGGAAGGTGACAAGCAGACTGACTCCTACAGTCTGCATGTCAAGTGTGCATGTTTATGAATGTAGTTAGGAAGCACTCAGTTTAGAGAAAGTGTGTGATTGGGTGAACGCGGCATGTTGTACAGAGCACTTTGAGTAATCCGGGAGAGAATCTGGCCAGAGTTTTGTCATGTTACTTTTGCACTGTTATGCACACGTTTTTATTACGTGGCTTGATTATGGTACACATTAGGCTGACACACAACTTACACATGGCCCACATACTGCAGGGAATGATGGCCCTTTGGTGGCCCACATCACATGGGCCAGCACAGGATCACCAGTGTGTCTGCTACTGGCCTTGTGCTGGCCCATGTGTGGGCCACCTCTGGCATTTCAGATCTGGGCCACCTAAGGGCCGTCATTCTTTGCGGTATGTGGGCCACGTGTAAGCACATTGTGTGGGCCAGATCTGGCCCTTACCAATTCTGCTATGTGGGACAGTGCTGATAAAGGAATCTCCCCTTATTATTTATTCCTAGTGCTATAATAGTACATTAAAAAGAATACAAAAATAAATAATAAATATGTATAAAAGGCTCTGAGATTTCATGTCTATGTTCTGCAATGTTGTCTGGGGTGGAGTTGTGGGAAATGACATTGGCAGAAGTTTGGGGTACAGCGCTGCTACTCCAGGAGGGGAGATTGTTTTTCCATGTTAGTTCTGTTTTACCTCATCATGTAAACTGTGTTCCTGGTTCTGGTTGCCATCCTTCACGGTGATGCTCAGAGTGTTAAATTCATGACTGGAAACCGCTGGCAACACTGAGTATATAGGTGGCAATAAAACAGCTGGCGTTGACAATCCAGCAAAGTGAAAGCCTCTTGTCCTCCTTCCTGTATCCTGACCGATTCACCATCTTGTTAGCTGCTGAACCTAAAAGAACTAGCCCTCACCTAGTACACCTCAACAAAATATAAAATAATGCGTGTGTGACTATCCACTCTGTACAAGCAGAAGGTTTATTAAATGTTTAAACTGTAGAGCAGGGGTGTCGAAGTCCAGGCCTCGAGGGCCAGTGTCCTGCAGGTTTTAGATAACACCCTGGGTGAACACACCTGAATCAAATGAGTAGTTCATTACCAGGCCTCTGGAGAACTTCAAGACATGTTGAGGAGGTAATTTCGCCATTTGAATCAGCTGTGTTGGATCAAGGTCACATTCAAAACCTGCAGGACACCGGCCCTCGAGGCCTGGAGTTCGACACCTGTGCTGTAGAGATACAGTAATTTTGCTGCTGTAAAATAAGCATTCTGTCACATTTAAAATATAAATCTAATATAATCTGTTTCTTAATGTATGTTCTTTAAAATACAGTTTGTGTTTTTTTAGATATCATAATTATAATAATCAATGATTATGTGGATATGTGGATGCATATTAGATTTTTTTGGTAAAATATAAGCCCTCCAGAAAGGCAGGAAAAGCCTTACTATAAAACTAGCTAGCAGCTATAGTACTTGTGCAGTTAATAAAATGTTAATAAAATGACAGATAATAATAATGTCGCACTGTTGCACACACAGCAAAAAATGCACCTGTGCGCCTTTTTGACCTTGTTCCCAGCTCGTATGCAAGACAGATCCTTTTATTTAGCAAAACTGTGATTAATAGTTAAATGTTATTCTTGAGGGGCACAGACAGGACTCTGCACGCACACACAAATTAAAAAAAGAAAATTAATTAAAAAAAATTGCCTCAACAAAAGGCCACTTTGGGCACCCACGGTGACGCTGGTGTTCCAGCAGTTTCCAGTTCATGGCAGGCTTGTGCCTTGTTGTTCCTGAACACCCAAACAAATTTCCTCTGTCAGAAATGAAATAATGTTGTATTTGTGTTTGTTCTAGTTAAAAATGATGTGGCCAGGAGTTCAGCCAGTCGGCAGGGGCTCAAGGGTCAACAGACATCTAGGGTGGTCTACTCACCTGAAGTGTTAAATGCTTCCTCAACTTTCATCCTTGTAAATGGACTTGTTGTTATTCATCCACTGAATGAGTCAGTACTGCAGGGTCTAATCATAAAGTCATCTGGGACAAGCAGACGACATGTATCGTCCCTGTTATAAAAATATCACTATTATTGTCATTGTTATTTTATATTATTGTTCTGTTTATTTTTATCCTGCTGCTAAACTAATTTCCCCTCGTGGGACAATAAAGAATTTGAAAAAAATATGTGCAATCGCACTGCTGTTATAGATCCTGATTGATGAGCGCATATTTTGAATCTAGTAATGTGGATGTTTGAGACCGTTCTCATTCCCGACGCTTAACATAATGAAGATTTGTCACCTAGCGTAAAAAGTTACACTTTAGGCGTGAGAAGGTGTTGGTTGTTAAAGCAGCTTGTCTGGTGGTGCTCACTGGTTTCCAAAGACTTAGACTGCTCAGAATACTTACACGGAGGGTTTCACACTTCCTCGCCTGTTAGCTTTGTGAATTGTTGTTGTTGTTGTTGTTGTTGTGGAGTCACTGAATTTCTTAAGGTCTTCAAGTTAGCTTTCGATGCAGCATACATGCAGTGTCCCTGTTGTATAAATGAAAGAAATACAAAATAAATAAATAAAATACAACAAAACAACATGTCTCTGATTACCTCTGACATTAAACAGTCACAGTCGCATTAATTTAATCAGTAGACGTGGAAGTCATGCAGCATGTTTGCTGTATGCCTTTAAGGTCAACGATCATTTGTAATTATAGATGACATGGTTGGAAATTAATTCTGTCAACAGGTGATCTCCCAAACATCTAACTTATGGGCATGTTTTTTGTCCTTGTAGAATGCAGCTGTTGCAAATGTGGAAAGGATTGATGGCCCAGTATTGGCACACGTAGAAGAATTAAAAAAGAACCTAAAAATGACCAGCCTGTAACAAACAAAAAATAAACCAACCAACTAACCAACCAATAAAACTCTTTAAGGGGGTTTGAACTCCCGCAAAGAGGGGAAGTGAGACATTGTGCCTCTCTGTAAATCAGTTTGCGCTCAAACGCTGACACTTCTTCCAGCATGTGTAGCACTGTGCCTCCTCTCCCCTGAAGTGTTGTATTCAGCTTGTTCAGATTCGCTGTCATGTCCACCATGAAATGCAGCTTTTCCAGCCATTCTGGCTGTTTCAGCTCTGCTGCTCATGAAAGTTTTCACCTCTCCCAGACATGCAGTAATGCGTTTCAGCACCTCTCCTCTGGACAGCCGCCAGACTCGGTTATGCAGCAGCAGATCAGAGTACGCGCTCTCCAGTTCATCTAGTAGCGAACAGTGGTGACGGTGATTTAAACCTTTTGCCATTATTTTATTCATAATCTGAATGACAACATTCACGATCTCTGTGCATTCTGGAGGGAAGGTTTGTGTGCACAGTGTGTCTATGTGCAGGATGCAGTGAAACGTCGGCAGCTTACTATCCAGTGACTTCTGCATCAAGGTCACAAAGTGCCTGTACGCTCCACCCATAACTGGTGCCCCATCAGTAGCCACTGACACTGTTTTTATTTATTACTCTTAAACAATCAAGCATAGCCTTGCAGATGCCCCCTCCCCCCGGCAGAAAATATCCATCTTTGACAGTCTTCGCACAGAGGCATCTCTCAGATTTTCTGCACAGTTTCACTCTTGCTTTCAAAGTCCGGGGGTAGGTGTTCTGAAATCTTAATGAGTGATTCTTTCATATATTCTCTGTCCGTGAACGGCTTACCGTGCCTTTGTGGCCACAAAACTTGCATATGTAGTTAATTTGCAGAATTCATCCAACTTAATTTTATTTATTTTTCCTCAGATCAGCCTTCCGCATCAGTTCTGAAAGTACTTTTTTTTTCTCTTCTCCCTCCGGATATTTTTCAGCGAAGGCTGTGTGTTTATTTTGGAAATGTCTTGCGACATTTGACTTTTTTATTGTTAGTCAGTCTCTCTCCACAACAAAGGCGTAGATTTGGTTTTGGCATTGGTGGGGACGGATGATTCAACCACTGAACCCTGCCCTGTTTCTTTTGTTTTCCTTTTTGTCTTTGCTTCTTGATAAAAAAAGGAGAAATATACTTGCCTACATATGCTATTCTAGATGCTTTTAAACCATTTAAAATTACAAATCACAGTTTTATATGTGAAGGATATGTGCCATCCTCCTGTCCTCCTTGCAGGTCCTCGCAGCGCAGGCTTGCCGCTGCTAAAACGAAACAGAGCTCCCTGAAAGGCACAGCCAATCACATTGGCCATATTTGTCACATGAGGTAGGGCTCCAGTAGAGAACGTAATTTAACTCTTTCTGCATCGCTGGGTGAATGAGACGTTGACAGATCGGGGTTTTTTTCTCTTTCTATCGGGTTTGTTTTTCTTTACTCGAATTGGTGGGGACAATTCAATAATCCCTGGATATTGGTGGGGACATATCCCTTCCATCCATGCCAAATCTACGCCCTTGCTCCACAAATTAGGCATATTGGTAGAATCACTTAACAATTTAATGATAATTTAATGATGCCTGGGAATCTGCCCAGGCATCATTAAATGTTCTATTTTCTTCAGATATTTTTTTTCTCTTATATTTCTCCATACTTGGCTTACCTGGGGTTGAAAGTCTCGAAAAATACATGGCGTTTTGGCCGGTAACCGCTTTCCGCGAGTGTAACACTTATTTTGAGCGACGAAAAATAATAAAATATAATTTTAGCTTAGTATCTCAAGATCACATAATCTTCCAATTTAGAACTACACTTTTTTAAAAAATTACACAAATAAAATAAACTTATAATTTATTTTCCCAAGCCACGCGGAGCCGCAGTATAAGGATGAAAAAGCTGCATGCGGCTCCGCAGCCTGAACCGTTGTGGTTTTCATTCAGTCTAATTTTACTGCATAAATGAAAGTTGTGCTCTTGATTCTCTGTATAAATGAACATGATGCCAAACCATCGATTGCAAAATGAATAATATTCCTGCCTCCATAAATATAAGGACACATTTCTGCCTCGTACCAAATGATGCTCAACTGTGATGGAACTAAAAAAATAATAATGAAGTCTGGTTACACATAGTGTTTTACAGAAAACACACATGTAATTATGTAATGCTACAAGTACACACTTTAGGCTTTAAACTCATTTATTAATATAAAGAGAAGGACTGTATGTAGACTGAAGGCACCAAAGAAGACACTGGAGCAACCAACGAGTTACAGGATGAGTAGAAATACAAAGGCACATCTATAAAATGTAAAAATCATACAAACTAATGATAAACTAAAAATCAAGGAAGAAATGAACAAAATATAAAGAGATATGAATGTCCTCTTAGAACACATTTCATATGATAATAAGTCTGAAAAACTTGAATGTTTCCAAGCTAATCTGGCACTTCTAACGTGTTGTTTTTAGACGCTAAAAATGAGAAATATGTGTAACGGGTGGCACTGATGAGCTAAAGAGAAGGAGGAAGGTCCGTGTGACTGGATCGTGTGTGGATGTTGCACAGCACAGCACTGCTCCTCTGTAAAGCTGACAGCAGCTCAGGCTTGTTGTGGTTTCTAATGACAGGATTTCAGAGAACATGAAACATAAATTCTGTTAAACTCAGACACAAGTTTGAGTTTGTGGTGTTCACATTTCAATGTCATGTGTAAAAGGGAGGGATGCTTACCGACGCAGGCGGTGAAGTGGATGTCCCGTTGACCTTTAGCCTCACAACAGCTGCGAACCGTTTCCCTCCACACTGGATGTAACAAAAATAATCTCCTCCGTCTTGCTTCTTAGCCCCTGTTACGTTTCGGCAACAGTCTCGTTTAGGTGACACATAGAGTCGGCCATCAGCACACTTGTTTCCTTCGTCTGTGGTGGAATTCTGCCCGTTTTTCACACACTGCACAGTCTCGGACTTGCTGCAGACTTGCTCTTGATAAAAGCACGGGAAAGTGGCATTTTCTCCCTCCTTGACCGTTACATTAAAGGGAAGCAGAACTTTAACTTTAATTTTAATTTGCACGCCTTCTCTACACCTTAACACAAAATCCCCGCTATCATTGTAAAATGCGTGATAGAAGATAATGGAGGAATTGTTACTGATACGGTCTTCGTAGCCTTGAGCAGGTGTCCACACACCTTGCTGGTGAACAGCCACCTCCACCTCCCCATGCGGCTCACACCGGAACAGTTTTCCTCCATCATTGCTGCAGTTTTCTGGAAATGTGAACTGCCTTCCTAAAACAGCTTCCACACAGACATCACACAGAGAGGCAGCTATTAAGGAGGAGACCACGACAAAGAGCTGCAGAGGCCGGGCCATCCTGAGTCTCTGTCCTTCTGAGTGGAGCAGGGGAACGATGGATTAATATAACCTAAGGAGAATGACCTTCCTCCACACACTAGCCCATCTTTACTGGCGTCTGATTGGTCATCCAATCCTGGGATGTGAAAAAATCAACTGCATGAATATAGTGAACTTCAACATTGGAAAAGCAGTCAGAGCAGTGATGGTTATCTGTCTTCTTTCCAAGCTCCTTAGACGACTATCAGCCTGATGTGTTGAGTCTCATTTTTGAAGGCAAAGGCAGGAAGAACTCAGTGAACATCACATTATCATCTCCTACATCACGACATGCCAGTGATCACTGTGTTAGGTTTTGGTGTTTTGACTCGTCTGCACTTTTTAAAAAATATAAGTTCTGATACTTTTCTTCCCCATAACGTATAGTTCAGTTACATTGAAGCTTCATTTTAAGAGTTCTGGAATTTCCGATATTACAGAAGCTACTAACGAGGGCTTTGATGAAATGGTGGAATGGATCCACGTGAGAATGCAGACAAGGTCGACACAACCGTTGTTTGTGTGATTTTTTACAACAATTTCAAGAACATTTGTTGCTCAGCTGAAATATATTTCCAGCCCGATGATCATTATTGCATAAAACTGTTTTCTACTATTATCTACTTTCTGGCTTCCTGGGAAGAATAATTCAAATTCAACAGTTTTTAAACCCTCGTAACTGTGTATGAGATGAGAAACATTAGTATCACGCTGGGGGGTTTTCATAAAAAAACCAACCTCACAATGACGTGTTAAAATGCGTTGTCTCTTAACAAAACATTTACATTTAGCTCTATTGTTACGGGAACATGCCGTAAGTCCTGGTGTGGTATTAATCGACTAAAGATTGATTCTACAGTGTTTCTATTTTTCTTTCACTTTCTCTCTCAAGGTCGACAACTGGTGCCTAATCTGGTATCTTGGAGTAGGATAGTTAACAGAGAAAGGAGCACGGTTTGTTTATTGGACTATGCAGAGACAAGCGCAGAGACTACGTGCCAGCAGCAGAGAGCTTATCACCATAAAATATTGTTTGCTTCAAAAACAACGTGGTTGTTTGCTAGCATCAGTTTTTCTTTTGGATAACAAAGATTAAAACCCAGTCCTCCTCCGCCCCGCCCCGCCCATTTTTTAAAATTTCCTGTTTTGGTTTGGTCCAGGTGCACGCGCTCTTAGCCAGATGATGACGGTAGGATGGCTCCGTGAAAAGTGACGTCAGGGTTTCAAAGAAGAGAAGCAACACCGGTAGAAACTAAACTTATAGTTGGAGTATTAGTTAGCTTCATTTCTATCAGGAAACAATATGTTAGCGTTGTTTTAGCCAACACGTCCGAAACCTACAAAAGTTCTTTAAATGTGAACAAAATAAAAACCAAAAGACTTTTAAATCACAAGAGCCAACATTTTATTCACAACACAACATAAATAACATAGGAAATGTTTAAGCTGGAAAATTTGAGAATTTTATCCACAAAATGAGCTCATTTCAAATTTGTTTCTTCCCTTGGACCCTTCGGAATGTCAATAAACACCATCCTCCCACACCCCACTAATCTGAGCTGTGGTCCGAGGAATCGTCATCACTCAGGCAGCCACTAAACATAGACTGTGTACTCAGACCACGTCTTTCCTTTGCACTGCTTCAAACACTGTGAACTTGTTAAAATAAATAAATAATACAACTTTATTTATATTACACCTTTCTAGACAGAGCAAGGTGTAATGATCTGTATCATCTTGTATCATCTTTGGATTTTTGTGATCACAAAAATCCAAAGATGATACAGTTCAAAGCTCAACATAAAGATACGATGAGATGTTTCTATGTGACCTAAGTGTTGAACCTGAATTGGTTTTCCAGAACATGTTTAACTGTAAATGTTCCCCTTACACACAAACAATCATGTCACGCGCATATCAGAGTGAGTTGGCTCCTGAAATGCTGTTGTTGGTGTGTGTGCCACTGGGAGCGGAAAACTGTATGGGAATTACGACAAATGTTCGCTGTGGTGAACGGTGGGTAGTGTTCACATTTCAATGCCATATGCAAAAGGGAGGAATGCTTATACCGACACAGGCAGTGGATTCGATGAACTAGACCTTGTCTTATTGATCTTTAGCCTCACAAATGCTGGATGTAACAAAAACAATCTCCTCAGTCTTGCTTCTTAGCCCGTGTTAAGTTTAAACAAAAGGCTCGGTCAGGTGATACAGAGTGTCGCAGCAACAACTCCACCTCATTGTTAGTCCATTTAAAATCTCAGCACCCTGCAATGGGAAAATTAAAGTTAACCCTCACATTTAGATTTAGGTGGTTAGAATTTCACTGTATGATTTCTGTATAACCTTTGCATGCATAAGATGAAGTAAGTATGTGTCAGCATGACCTTGTGAAAACTGCTTAGCTGCCTAATGACGTTCACTATGCTATCTGCTAACTGTTTTGCGCAGACAGATGAAGCTCAGGGTCAGTGCCAGGTGCTGGCCTGGGAAAAGTTAATGGGAGTCTTCTTTGTTCAGCAATAGCCTGGGTTGGACAAAAGACTGTTGGAACTAAAAGATACACAGAGTTTGTGCGATGGTATGAAAGGGGCGCTGCGACGCCCATGGTTAGAACGCTCATTGTTGTGAACCTGTTATGTTTCGATGTGTATGTGTGTTCTCCTGCACGTAGTAAGAAGTAGCTTGACCACAGCCTTTTTTGTGTTGCAGACTTTATTTAGAAAATTCCACAACACCCCAAATGACACCCTCAGCACCTTTTCTTAGACTTGATACATAACAACAAGCCTTATATACTGAGTTACTGACAGCATGCTCCTACTGAATGAACCCATTTCCTCACCAACACTTTTGCCTGAAACAGTTAACCTTCACAGCCTTTTTACTCTAGAAAGTCAAAAGAAGAAAAAAAACCCCTCAGACTGACCAAGAGTAAGATCAGCCAGCGGCCCAGGTCCATATACATGTGGAAATAGACAGGAGTAAGTAAGACAGAGAAAAGTATCAATTCCCACATGGCTCCTAAACTTCAGGCCTTCTTCCCTCTCCGGGCACATGGTGTGGAAACAGCTCTCAGGCTTAGATCACCTTTGAAAAACCACATCTAAGCTGCAATTTATTTATATGAATAGAGCAGGACACACTCACAAACGTCTCGAGAAAATATAATTGTTGCTAAACTCCCATCGTGTCTGTGTGACTTTTGGATCCTCTTTAGGGTACCTCAGACCACCATTCACACCTATGGGCAATTTACAACCACCAGTTAACCTAACCCCACTAACTGCATGTCTTTAGAGTTTGGGAGGAAGCCGGAGAAGTCAGACAGTACCAATGCAGACATGGGGAGAACCTTGACACTCCTCACAGAAAGGTCCTGTCCAAGGCCCTTCACTATGCTAGCCGCGTCACTTGTGTTGCGTGACGATGTTGAAAGCTCATCCTGTGTCATGTGAGCCAGTCATGCACCTCTTGATTTTTGCAACTTGGCCCATTGCGCTGCAGTCGCTGCAGCTGGGTTGCAGACAGGTGGATGTTATTGACATTCCTGCTCAGAAGATCAGATACATAATGATAAACATTGGGTGTTTAAAATACTTGACAGTTTGTTCAGTTCAGTTGAATTCAAATAACGTTTACTCACATGGGGCCAAATCACAACAACAGCTTCCTCAAAGTGCTTTACATTGTAAGGTAAAGACCCTGCAATAATACAAAAAATCAGGGAGATCCCCAACAATAATATGACCCCCTATGAGCAAGCGCTTTGGCGAAGGAAAAACCAAGGAAGGACATCCATCTGCTGTCACTGGTTTGGGGTGTGTTGGGTCTGTGTTTCCAAAAGCCCCGCTGGTTTAGAGACTTATTCATCATGAAGAAAACAAGACAGTCAGCGATCGATCGATTTACTTGCAAGGGAGGCCTCGTCGGTGTCTACCACGAAAATGACCCCAACAACGGCCTCCTCTCGCTGCCTTTTATTGGGAAAACAGTTCACACAAAACACCTCACAGCAAAGCAACGCCCACATGGTTCTAAGACAAGTCATCGTATGTATATGTGTGAACATCTGTATGCATGTGAGAATGTATGTGTGTGTGTGTGTGTGTGTGTGTGTGTGTGTGTGTGTGACCTCCTGCTGACCAAAAAGGGTCATTAAAGCAGGAAGCAACATCCTAGGTCATAAAGAGGGTAGTCCCCCCACACCCAATTTATGGTTCACCCTAGAAAACACAATGAAGCCACAAAAAGGGCAGGAAACTTCCCAAACATCAAACAGACCTTCACAAGGATGTGCCTGTGATAAAAACACTACAGCCCCCACCCAGAACCTCGAGAATCTGGGGAGGGGGACAAAATAATTCCTTTCATCACAGAGTTAAAACAATGTAAAAATGGTAAGCATAAAAATGACAACATTTAACAGTTCACTCTAACAGGGTGAGTTTGTGGAAATAACTTTCCAAAAAACAACTGACATAGTCTTGACTTGTGATTTTGACTTCTCCTCCGTATCAGCATGTCTGATGTAACATTGTCTGAGTAGTGACAGCTGTTATTTAGGAAATTACTGCAGCGGCTTCTTGCGCCTGAATGGTGGGTATAAATGACTGCATGTGCTTGATGATAGCATGAAACTGAGTGATGCAACCACTGCAGAGGGTGTATTGGCACCTTGACCCTGGCTAGAAACCTCCCTGCCTAACTGCTTCACCACATTCTAAACTTTCCCCTTGGTTTTCTGCTCTTAAGAAAACACAAGTTCTGTTGGAAAGGCTGTCAGCTGTGGGAGGGGAGCCCCCTTGTGGTGAGAGAGCACAGTTGCACTACTGAGCACATGTTGGAGCTAACACATAGCAAGAGCCACCTGGCAGACTGACTCAGCAGGGGATGTCTACACACGGTGTGAGTCGTGTGCGTCGCTAAAGAACTGTGAGTAGACGTGGAGCCCTGCCTGGAAAGGACAGTTTTAGTCTTTTATGCCAGTTAGACATTTAGTGGATGTAGAAGTGCAATGTGTTTTGACCTGTTCGCTATGTGGCTAGTTCATGCTACTAATGCGACTTGTTATGCTTGCTAGCTGTGAGCTAAAGCCATTTGGTGTTTTGTGATATATTGTTGTTGGGTGTATTGGCAATCAATGTCATGTACTGTAAGGGTTTGGGAGTAGTGTATGAAACTTGTGCATGTAAATGTTCATATAGGAATTCCCATTTGTAGTGCTGGTTAAATTCGAAGAAAGCTAATGAATCATAATTCATGACTTAGATGTTTATTACATTCAGTATTCTGTATATGTTCTGTTCACAGACCACACCCACACCCCTCACCACTTTGTAAGCCTGCGGTTGCATTACTGTGTTGCTGTACTGTGCTGTTAAGCTGAGGAATCACAGTAAAGACGGTATAACCTTTAACTGTGCGTCCTGTGTGTTCTGACCGACACCCCAAGGTGAACACCACTGCTATTCAGCCAACGCCTATACAGTTCTGGGTTCAACCCAAACTAACATTGGTCCTTCGAGCCGGATGGTGCTTTCTTTGGATCCTAAGGATGCAGCCTAGTTTCTTCTCCAGTGAAGATGTCTCAGAATCAACTCGCCCAAGGCGCCAAGTACAACCTCCCTATGAGGTGAGTTTGGTGGGCCACCAACGAGACATGACATCCTACCGTCACTCATACACAGCACAGTATGCACCCGGGCCAGAAGAGAGAAAGCAGTATGTGTCATCAGCAGTGTCTGTACGGACCTCCCGCTCATCTAGCCCGACGAGTCAGCCTGGATGGGAACACACCGTGGATGAATGGACCGCCTCTCCGAATGATCTGCAGGATATGCAGCAGCATGTTTCCAGTAGGGATGGCCTGAACCATCAGCCTCCTTCTCCTTTCCATCAACCATGGGAAATGTCTGCGGTTTCGGGTTCGCAGTATGGTATGAATGGCAGACCTCAGCCTTACGCCCAACCACGTGAACCGGGCAGAGGTGGTTACCTGTCACAGCAATGGGACCAAAGACCACCCCCAATACAGGTACCCCCTCTGTCTTCCTCCCAACGTACGCAGCCCATCAGTGTCCCCACAGTTAGTTCCCATACACTTGAAATAGATGCACGAACGAGTCCATGCCCGCAGTATGACAATAGGCAGGACACCCATGCTCAACAAGAATCCCAAAGGCCATACTTTCGCCCACCAACAGCTCAGAGTATTCCACCCAAGGATACTACAATGATCGATACATTGGATAGGATGATGGGTGAACTACAGCTGTTAAAAGAGCAGACACTGACAGCTAGTCGGCCAACCCCGCCATTTCCCAACAGTGCAACCTCCTTTCAGTTTGAACAGCCACCTATCATGCAGCAACATTTGAAGCCTCCTTGGGAGGAGCAGTGTTCTGCTAGGGCTTATCCCAGTTTCCAAATTCAAGCCCCCACCAAGATCTGGAGCCAGCAGCCCATCGCCGAGGTACCAAGACCTATCACAACATCATTGCAATATAAACCTTATCCACCCCCAGCCTACCAGCCACCACAGGTAATGGCACAAGAGAGAACATACAGGGGTCCAACTCCAAGTATTCCTGATCTCTTTAGAAGGGACCCAAGCGAGTTTGCCCGGTTAAAGATCGCACTTGATAATCTGCTGCCACCAGATGGGACAGAGCTTTTCAAGTTTCAGATACTGATGGATCATTTGAAACTAGATGAAGCCCGTCTCATAGCTGATGCATATCTCAATTCTCCATCCCCCTATACTGACACTATGGCAGCCCTATCAGAGAAGTTTGGTCAGCCCCACCAGTTAGCCCTCAGGAAGATTGCCAGTGTTATGGATGCACCCAACATTCGTCGCGGGGATGTGGAGGCTTTTGAAAGATTTGCACTGCAGATTCGGGCTCTCGTTGGTATGCTGAAGACCCTTGGTCCGGATGGCGAAGTGGAACTGCAATGTGGCTCTCACGTGGCACGGCTCCTCAGTAAGCTGCCAGCTGAAATGAGGTCTGAGTTTCGGAGGCACATGTGTCGCCATCCAGGGGTAGTATACAACCTAACAGACTTGTCGGATTGGTTGCAGCTGGAAACATGGTGCCAAGATAGCAGTACCCAGCTTGGGGCTATAGGGCAGAAGGAGAGGGCCACCCAGAGACCAGAGCGCCTGAGAGAGGCGAAGTCAGTAAGGCGCATGGCCACCATCCTGCATGGCTCAGAGAATCTGCCGACGAAGCAGCCTGTCGAGTCGGTGAGCAGCAAACCAGTTGCCCATAGCAAGAAGAAAGGCCCGCTGAAAGCTTTCTGCCCCTACTGTGATACGGAGGACCATTATCTCAGTCAGTGCCCCATATTCCAGTCTTTTGATAAGGCTCAAATCATAGACTGGATCAAAACAAACCAGCGTTGTTGGCGATGCGGCAGCTCACATCAAGCAGCACAGTGCAATCTGAAGAAAGCTTGCAGCCTATGTCAAGGCAAACACCTTCAGATCCTGCATGAGGTCAATGTCAAGAGTGTGAAGGAAGGTACTTGCCTGGTGAGCTCTGCAACCGAAATACTCCACCTAGATAAACCTTCAGATCCTACTTGTGTTCTGCTGAAAGTGATTAGAGTTCTCCTGAGAAATGGTGACAAAACTCTGGACATTTATGCCATCCTGGATGATGGCTCTGACCGCACCATGCTGCTCTCCTCTGCAGCGCAGCAACTGGGCCTAACAGGCACACCTGAAGACCTCGCCTTGAGAACTATCCGTCAGGATATCCAAACGTTGCATGGGGCCTGCGTTTCATTCACACTGTCCCCTATCCTGCAGCCCCAGAAATCCTTCCACATAGCTAATGCCTTCACTGCCCAGCGGCTTGGCTTAGCTGAGCATTCATATCCAGTTACCATGCTCAAGAGAAGGTACAGACATCTGAAGGACTTGCCCCTACAAACCTTCAGCAGAGTTTCGCCCCTGTTGCTAATTGGGGCTGATCACCCACATCTCATAAACCCTATAGAGCCGGTGCGCTTTGGATCACCAGGGGGGCCGGCTGCAATCCGGACCCAACTGGGATGGACTCTGCAAGGGCCTGCAAAGTCGCTTGAGTCACAGTTAGAGTCTCAACAGTGTCTGTATACCTCCTGCAGCCCCCTATCTGTTGAACTCCAGAGGAATGTGGAGAAGCTATGGCAAGTGGATGTTCTACCCTATAAAAGTGAAAAGGAGGTGACAAGGTCGAGGGAGGATCATGAAGCCCTTCAGATACTGGAGGCCAGAACAAGGCGCGTGGATGTTAAGAGAGTGCTCCGGTATGCCACACCCTTATTGAGGAGGAAGGATGCGCCACTTTTTCAGGCCACCCAAGAAGCGACACTGCCCAGCCTGAGGAGTATGGAGAGACGTCTGAGCAAAGACCCGGTTAGGGCCGCTGCATATATGGCCGAGATTGAAAGGTTAGTGACCTCTGGATTTGTAGCCAAACTGCAACCGGAGGTTGCCTCTCAGAGCCAAGAGAGTTGGTACATACCTCATCACATGGTCCAGCACAATGGCAAGAATAGAGTGGTCTTTAATTGCTCTTTTCGACACAAGGGACTTAACCTGAACGAGTCCCTATTGCCTGGCCCTGTCCTGAGCCCTTCTCTGGTTGGAGTGCTCCTGCGCTTCAGAGAACACAGCATAGCCATCAGTGGTGACATAAAAGGGATGTTTCACCAGGTGTGCCTACTCCCAGAAGACAAACCGCTCCTGAGGTTTCTTTGGCGCAATATGAACCGGGATGAGCCCCCTCACATCTATGAGTGGCAAGTCCTTCCCTTTGGGACAACATGTAGTCCCTGCTGTGCCTCCTTTGCTCTCCATCGGCATGTCCTCCTGCATAGTGAACCAGGAGAGGATGTGAGGTTCTCCATCGAACGGTGCTTCTATGTGGACAACTGTCTACAGAGTGTTTCATCGATTGAAGAAGCCCAGCAGTTGGTCAAGAAACTACGGCAACTTTTGGCTTCCGGGGGCTTTGAAATTCGGCAGTGGGCTAGTAATAGGCCAGAAGTGATTAGTCATCTGCCATCTGAGGCACGGTCAGACAAACTGGAACTCTGGCTGTCACAGGAACGACAAGAAGCGCATGAATCAACCCTGGGACTGAACTGGAACTGTGAGACAGACACCCTCAGCCTCAAGCACCGACCTATGGACTATGGAGAGCCCACTATGAGGAACATATATCGAACCCTGGCTAGTCAGTACGACCCACTTGGGTTCATCATACCCTTCACCACCAGGGCCAAGATTATTGTACAGCAACTCTGGGACAAGCATCGCAATTGGGATGACCCCCAGTTACCTCATGATTTGCTGCACCAGTGGGAGACATGGAAGGGGGAGTTGGTGCATTTATCAGAGTTGACATTGCCACGATGTTACACACTGCCGCACAGGAATCAGTCTGACATTGCGAGAGAAGTACATATCTTCTGTGATGCCTCAGAGCGAGCCTATGGTTCTGTGGCGTACCTGAGATCAGAAGATCAAGACAGTAATGTGCAGCTGTCATTCCTCATGGCCAGATCACGGGTTGCTCCGAGGAAGCAGATTTCTATTCCCAGACTTGAACTCTGCGCGGCACTCACCGGAGCCCAGCTTGCGAAGCTACTTCAGACAGAGCTGACTTTACAGGTGACCTCATGTACGCTGTGGTCTGATTCAACCACTGTCCTCAACTGGTTGCATTCCGCATCCTGCCATTTCAAGGTGTTTGTTGGCACCAGAATTACAGAAATTCAGGAGCTTACTAACCCCAAAGACTGGCGATATGTGGATTCTACAAGAAACCCAGCTGATGACATCACAAGGGGCAAAAGTCTCACTGAACTGGTCAGCCCAAATAGGTGGACCCAGGGACCAGAGTTTCTCCTCCTACCTCCAGACCAGTGGCCCTCCTGCCCATCGTTGAGTACATCAGACCCAGAGGATGGCACTGAGCTAAAACGCTCTGCCATATGTCATATGGCTAACACGACCCCGGGCAATCAAACCCCAGAGGCCCAGCGGTTCAGCACATGGGCAGAATTAGTAGAAGCCACAGCAAAGGAGATTCAAAATGCGGCAATTCAGGGTGACCCAGCTGGGAGTAACTCACCTACTGCGGGGGCCTACACCGAGGCAGAGCAACGGGTTTTGAGACAGATTCAGATGGACTGTTTCCCAGAGGACTACCACCTGCTACAGGCAGGCAAACCTATACTGGTTAACAGTCGGCTTCTATGCCTAGCACCGCAGTATGATGCCAATCATAAACTGATCCGGGTTGGTGGCAGGCTGCGGCGAGCAGAGAACCTTGATCTGTCTGTGGTACACCCTGTGGTCCTGGATCCCACCCATGTGCATACCAAACTACTTATTCAAGATGTGGATGCACGTCTCGGGCATCCTGGCCCAGAGAGAGTATTCGCTGAGCTTCGGCGGACTGTATGGATCCTGCAAGGTAGAGAGGCCGTTAAGCGGCACCAACATAGTTGCATGGATTGCCGTAGGTGGAGGGCAAACCCAGCTTCCCAGCAAATGGCTGACCTGCCGCCTGCCCGCCTCAGGCTGTTCAAACCTGCCTTCTATTCGGCGGGCATGGACTGCTTTGGTCCTTTCTGGATTAAGATAGGCAGACGCAGGGAGAAGCGATGGGGCATTTTGTTTAAGTGTCTCACTACTCGGGCCGTTCATATAGACCTCCTGACATCCGTCGACACTGACTCTTTTTTGATGGCCTTCCGAAGGTTCATCGCGAGAAGAGGGAAACCGGCAAAAGTTTACTCGGATCAGGGGACAAACTTCAAAGGAGGGGAAAAGGAGCTCCAGCAGGCAATCTCCAGCATGTGTCCAGACCTCCAGCAGAAACTGGCTAAGCAGCAGGTTCGTTTCCGCTTCAACCCACCTGCAGCACCCCACTTTGGAGGCACTTGGGAAAGAGAAATCCGCTCTATCAAAAACGCCTTATACACCTCTGTTGGCTCTCAAACAGTGAGTGAGGAGGTACTCAGAACCGTTCTTACAGAAATCGAGGGTATCCTGAATGCCAAACCCCTAGGTTATGTTTCTGCGGATGTGGCTGACATCGATCCAGTGACCCCTAACTACTTGCTCATGGGGCGGCCGGACAGCTCCCTACCTCAGGTAGTGTATCCCGAAGAGGCAGCGCTAGGGAGGCGAAGATGGAGACATTCACAAATCCTGGTGGACAGGTTCTGGTCATCTTTCATCAGACACTATTTGCCTAATCTCCAAACTCGCATGAAGTGGCAGAGACCCATGGAGGACATAACAGAGGGAGCGGTTGTTCTGCTGGTGGATCCACAGCTACCCAGAGTATCATGGCAGATTGGGAGGGTGACGAAGATTCTTACTGGTTCTGATGGCCACACCTGAACAGCAGAGATGAAGATACGTGAGAAAACATACACCCGGCCTATAGTACGTCTGATTGTACTTCCGGCGATCAAGAATGAGGATGACCAGGTGGGGGATCCTTCGTCTGCATAGACAGCCTATCCATGGAGCCAATTTGCACTGCAAATTGGGGGGCGGCTATGTTGGAAAGGCTGTCAGCTGTGGGAGGGGAGCCCCCTTGTGGTGAGAGAGCACAGTTGCACTACTGAGCACATGTTGGAGCTAACACATAGCAAGAGCCACCTGGCAGACTGACTCAGCAGGGGATGTCTACACACGGTGTGAGTCGTGTGCGTCGCTAAAGAACTGTGAGTAGACGTGGAGCCCTGCCTGGAAAGGACAGTTTTAGTCTTTTATGCCAGTTAGACATTTAGTGGATGTAGAAGTGCAATGTGTTTTGACCTGTTCGCTATGTGGCTAGTTCATGCTACTAATGCTACTTGTTATGCTTGCTAGCTGTGAGCTAAAGCCATTTGGTGTTTTGTGATATATTGTTGTTGGGTGTATTGGCAATCAATGTCATGTACTGTAAGGGTTTGGGAGTAGTGTATGAAACTTGTGCATGTAAATGTTCATATAGGAATTCCCATTTGTAGTGCTGGTTAAATTCGAAGAAAGCTAATGAATCATAATTCATGACTTAGATGTTTATTACATTCAGTATTCTGTATATGTTCTGTTCACAGACCACACCCACACCCCTCACCACTTTGTAAGCCTGCGGTTGCATTACTGTGTTGCTGTACTGTGCTGTTAAGCTGAGGAATCACAGTAAAGACGGTATAACCTTTAACTGTGCATCCTGTGTGTTCTGACCGACACCCCAAGGTGAACACCACTGCTATTCAGCCAACGCCTATACAGTCCTGGGTTCAACCCAAACTAACAAGTACATTCCCAACTAATTTGAAAGCTATAAATTCGCCTCCATACAGAGCTTGGCAACCAAAAATATTACACCCTAATGAGTCACATTGAAGACGGAAAGCCACGCAAACACTACAAACCATGACTAAAGTATTCATTCAGAGAAATCAAAGGAAGCATCTGTGCTGCATAAACCTGAATCAGGAAGCCAAGAAAAACAGTAGTGCATCTGTTGCATACCATTGAGCTCTCTGCCAGCTAAGTGTGACAAAGTGGAGGAGCAGTTGTAAAGCTCTCCATTTGTCCCATATGTGTTTACTTTATTTTGCACATTATACACATTATTTTGTTTCTATGTATTTGCTTCCATTTGCTATTTGTCAAGTAACATTGCTTCACTCACTATCCCGGGTTTGTTTGTGTAAGCGTTCTGTTGCCGGCAAATTAACATTCTGCAAATTAAGACAAATACTAAGTTATGTTTCTTTATATTTTATTATGTTACAGATTAAGTCATTTGTTCATACTTACTTTGTTTGTCATTTCAGTCTTCATTAGGGTCAGGTGTGGGGAAACGCCCGCCTGGCATTTCCTCATTTTAAAATCCTGATGATGTCACGCATGACATCAGCAGGTCAAACTAAGTGGAGGGGTTTCTTTTTCCATAGAGATGCTTCCTTTTGTTTGTGTTAAGGTTTAAAGGAATTTGTTGAATGTTTTTCCTTTTGTTAATATTGCCATTTAGTTGTGTAAATGTGCATATTAGAAGTGTGTAGAGGTTTTGTGTTTTTAAATCATTTGTGTAGAGTTTTACATCCCTCAGTTGAGTGAGTGGTACTGGCTGGGCAATTGAAGGGAAATTGATGGCCCTATTTAAAGCCAGTCTCTACAAGATGTAAGAGAGAGGAGAGGTGAGCTGTGTCACCAGAGCCATGTTATGTTATGTTGAGTTTTGTTAATTGAATTGATTTGGGGGGAAGTTTTGTTAAGTTCTATTATATTAAGTTCACTGTAAATAAATTGCTCACCTTGAAATCTGAAATGCCTCCCTAGTCTGCTTCCCTACCACCTTCCTTGACGTTCGTGTCCGACTACCTCACACTAAGTAAGATAAAAAGGCTTTGGTGTCACATTTTTATGGAATCGTTTTGCTCAAACCACTAACTATTTATTTTAATTAGTGAAAAGAGATCTACACTGTACTTTGTTGTTTTCTCTTCTAAGTTCACTCCCTTGCTCGAAATCGTCAGAAAGTAGATATAATCGTGCAAACACCGCTCCTCCCATGGAGGTACACTCCACTCTGCTCTGCTATGTTTAATTTACTGAGGGACTCAGTGGCACAGAGCAGCCACAGGCCGCAGTGAGTAAATGAAATCACTGCCAACACTGATGTGTGTGGGAACACAGCAGAGCTTTGTCCCAGCTCATTTAGGTTAGTGGAAAAAGACATGTTTTAGTCATGACGCATCCCAGTGACTCAGCCCAGGTCTTAAGCATAACTTAAAGTGTTATTGACCATGGCCAATGACATTCATTGAATATAATATAGTTACTTTTTTGGATTGTCTATTTTATTTATTTATTTAAACAACCGATGTTGACCTAATATGCTTTAAAAATATGCACTTTTAGATTCTACAACAAACAAAACAAAAACACTCTTTCAAAATACTTGAAGATCTCAGTGATGTATTTTTATTTGGCAAATTGATGATAATCCATCACATTCATCATAAGACTACACTCTCCTGTATATAAGCTGCCTTTATAGATTAAGTGTATCAATACTGGTATTCGTAATACTGGCCCTGTATTTACTTGACGTCCAATTGATACCAAAACTTGCAGTATCTCACACCACGACATGTCCCAAGAAAGACAGACCCCCAGCAAAGAGACAGAGCTAAAGTTTAAAGACAGACACATTCACATTCCCGTTTGAAAATACATGAAAAGGTTTTTTTCACTGTCTAACTAATTATTCTGGGAAGTAAAAAATCCCAGTGATTTAGTCTATTAGAATCCAACTGGTGTAAACTCTTATGCTCCGTCGTGTTTGTTTGTCATAAACAAAAACAGAAATACTTTCAGATATAGGTTTTCAAAAAAAATCCTGACTATGAAGAGGTGTAGATTATTATTATTATTATTCAATAAATTGCAGTCTTGTGTAACAGCATTTGATAGGGTGGTGTGTATAACAAGAGAAATTAAGTGTTCACTCTTCAGCAATGGTTTTATGAAAGTAAACAGAAGAGGGGAGTTATACAGAAGATGTTTTGATGCAGTTGATGCATGTTTGCTAGTGATCCTTCTAGTGTCCCTTATCATGAATAGTTCTTCAGAGATCAGTTTATGCTGTTTGTTCAAGATGTACCTTTACAAAGTGAGAGAATTGCTAGAAAGAAACTAGTCACGTCACACTAACACGCTGGTGAAAAAAGCCTGCTAGCGTCTCTTCTTCCTCAGACAACTCAGAGACTTCCACCTACCTCCGAAGTTGCTCAAGAACTTCTACTCATGCACCATCCAGAGCATCCTGATGGGAAATGTCTGCACCTATTGGAACAGCACCAAGGAGGAAAGACGAGCTCTCCAAATAGTGGTGCACTTTGCCAAATGCATCATTCGACAAATGGAAGTTAAAGAAATGCTTCTGGTTAAAACCTAGTGCAGCGAATGGCTAAAGTATTACGTCTCTGGGAACATGTGACCAGCAATATTCTGTAGACCTTGCTGAATCACGTATAAATAGTGTAACATATCCTGTCACGTATCTTGTCATTACAGGCCAGCCCACCAGGTGCTCTCTGTATTGCTCACTCCAAAGACCTGACTCCAGGACGTGCTGGAGAAATGACATCTCTGAGCTGGCCTAGAAATGCCTCAGTGGAAAGAGAAAGGTCTGGGCATCTTTGCCTAGGCTACTGCCTCCGTTATCAAGCCACGGATAAGCAGAACAAAATTGGTGGTTGGATATCTTGACCTTTGTTTCTGTTAAAAATGAGAAAAAAGGAGTAAATCTTTTGAAACTCATCCAGAATATTCATGTGACTAAGTGGAGTTTTCTGATGTACAGCTCCACAGGGACAACTCTTCAGCATGTCAGTTTCAATCTAAGATGCAGACAGAGCAGACTTGTTTCAAAGAGTTTGAAGCAAACTCAGAGCAGTTTTATTGATTCTATGGAGAGCACAAAATCAACTTCCAAGTGAAAGGATAAGACAGGTCCATTTCACTATAGATGCACAAGATTAGTTAGAACTAAAAAAAACTTCTACCCTCCCCTATTTTAGAGTTTTCATTTTTCAAGTTTGTGGCCAGGGCTCAGAGGGCCCAACACTCTAAAGGAAAAGAAAGACAACTCTAGAAATTCCCTACTTTGCTAATGAAAACTTATACTTCCCAGTCAACACGTACACAATATTGACAAGAACATGAGGACTTCACAACCAAAGACAGTCAGAAAAATGAGTGAAGAACTTTTCAGACAGGAATCTCACTGAAGTCCTAGCCACAGAACTCAATTTTGCCATTTCTCCTCAACAGTTACCCATAGTGGACTTCAAATCAGACACAGAAACAACCATAAGGATTAATAAATTAACACAAACAGGATCAGAGCAAATAAGGAGGAAAGTTTTAGCCACCCTCTACAGTGCAAAAGTTCCTCTGTCCAACCTCACAATACAAGAAAAGAAGGCCGTCCAGCCGATATGAGGAGGTGCACTGCTGTTCTAAACACAGCAGATTATTACACAAACATTACTACACTCTGCAGTGACTTCAATACCTATGAAGCCTTGAAACGAGACCCCAAAAGCAAACACAAATAACGTATCAGTTGCCGACAAAAACTTGAAAAGGACAAAGTCATTGACCGCCCTACATACCATCGTCTATACCCAGGGGATGCTAGTCTTACAAAGGGTTCATCCTAAACCTTGGCTGATTGTGACTCACACCCGTTTTCACACCTTGGCTTAAGCAGAGGATCAATAGGGGGTCCATGACCCTCTTAGGGACACTTCCATAGGGCTTAAATCTGGGACTCTCCACCAGTTCCTCTTAGAACTGAAGAAGCTTCTCAGATGAGAGGTGAAAGGTCTTCAAGAAACTTAAAGAAGTCCAGATTTTCTTTCCATAGACTAAGATGACCTGGATGACTAGAAACCTCTACAAAAATAAAGGATTATGATGTTTTCTCTCCCCACATGTTCACAGCTAAACCGCTTACAGTCCAAAAAATATATAAAGAGCTCCCCCATGTGGTCTGAAATGATAACAGCTTGATATTGTAAAATAAATATTGTAAGGAGAAGAACATAGAAAACATAGAGAAGGCCGAGGTACCTGCCTCCAGAAAGATTAGAAAAATGTTTCTGCCCCGTAACAAAATGGTCAACTATAATGGAGCTTTCAGCTGTAGATGTTTCACTCTGAGTGCTAAAAGTAAAGAACTATGATTCTAAGATGCTTTGTTTATGTTCATCTTTGGGATGTACAGGAGTTTGGGTTAGGTTATACTTTATTTGTGTTTTACAGAAAACACATATGTAGTTTTGTAATGCTACAAGTACACACTTTAGGCTTTTAAACTCATTTATTAATATAAAGAGAAGGACTGTATGTAGACTGAAGGCACCAAAGACACTGGAGAAACCAAAGAGTTTATTTAGAAACAGAATGAATAGAATATGAAAAGATGTGAATTTCCTGTTAGAACACGTTTCTTATGATAACATTTCTGAAAAAAATGTTTCTAAGCTTCACACTAAACATCCCATTCAGAGTAAAGCTGGTACTTCAAACTTCACACCTGGATGTTTTTTAGATGCTGAAAATGAGCCACTTTTGAGCTGAAGAGAAAGAAGATGAAGGTCCATGTGACTTCATCACTTCTGGATGTTGCACAGCACCGGGTCTATATGATGCACTGATTTCATCATCCACTCCACAAGGTTGACGATCCAAAGCTCCTGACAGCAGCTCAGGTTAGTTGTTGTTTCTAATGACAGAATTTTAGAAACCATGAAACATAAATGAGAAATTCAGAAATTTTGACTCAGACACAAGTGGACACAGAGGGATGCTCACTAATAAAGGTGGAGGAGTGGATGATCCAGACGTTGTCTTGTTGACCTTCAGCTTCATGGACAGCACCTCTCTTTCTTTTCCTCTTCATGTTGGATGTAACAAAAATAATCTCCCCCATCTTTCTCCTTATCCTGTGCCATGTTTAAGCAAAAGCTCTGTCACAGAGTATCGGCATCAGCAGACTCAGAACAGAAGAGTGGTATTTTCTTCCTCTCCAGCAGTTACGCTAAAGAGAAACAGAACTTTAACTTTGAGGTGCATCTTCCAGGTGCCACATCTTAACACAAATCACTACTATCACTGCAAAATGCGTGATTGGAAACAGTGGAGGTGTTTTCACTGATGCATCTTGAGCCCGCCCTGAGCAGGTGTCCAAAACCTTTGCACCTCCAGCCACCTCCACCTCCCTGGGTGGGGAAGTGTTTCTTTTTCATCATTCTTAGAGATTTCTAAAAGTTTGAATGGCTTTCATAAAACAGCTGCACACAGACATCACACAGACTGGCAGCTATTAATGAGGAGACCCTGATTAAGAGCTGCAGAAGCCTCTATCATGGAGGCTCCGTCCAAAGTTAAGTACGAAAAATGAAATCACATTAACATTTACATGTAAAAATTTTTTTTTCCAATTTTGTTGTACTATTGTACTAAGTATGACTGTGCAATTACAATAAAAAGTTAGTTTAATAGCAAAAAATAAACAATAATAACAAAAAGTACAACAATTCTTTTCTTTCCTTTTGAATATATTTCATATATATAGCTGAAATGAATGACTTTGTAACCTAATTAATAATTTTATGTCCTGTTTATTGGCAAACAGTCTTCCATCCATTTTCATCCACTTATCGACTGGTAAATCGAAGGTACAGCGTCCACATCACTGTGGTTGCAGCACTAATCCATCTGTCGATCTCCCGCTCCCTTCTCCTCTCACTCATGAGCTTAAACTTCTCCATTTAAGGCAGGAACTCGTCCATGACCTGGAGTGGGCACACCACCCTCTTCTGGCTTAGGACCATGGCATCTCTACTTTTAAGATTAGGCTTAAAACTTTTCTTTTTGACAAAGCATATAGTCAGGGCTGGATCAGGTGACCCTGAGTCCTCCCTTAGTTACACTGCAATAGGCCAAGGGTGTTGGGGGATTCCCATGATGCACTGAGTGTTTCTTCTTCAGTCCCCTTTGGGTTTTTTTTTTTTTTTTTACCTCTATTTGTGTTTGTACACATCTCTCTATTTATTAATATCTGTCTCTCTTCCACAGTGTGCCTTTGTCCTGACTCACCCCAGTCACACACAGCAGATGGCCTCTCCACCATGGGCCTGGGTTTCTTGCTGGAAGTTCTTCCTTCCCACTGCTGCCAAAGAGCCTGCTCATAGGGGGGAAACCTGATTGTTGGAGGTTTTCTCTGTATCATTGTAGGGTCTTTACCTTACAATAAAATGAACCTTTAGGCAACTGTTGATTTCAGGCTGTATAAAAAACAGAATTAAACTGAGCTGACCTTTGACCTCACAGTAAACCTCTCAGGTTCACACAGCACTTGTTTAAACTGCTCAGCACTCTCACGCAGCCTCCTGTCATGTAGCTTCTGGCCAACACATTTCACAACTTGGCTCACTTTGATTTTGCCACGTAAATTAATGATAATAAAATATTATGAACAATATAATAATGTTATAGAAACTGGAGTGTTCTGTGGCTACAGCACCACCAAACACAAAGTGATGATCAGAATATGTTTGTTGGATTTCAGCACCTTGTGTGTGTAGTTACGTCTTATTGCCAGCTTCAGTTACACGGGGCAGAAATGTATTTAGGCTAGCACCATTTACAATGACGGCGTACGCCGGTTGGGCGGACCCTGACATCACATCAGTTCATGCGCATGTGGCAAGCATTTCTCTCGGTGTCTAAACCTAACGGAGCTTCGCGATAACGCAGAAGAAGGTTGATAACGGAAACACTTCACTGTCAGATCGTCAGGATGAGCCTTTCATCAGTGTTTGTGTTCTTTCTTCCTTTTATCTGTGAGGGGTTGGGAGCGCTGATCCAAACCACTGTGGGGGCAGATGTCGAGTTTCCGCTCTCAGAGGAGTGCAGGAAGGGAGAAGGCACACTGTATCAGCGGCTGGATGATGCCAGCACTCAGCTCATCGCATCTCTAAGTGGTTACTGGAAGCCAGGGCGAGATTACACTGACCGTGTGGTCGTAGGACGCGATTGTTTAATCTTAACAAATGCTAACTTCAATGACAACGGGCATTATGAGTTTACCTGCAACAGGAAACACTTGGAAGCTTACAAGCTGGAGGTATTTGTGCCCTCTGAAGTTGCTGTATCCGAGGGTGGGGATGCCATCCTCCCGTGTCGCTCCGTCACAGCGGGCCAGTCGGTGAAGTCTGCGCGCTGGAGGAGAAACGGGGAAGTACTGCTGGAGCTGAATGGTCGGACGGGGGAAATCACATACGGAAATCACTTTAACAGAAGCCGGGTATCGATACCAGAGAGAGTGATATTATACCCCTTATGTCAAAAATATTCATGAGCTTTTTGAGTGTTAGTTTCTATGAATTATTCATGAGCTCAGTAAGTAATTAAATTATGATAATTAAATTATGATAATTAAATTATGATATTAATAAAAATATGATATTCATAAAAATTATGATTTTCATAAAATATGCTAGTTCATTGCTTTTCTTCCCCCAAAAAATAAGAACTAATTGCTTATTTTAGAAAAGTTTTTATATCAAATAGCATTCTTTTATTTTTTTAATCCATTAAAAACTTTTTCCTTTTTCCCCTAAAGAAACGCCATCTGGTGGTGGGTCAGCGCATGACAGCGCATGAGTGCACAGGGCGCGCACGAGCGCGCCTGTGTGTCTAGGCGCGCTCGTGCGCGCGCCTGACTCGGGACCGTGCTTCTGTGGGGGGCTCCGTGTTTATGGGTGAAAATGTGTTAAACCAGTATAAATGTGCTTAGTTAAACTTGTGCTTTTGTAACGTTCAGAATGGCCAGACATACAGGGTGCATGCCTTGTGGGAAAAGTTTATTTCAATTTATATGCATTTGTTTAATCCGAACAAAGAAATTTAAAATCAAAGTCCGAGTCGCAAAAAACTCTCGCGACCATAAACGCCCCGCGGCTCCCAGCGGCTTACAGCAAAAAACAAAAAAACCTCTGCGGTTTCTCTCCAAAATACGCAAAACAAAAAACCCCTAGAAATAACCTGTAGGGAACCCCCGTATACCCAAAACCTTATACTCGATAACAGGGGCAAATCCTGAAACCAAATCCTTAGTCTTTTATTCTCAAACCCCGCTCCGTGTCTAAGTTCTTACTCGCGATCCTTAGGCACATAACCGGCAAATCCTCCTGAAAAACAAAACAAAACAAAAAAAAACCTCCGCGGTTTCTCTCCAAAAATACGCAAAACAAAAAACCCCTAGAAATAACCTGTAGTCAACCTCCTATCCCCAAGCCTTATATTCGATAACAGGGGCAAATCCTGAAACCAAATCCTTAGTCTTTTATTCTCAAACCCCGCTCCGTGTCTAAGTTCTTACTCGCGATCCTTAGGCACATAACCGGCAAATCCTCCTGAAAAACAAAACAAAACAAAAAAAAACCTCCGCGGTTTCTCTCCAAAAATACGCAAAACAAAAAACCCCTAGAAATAACCTGTAGTCAACCTCCTATCCCCAAGCCTTATATTCGATAACAGGGCAAAATCCTGAAACCAAATCCTTAGTCTTTTATTCTCAAATCCCGCTCAGAGTCTAAGTTCTCCCTTCGCTCCGAGCCGCACCGGCCCGCAACCAGAGCATTCTCTTTTTCCTTCTTGTTCGTTCCCCTGCTCACCCTCGAATGCTGCCTACCTCGTTTGAAATTTGCGCCGGAGATCCACTCCGCCTCCCAGGTGCCGCCACTCAGACCGAATACCCATTAATACCCCCTTCGCCAGACCGCTTAAAACAATTAGCGGTACTCAGACCGAATACCCATTAATACCCCCTTCGCCAGACCGCTTAAAACAATTAGCGGTACTCAGACCGAATACCCATTAATACCCCCTTCGCCAGACCGCTTAAAACAATTAGCGGTACTCAGACCGAATACCCATTAATACCCCCTTCGCCAGACCGCTTAAAACAATTAGCGGTACTCAGACCGAATACCCATTAATACCCCCTTCGCCAGACCGTTTAAACAATTAGCGGTACTTTTACCTGTGTGCATATCAATCATACCTGGTAAACCTTACTGCCCCGCTGACAATTACATAACAAACGGGTGGATCCGTTCACACCCCGCTCACCCAATCGGATACAGGGCCGATTTATCTTCTCAGCGATAGGTCTATTCTCTCACCTGCATCAGGATAAATAATCTCACATTTCAAGTTGAATTTAACAGTTTTTCCCTCTCAGAAAAACAAGTTTTCTCCTTTTTTCACAAAACAACATGGCCACCAGACCTACCAACCTCACTGTGGTCTCTCAGACCCCCGTAACCAGCTACAGAGCCTCTGCCAAGCCAGTGCAGCTCAAACGGCTGCATCTCTGTAGGGTCCAGCCTGCATCTGCTATCCCTTTGGAGGAGAGATTCCCTCTCAACACCGGGGGATTTTGGGGCTATGCTTTCAGCCTCCCGGAGAGCCAAATCTATTTCTACCAGCTAAAAGCAGGTGAAAGTTTTGGCCCGCTGACACCACGGATTGCTTTTAGCTCGTCTGACTGGGCTGTTTTGACCCTCATCGCGACCCCTGAAATCCAGAAGAGCCTGCAGGATACGAGCTCCCAGCAACCGCGAACAAGGGACCAAGAAACGCAGACGCCTCGTGTTTTCAAAGGGGTCCATGAGTTTCCACCATTCACCCAACAACACCGGCCTTTAAACGCGGTGAGAAAAACCGTGACATATGCGCAGTGGGAGACTAAGAGCACACCGTTTTGCAGGTGGGTCTGTAAGGCCAGTCGTCAGACAGCAGAAAATGCCGGCAAGGATGAGTTCGTGCTGGAGCTTACGAACACCCACTCAGGCGTTTTCAACACATTGCTTCGGATTCCCATTCAAGACTGGCTAAAGATGGTGGGGGAAAAGAACGGTAGAATTTTAGAGCTTTTTAAGCTAAGTACACGCACCTCTGAGTTGGTGCTGGTTGGAAATAACCCCCCGCAGTCAAAATAACCCTGCCCCCCTCATCCGGTCCCCTTACCCCGCCTCCTCCTCCCCAGTGCTTTTTAAAAGCCGTAACGACCCTCTCCTCCACATCTTCTGTAAAAACAGCCATGAGTCACCACAGCTCTGGAACTCACTCTGCTCTAACCCCAGCATCCTTTCGGCCAGCAGCTGCTTCTACTCCAGTCGGGAACCCCGTGATGGATCTTGCTACTCCACCCCAGAGTCCCCACCGGGGTCATCATCTCCGGCCATTATGCGTGCAGATTCGCCGCTCCTGCCTCCATCACCTCAAGGTTGGAACTCGCCCCGCCACCCTGCTCTCGGCTGGCAATCACCCGAACAGACCCCGGTAAACAACCCAGTCTCCGGTGTCTCGCTCTGGGCTTTGGGGGACCCTGTGTGCCGGGCTCTTTTCAGAGAGCCTGAAGACAATGCCCCCCACCCTGGGGTGAGCAGTGGACAATCTTCATCCCTGGACATTGACGAGGCCGCTACTCTACTCCCCACAGCCGTTTTTGAACTTATAAAACTAACTCTCAAGTACCTTGTCATGTCGCTACTCCAGAAACACCGACAAGACGTGTGTCAAGGATGCGCAGTCTCCCACCCCTCACAGAGACGCCATTCTTGTCTTTTCCCGTTGGAAAAATATTACTTTTTCAAGTACTATGATGAACTCTGCAAAAGAGTATGGAACGGACATTTCACCAAGACATTATTACAAATTTTACGGTTAGAAGGCTTTTCACCACCACCCGAGCAAGTCAGAGGTGTGGCCCAGGCGTATCTCTTTGAACTCAGAGACGCCCGCGATATAGAGGGCACTCTGCAAGAAATCGATGCCAGTGTCACTGAAGTTACTCATACAATAATTGATCAAGTGTTAGATGACAATTACTCACTGTGGCTGTCCTAGTATTTGTTTTTCTTTTCTTTCCTATTATTTTTCTTCCTGTTAAGTTTTTGTTTGTTTGTTTTTACTAGTTTCAGATGTAATGTTTTTTTTTTTTGTTTGTTTTTTCATTACATCAAATAAATTGTTTTTGGAAAAACGTTGTATCAAATAAAACTTTCTTGGAAAATCATTGCAAGAATCAAACTCGTTATTTTTGTTTTTACTAGAATCAAAGTGCAATGTTTTAATGACAACAAATAAAATATTTTCATAAAGTTGTTACATGAGATAAGTAACTGCTCGATCATGAAATAAAACCATAGTTAAGCATAACTTCAAAGAACACACATGGCAGAGCAGATTCTATTGAAACGGGCATATTACGACCCATCTCACCCCGGTAGTTTCTGTGGAGTGCAAAAATTGATTAAAAGCGTGCAGGATGAAACTGGTACAAAGATTAACGCGCAAACAGCCCAAAACTTCCTCGCCGGGCAGGATGCGTACACCTTACACCGAGCCGCACGCCTGCGCTTTCCGAGAAACCGTGTGTTTGTCCCCAGACCTCTATATCAATTTCAGGCAGACTTGTGCGACATGAAATCGTTATCAGAGCATAACGATGGCTATCAATATTTACTTACAGTTATAGATGTTTTCTCTAAAAAAGCCTATGCAAGAGTGTTGAAAAACAAAACAGGAGTTCAGGTCACTAAGGCTTTTGAGGCTGTCTTAAAAGACAGCCAAATTCCTCAAAAGCTACAGACAGATAGTGGTAAGGAATTTTTTAATTCCAGTTTTCAATCTTTAATGAAAAAGCATGGTATAAATCATTTTGCTACAGGGAGCGATCTAAAAGCCTCAGTCTGTGAAAGGTTTAATAGAACTCTTAAAAGTAAAATGTATAGATATTTCACTGCTCAAAATACCCGTAGATATATCGATGTGTTACAAGATTTATTACAAAGCTATAACACTAGTTATCATCGTTCCATAAAAATGGCCCCGAATCAAGTAAAATCAGACAATGTAGCATTAGTATTTCAAAACCTATATGGCACTTCGTCTCGTTGTAGAAAAAAGCCCATGAAATTTAAAAAGGGAGATCTTGTCAGGCTCTCTAAAGTTAGAGGTGTCTTTGATAAACGTTATGAGCAAACATTCACAAGCGAGGTATTTACGATTGATCAATGCATACCTAGAGACCCTCCTGTGGCTACAACCATGTGTTATCACATTTTTGTCGTGCTCGTTGTTCAGTCTGTATGCAACCTGACTGTAACCAATATTCCATCTCTCCTATTGTGTGTCATGATTGTAATCGCACCTGTCGGTCTCCCTATTGTTTCAAGAGCCATAAAAAACTCGTTGACAGGCGTGAAAGATCCGCCAGCAACTGTCAGCTCTTAAAAAAATGTGTCAAGTGTTCCAGACTTTATTATTTAGCAGTAAACGAAAAACCTCACAAATGTCAAAACAGGAAATGCCCAATCTGTCGCCAGGAAATCTCCACTGATCAGCAAACGCATCAGTGCTACATGCAGGTTTTAGAACGCGAGACAAAACACAACAACAAGTTGATTTTTTACGATTTTGAAACGTTTGTAAATCAAACCGGTGAGCACACTCCCTTTCTGGTTTGTACGAGAACTTTAGACGGTAAATCCTGGAACTGTGTTGGTGAGGACTGTGCAGAAAAGTTTCTCGCTCATTTTAGACGTCCACTCTTTAAGGGCTGTATTTTTATCGCCCATAATGCAAAAGGTTTTGATGGGTACCTTATTTTATCCCGAATGGCTAAACAAGGATTAAAACCACATTTAATTATGCAAGGGTCCAAGGTGATCAGTTTTACAGACCCAGACTTTAATCAAAGATACATGGACTCCAGCTGTTTTCTCCCTATGCCCCTGTCAGGTATCCCAAAAGCAATGGGATTTTCAGACAGCGTAAAGGGTTTCTTTCCTCACTCTTTCAGTTCCAGAGAAACTCTAAAATATGTAGGCCCCTACCCTCCACCCTCAGCTTACAGCATAGAGAGAATGACAACAAAAAGCAGGGATGATTTTTACAAATGGTATGATTCAGTCAGCTCCGGTACCTTCAATTTTATGAAAGAGGCCATGTCATACTGCGAAAACGATGTTGAGATTCTAGCTGAGGGATGCAAATTGTTTAGAAACGGGTTTATTGAAGAAACAGGAGTAGACCCTTTCAGCCGCAACACACTTGCGAGTGCCTGCCTGAAAACTTTTTAACAAACTTCATGCCAGCCAATTCTTTAGCAATACCATGCCCCTTAAATTACCGTAATCAGGTCAAATCATTTTCCTCTGCCTCAATTCAATGGCTAGAATATCTCTCGTACACGCAAGGTGTTTTTATCAGACATGCGCTAAATCAAGGAGAAAAAAAGCTGGGTGCTTATTATTTAGATGGATATGCCCTAATTAATGATAAACCATGTGTCTGGGAATTTCTGGGTTGTTACTTTCATGGGTGTGTTAAGTGTTTTTCAAATCAGGCCGACATTAATCCCTTGTTAGACCTAACTTTTGCAGAGCTAAACAGCCGCACTGAAGAAAAACTGGTTAAATTGAGAACTGAACATAACGTGTGTCTTGTTACAATCTGGGAGCATGAGTGGACAGAATTGAAACGTACTGATGTGAGTGTAATCAACTTCCTCAAACATTACGAACCGCCAGAACCTTTGAACCCCCGCGATGCCCTCTTTGGAGGGCGTACAAGCCCTGCACAGCTGCGCTGCAGTGCAGGCCCTGGGGAGAGAATCGGTTATGTGGATGTTACCTCGCTCTATCCGTTTGTAAATAGCACCTGTAGTTACCCCTTAGGACATCCTCAAATAATCTTTCGAAATTTTCAGCACCCTAAAAACTACTTTGGGTTTATCAAAGCGGTTGTATACCCACCCAGAGCACTCTATTTTCCAGTTTTACCCTATAAAACTAAGTCAGGAAAGCTTCTCTTTACCCTCTGCCGCACCTGTGCCGAAATGAACAACCAACAGGGGGCGTGTAACCATAGCAACGAGGAGAGAGCGCTCAAAGGGGTTTGGACCACTGTAGAATTTAATCTTGCATTAGAAAAGGGGTATCAAATAAGTAGAATCACCGAGGTGTGGCACTTTGAGAAACAGAGTAACACAATATTCACAGACTATGTACATCATTTCCTGCGCAAAAAACAAGAAGCTTCAGGCTACCCATCAGATGTTGTAACTGAGGAGGATAAACAGCTTTACATTAAAGACTACCAGGCTAAGCAAGGCATCACTTTAGACCCTGAAAACATAAAACTAAACCCAGCTAAAAGACAAATGGCCAAACTGTGTTTAAACTCTTTTTGG